>NW_015639773.1:295445-312214 GCF_001515625.1 Sinocyclocheilus rhinocerous | reverse complement strand
ACTTAGGGATGTACTCACTTTTGTGGCTAGCGGTTTAGACATTAATGGCTGTGTACACTGTTATACAAGCTGTACACTCACTACTTTACATTGTAGCAAAGTGTCATTTCTTCAGTGTTGTCACATGAAAAGATATAATAAAATATTTACAAAAATGTGAGGGGTGTACTCACTTCTGTGAGATACTGTATATATACCAGGCATGATAAATATATAAACAGCTTGATCAAGCCTATGGTTAGCTGGTCTTATAATTGGCCACCAATCTGGTCAGGCTGTTCTACATCAAAATATGGTATTCTTAAATGGTAACATCTAAATGCACTAGTTTTCAACTCAAGATATTATGTAATATTGTTGAATCAACCTAAGTACATTAAAGGGACAGTTCACCCAAAACTGAAAATTGTCATCATTTACTCTCCGTCAAGTTGTTCCAAACCTGTATAAATTTCTTTCTTTTTTTTGTACACACACACACAAAGATTGGTATTCTTAAATGGTAACATCTAAATGCACTAGTTTTCAACTCAAGATATTATGTAATATTGTTGAATCAACCTAAGTACATTAAAGGGACAGTTCACCCAAAACTGAAAATTGTCATCATTTACTCTCCGTCAAGTTGTTCCAAACCTGTATAAATTTCTTTCTTTTTTTTGTACACACACACACAAAGATATTTTGACGAATGTAGGTAACCAAAAAGTTGGGAGCCATTGACTGCATAATATTTTTTTTCCAGTGAATGGAAGTCAGTGGCTACCGTCAACTGTTTGGCAACATTTGTCAAAATATCTTCTTTTGTGTTAAACAGCTAAAAGAAATACATACAGGTTTGGAACAACTAGTTTTTATGGGTTAAATCAGGTAGAAATGGCTCTTTAAGGTAACACTTGCAGGCCAACACAACTTACAGTGTAGTTTGATGGGTTTTAGAGAGGTTTTCAGAACAGTTGTTTAAGGTGGAATACTAGAGACTAACTTGACTAACTAACACTGGATTAGAAAGGTAGTGAGACCAGTTAAAACCAACTACAACAGAGATGCTGGTTTAAGATGTTTTGTTATCAAGATGATTTAATAATGATTAATAAAAAACTCAAAACTCCCCACATTAGTGATGTCACCTGAAATAACCAATGCTACATTATAAATTGGATTAGTTAGCCTTAATGGCCATTCGTACATTGATTTTCCCCCAAGACAAATAAGACATCACTAAATGCTCACACCGTTTACTTCCCAAAAGAAATTTGTCATGGATAGAGATTTATAGCACATTTTAGAAACAACCCAGTTCATGAAAGAGCATTATTTTTTAAGAGTAATGCATGAATGGAGAGGTAGGGCTGTGCCCTTGCTGCATGATTTAGTTTGCATTGTCCTATTTTAGTATGAAATCCTGCAGCCATTTGGTCAAAAGTCAAATGGCATATTTATTTGACCAAAACACCATTATGCATAGTAGTGGTTTTGTATTTAGGTCAAGACCTAGGTTTAAGGTTTAGGTTTATAAGTCATACATTCTATCTCAGTATTTTTGTCTTCTTTTCCAGTACAAATATCTAAGCATTCGTAAATCAAGACATGTTTACTTGACAAGCAAAATGTAATCAGATAACAAGTCTTCTACCAAAAAGAAGTGACTTTATGCTTAAAACAAGAAAAAATGTCTGCTAGTGGGGTAAGAAAAATAAACTTGTTTTCTCTTTGAATTAAATTAATTTTTTTTACCCCACTGTCAGATATTTTTGTTTGTTTTAAGTCACTTAATCGATACATTTTTCAGAAAAATAGACTTAATATCCTAATTAATTTTGCCAGTCAAGTAAATATATCTTAATTTATGAATGCTTAGACATTCATACTGGAACACAAATTTACTTTAAAATGTCATTAAATCACGTCTCTGACATCTAAACTAAGGTTGATAGTTTTTCTAACTATAATTTATTTTAGCACAGCAGAAAATCTGTATTGACCAGTCAGGAATGGAACCATCCCATTTTAAAACTTCAAAACTTGTGGCTGATGTTGGACACCATCCACCATTAGCTAAAGAGTTCACCGCCACTGACCCCCACAAGTCCTTCTTCAAATACAGCTGTAACCCCTTTCATTTTTGGTGCCTTGCTCAAGGGTCTCACCTCCATCGTGGTACTGAAGGTGGAAGAGAGTGCTGGTCTTCACTCCAAAATCAGAATGGTTTTATAATGGAGACTGTTTAGGTTTTGGGGGGATTATTGTAAGGTGGTTGTGTCCACACACTGCTAAGACACATTTATATGCAAATTAAGATATTTTGCATCCAGTGTCTCCTTTAAAATGAAAATATTATAATCTTAATTCAAGTAATGAAGGATTTCGAAAGTCTGACAGTTATCAGTTTTGAGCACATATTGCAAGTTTAACCCTGCCTGGTTTACATGTTTGAAAATGATTAACAGTTGAAAACATTAGAAATTTAGATGAAGGATTTTGAAAGTCTGACAGTTATCAGTGTTGAGCACATACTGTAAGTTTAACCCTGCCTGGTTCACATGTTTGAAAATGATTAACAGTTGAAAACATTAGAAATTTAGAAAAGTAATCAAAAAGTAATCAAATGTAATCAGTTACATTACTTTAATAAAGTAATTGAAAAGTTACACTACTTATTACATTTTAAGTAGGGTAACTTGTAATCTGTAACCTATTACAATTTCAAAGTAACCTTCCCAACACTGCTATTGTACTGGAGTCAATTAAGAGCGTATCAGAGGTTTCAACGAGAAGAAGAAGAAGAGGAAGAGACAGTAGTCAGTGACCTCACAGCAAAGGACAGAATCAGGTAGAGGGTTTTGACATGGTGGAGGGAGGCGTGTGCGACTGAAGTCTGAGCAAGACATGATGATGATAAATATCAAAAGACCATTTATTAAAGCTTGGCTGAATGCAGCAGTGCTCCATCAGAGATCTGTCTCCTTGTCTTCAGGTAAGATTAACATCCTACAGTAAAGAAAAAACATGTTTTATTACATTTTTCTGCATATTTAGTTGGGTTTTTTTAACCACACCAATTGATTTTCTTATCATCATCAAGATATGTCTTAGAAATGAATTACTTTTATTATTACTTTCCATTATTTCACTATGTAAAGTTGATTGCATGCCACAACAAATTTACAACAAACACTAGAGCTAACCAGTTATCACCTCAGAGAATATGGTGTTGAAAAGAGATGATTTTTCTCTTTGATTTCCTCAAATGAAAGCTAAAACCTAGTGAGATGTCTTGCTGTAAAGTATGATGCCTATACAGGAAGGCAGCATCCTAACAGAAATAACCTCATTATTTGGAACACTGCTGTACATATGCAGCACTTCCTTTAGTGTTCAATTGAGCTTTATCATAACACAGCATTCCGATATGCATAAAGCTGTGTGTTCTGTGTTTAAACATAAAGTTGTACCGTTTTAATACAGTGGTCTGTAACACTGAAATCTCTGCAATGACACAATATCCTCACATTAATCTGTCAGATGGAAACCTCTGCATTGCAAGAGTAAAACACTCTCTCTCTCTTGCCATCATGCAGTGAGCTACCTCAGGGTAGATTAAAGGTTTCCCATCTTCTCAGGGCAATCATTTTAAAGGCATGCACAGGAAAAATGTAGATATTCCGGGTGGATAATCTGAGCCGAATGGCTTATTCAAAAACCATTCTAATCCTCTTAAAAAGTGTGCTAATTTCAAGCGCTCCCATGTCATTTGATGTGCAGGTCTCCAGATGTGCATACTAAACTGAATTTGTTCACTCAGCATTGGAATGACTGGTCATTTTGGCAGAGGAGCAGCACTGAACATTAAATTGATGACCGATATCCAGTAATGAGTATAGCCACTAGAACCAGACAGAATACTCTGATTTTAACCAAATCTAAAATTAAAATGATTAAAAATCATTTTCATTAATGGAACTAAACCTGAAGAAAAAAAATATAATAAATACAAATAAAAAAACTAATAAAACTTACTAAAACAAAAACGAAAGCTGAAAATATGAAAATAAAAACTAAATACTACAATGACTAAAGCTAAAACTGAAAAAAAAAATCATCTAAATTGAAAAAAACTAAAAAAAAAAATAACAAAGAGCACAACATTACTAAATCTTCAACTAAAATGAAAACTGAAACTATAAAAAAAAAAATCAAAATATTAATAAAAAGTCTAATAGTATACAGATAACACTAAAATAATACTAGTTCTGCATGTGCAGATTAGGTGCCTGCATGGACATGACCTACTAAAATAATACAATTCCGAAACTGGGTGACTATCAATGGTGCAACAAATATCTAAAATCTAATCAAATATGTATCTATTAGATTTAGTATACTAAAATCTAAATCCATGATTTATTCTTTTCTGAGGAACACAAAAATGTTTAGTAGAATGTCTAAACCACTTTTTTCCTATTTAATGAAAGAGACATGACATTTTACAGCTAATCGTGACATAAATTGTGGTATCGTATAGCATGGCTTCAGAGCTGTTTTTTCATTATCATATACCTACTGATATTTTAAATAGTTTATCATTCTCCATTGCGTGACTGATCTACACATCAATTAAAGAACAAACAGGAAAAAAAAGCAATTGATTAAATGTTAATTGTAATCTAATCACTGAAAACCTCTAGAGTTCTACCTTCATCCAACAGTTTCCAAGTCTGGTTCTTTGAAAGAGTTTGTTCCAGACAGTTGTTCTGTTTGCTCTTATCATGTTTCATTCATAACCTTTTTGTCCCAGCCTGGAATGGCACATCTGGGTGTTTTGTAGATCTAGGTCAGACATTTCATCATCCAAGTCCTCAGAGGAGATGATTGTTACAGTCCCACTGACATGAGTGCAGCTTTGCTGTTTTTTAGCTCTTGTGTCTGTAGAATCCAGATAGAAAACAAGACAAAAGATCCGGAGGTCATGAAAGAGGTAAATATCACATTACATTAGTGCATGTCCTAAAGCCTCCATAAAAAGATCTGATATTGCAAATTTACAGAGGATGTAAAGACTTAAACCAATATTCACACTGCAAAAAAATTATTTTCTTTCTCGGTATTTTTGTCTTGTTTTTCAGTACAAATATCTAAACATTCTTAAATCAAGATACATTTACTTGAGAAGCAAAATTACATAAAATATTGTTTTCTGAAAAACTGATCAAAGTTAGGTGACTTTATGCTTAAAACAATAAAAAAAATCTGCCAGTTGGGTACGAAAGTAAACATAATTTAAATGGAAAACATATTTCTTTTTCTTCCCTATCGGCAGACATTTTTTCTTGTTTTAAATGCAGTCACATAATTTTTAAGCATTTATCAGAAAAAAAGACTTCTCAAGAAATTATATCTTGATTTGAGAATGTTCAGATATTCATACTGGAAAACAAGATGATAAACTAGGGATGATTTTTCAACATTTCTCCTTGTCTAACACATTTGAAATGATACTAGGTTGAGTAAATTATGAAAGAATTTTCATTTTTGCATGATCTATTCCTTTACCCTACTGTATATTTATACAGCATGCTGTAATATCCAGGTGTGAGTGTTCCAATTGTGTTGTAGGTTTGGCTTTAGCATGAGATGGATTGTGTGATTCATTAAAGGTATAAGTGAAGCATTTGGTAGGTGCTTGTGATTCTCCAATCAGAGCTAATCAGTGCAGATTCATACGAGGGTGGTCCTCACGGGCGACACACGCAATAAACAGTCACAATTATGCGGAGCTGCTAAGATGAAAATGCTCTGATGAAAATTGCTCCATACTCACTACAGTCCTTTAAATCAGGTATGACCTCGTATGGAGCAGCACATGGCGCATTGTGTGTGCGCACGTGTGTTTCTCTCTCTTTCTCTCCATGTCCTTGTTTCCTCTTCCTGTCATGTGTAAAAGGCTATGTGTGTGTGTGTGTGTAACATCCAGTGGTCTAAATTAATTTCATTCTTTCATTAAAGTGCTTTCAAGCTATGTTCCTCAAACATTCTGGTTAGGGCTTGTTCTAAATCTCTACACTGCAAGTTTGTTTCTTCTTGGGAAGAGATTTGGAGAATTTTCAGCAACACATCACTTGGTCACCATTGGATCCTCTGCAGTGAATGGGTGCCGTCAGAATGAGAGTCTAAACAGCTGATAAAAACATCACAATAATCCACAAGTAATCCACACCACTCCAGCCCATCAATTAACATCTTGTAAAGTGAAAAGCTAAATGTTTGTAATAAACAAAGCCATCATTAAGACGTTTTAACTTTCAAGAGTTTCTTCTGGCCAAAATCCATAATCCATAATAAAGCTTCCTCCAGTAAAAAAAATAAAGAAAAAGAAAAAAGCCCATTTTCTGTTGTCCTCTCACATCAAAATCTACCGACATATTTGTTTAGAACGGTTTTGGGCTGTTTTCACTTGTAAACGGTGATCTAGCAGAACAACTAGTGAGCAAAGTTGTCTAATACCCAAAACCCATTAAACAGCAAGTCTTGTCTGGTACCCAAAACCATTTTTTTGTCTGATACCCAAAACTGTATTAACAGAAAAGCAGACACAGGAGACAAAGTAATGATGGTAAAAAAGCGAAAAGTTAGTCTTAGTTGTTTCAATGCTCAGACTTCATCTGACCAGCACAAATCCAACAGGTGTTATTATACCACAAGCCATGGAAAATTACTGCTTCACAACATCATCCTGTGACGTTAAAAACCTTGAAAGGAAGATATTCTCTTATCTCTTACTCACGAACACAAATATCCCTCGAAACCACAAATCATAAGACTAAATAACAATCGAAAAATAATAATAAAAATGTTATATAAATGACTAATAATTGAATAAATCAATGAAATTAGTATAGAAATGCTTAAAATTATTATTATAAATGATTATATGATTAAATGGAATAATACAATTATTAAATGATAAATGATTATAAATGGATGAATGAATAAATAAAAGAATAAATGAATATAAAAGAAAGAAAGTAAAACACAACACAAATGGTTGCTCTCTTGAAGCAAAACACACACACGTTGCTACAAAGATTTCTTAGACCCTTCAGACAAGATTACTTTTTCACTGGAGAAGCAATGGTTTGAAGTTAAAAACATTAAAATGATGGATTTGTTTCTTACAAACATGCAGCTTTTTGCTTCACAAGATGTTAATTGATGGACTGGAGTCATATGGATTGCTTGTGGAATATTGTGATGTTTTTATCAGCTGTTTGGACTCTCATTCTGACGGCACCCATTCACTGCAGAGGATCTACTGGTGAGCAAGTGATGTAGTGCTACATTTCTCCAAATCTGTTATGATGAAGAAACAAACTCATCTACATCTTGGATGGCCTGAGGGTGAGTACATTTTCAGCAAATTTTAGTTTTTGGATGAACTATTCCTTTAAGAGTCAAATAAAATAATTACATTTACTTTTCTTATCTTACTGCAAATTGTTCCAACAAATTTTAGTTAAGGAAAAAATATTTTTAAATTTAAATAAACATATACAGTATTCTCGCAAAACAAGTCTTAATACAAATTTTTTTTTTAAGTAAATGTATCAAGTTTCAAAGATATTACTGGAAAAAATACTCCAAAAATATTTGCTTGCACTGAAGCAGTTCAAGTGTGACATTTCGTTTACGGAGAACCAAAACCTAAAGTCTAAACTCAGCTAAAACTTAAACGCTATTGAGCTCCTGCCTTTGCAAGCACTGTTATTGCTCTTATGAAATGCAAATCTGGTTGCGTTTTTCCATGTCTCCATCTGCAATAGCTGAAAGTGAGGTCATTGCTGTGCAGTGTAAACACAGTCGGATGAAGAGCTTGTTTTTCCTCTCATGTAATGTTTCAGTTTAATTCTGCGAGTCCTCAGGTGAGCTCAGCACTAAAGCAGATTCAATTTCAGCGTCGCCGCCGCCCCGCATCTCCATTAGACACCCTTTATGACGTTCATTTCACGATGACCCGGAGGGCTCTAAAAATAGCATTAATGGCTGATGGGGATTAAGTCTTTGGGAACATGCTGTAGTGGTGTCATTTAGCCCTGAAGACTTTAACTCATCTGTTTGGTGTGGCAGGACAGGAAGTAAACAGGGCTCCGGACTAACATTTGAGAGCAGTGGCACCAGCGCCACTAAGTTCTACAGATGGTGGCACCAGGAGGAGATTTGGTTGCGCTGGGGGGGTGGTGTGGGGGCTATTAAAAATAAAGATAATTTAATCATAAAATTACTATTGTTTTGCTTTAATAAGTGCAGTTCAATGTAAATTGCGATAATCGTAATTAATAATCGCAATTACAATTTCAAGGGAATAATCGACAATTATGATTTTTGTCATAATCGTGCAGCCCTAGTTTCTAATAATATTACACGTTTATTTCTTGGTAATACACATTTGACAGTAAAGCACTGAGCTTGTGTTGGGAAGCTTACAAAATGTACTTTTATTAACAACAGTAACGTGCAAAATCTAAAATTTTTATATAAAAATAATATATTCTACTCTTAATAAATGAACCATTATTCTTCTATAGTATTATACAGAACTGACTGATAACTTCAGTGATTATAAAAGGAACACTCTTTATGTGTGATTCAGTAGATTTTCAAGGCACTTTGTGACTTTTCTTACTTCATACACAAAAAAGTGCAAAAAGTTTACAAAATTTGATTTCTTGATGATTTGATTTAGTGATTTTATAATTTCAAAATATAAAGCAAAAAGAAGAAATGAATTACTAATAAGCCAATAAGTGCTCTTCTGCGGCCATCTACTGGTTATAGTGGTAATTTGATGTTTTTTGTTTTTGTTTTTAATTTTGCATACGCGTTTGTTTACCACAAAGTACATTTTGGTCATCCCATTAAAATAACATTTAAAGTAGATAATTTTTAGAGCTTTAAAGTGCTGAAAATAGTTGAATGTAAATGAAAAGTGCTTGAATTTCCCTCCTTAAAAAGGTTGTACAAACCCTGAAATTAATAATGTAATAACATTCGACTATTTCTGCCACAACACAATGGTTATAGTTAACGGTACTATTTCTGGTTTTCTATGTCAGCGCTGTTTGATCTGTTTATAACAGAGAATTCTGAGCAGAATTTAAACGCTTCTCACTGGATCTCGCATAGCTGTGCTGTAACAGTGTCACGAGATCAACACTGGTTCCTGAGTAAACCTGTTCTGAGCTCGGACCAGTTTGTTTGTGCTGCGCTGCACTCAATTATTGGTCCGAGCTGATAGACGTTGGTTTCGTTACGCTTTTGTTTCGTTTGCCGTTTGATGTTTCTCATATGCAACAGAAATGGCAGCGCTTATGAGTTGGACAACGCTGTGGTCGCACCAGTGACCGCTTACAAAATTTAGTCGCACCGGCAGAAAAAATGGTCACAGTTAGGGTTAGGCCTAAGTAAAGACTCATCTGTCCTCGTGAGAGGAAAACATATTCAGGTTCCTTTTATGTTCAAGTGCACTAGAACCAAGTAGTTTATATTCAACATCAAGTGATTCAGTTGCTTGAGTGTTTGCTTATGAAAAAAAGACAACACAACTTAAACTATGATATTCAAAGTAAAGAAAAATGACATTCAAGTCTAATTATGTCACGATGATCAGAGCTATTATTTGTAAACAGCCATCATGATTCACCGTTAATCATTTTGTTGAAATGCTAACGTGACAACGCTATTCAAACTAATGCGTGCACGACACATAGCCTACTCTTATTTCAAGGCCAACTTACAACATTCACATTTCAAGGCACCTTCATTTCACAGAGAATAAAAGAGTGTTTACTGTTGTATAATTATTAAACCATCAACCTTGATTGCAAGAGACAACTGGCTTCAACACAGAACATCAAAGGTATAGAGCTATATACATTATTAATATAGCATATGCACTTCTAAAACATTTCTATTGCAATATCAAAGCACTCAAGAAACGGCCCAATTGAATTAAAACAGGTTCGTCTCATCAATAAAAGCACTTTTCTGACCAAATGTGCGGATTTAAGCATTCCTAAAGCAAAATCATGAAAACTAATGAAAAAACAACAACAAAAAATGTTGTAACATTATTTACTTTACAATCTCATTACTTATTTTTTTACTGTAGGTCTATTATAGTAAAATAGATCAGAATAAATTAAAGGTGGCGCAATAAATACTACCAAGAATATTTTACACTTTAAATAATTAATTATATAATTAATATTACATAAATAATATAGATTATGCGAAATGGTAATATGGGAGAAAATCTGCTTAATTGTCATGAAAATAATATCACAAAGAAAAAAAGATGTATAATTTGTATAAAACAGATTTTATGTATAAGTTGTATATTTCATTTTTAAAGATTTATGTATTTATATGTAAGATTTATGTATTATGTATTCATGTACTATCATAACATTGCATTCTAATGCAATACTTATTTGTGCAAAACTATGGTATTTCTAAAAAGTACATTATTTTATAACCTTATGAGGAACAAAAGAACTCAAGCTGCATTTGGATTTTCTGTTCATCTTCTATTCAGGGACAGAGCTCAGTTTAAGAAAAATAACAACAGCGAGTCACGAGCGATCTGCTCTGTTCACATTTATCAGTTCTGCTCTGCCATCAATACCGCTCTCTTTTTATTGCTCCATTTATTGCTGCTGTATTGTACAGCCTGTCGCCGCTCTGGCCGCTGTTCCTCTCAAGGTTATGTGCAATGTAAATTTCAGATCCATCACAGCAGCTGTCAGAAATGATGAGGGATCTCCTAAACTTTATTTAAGACTTCCTGTCTAAACAAGGCCAGCATCCTGTCCTTCAGGGCTGACAGCTGTGGATTCTCTTCATACGGTAACAGATCTGTGTTCGGTTACTGTATTTACTATTTACTCGCTTTTAACCAGAATAACCAGCATGTTTATCATCTCAAAGTGTCTAAAAGAACAGGAAGTTAGAAACTTGACTAAAGCCGGGTTTAGCCTACAGGAGTTTTAAAATCCTATCCGATTATGAAATCTGGTTGCTGCACACACACAAGGAGAATCTTCAAAGATATTCTTCCCTCAAATCTTAAACAAGTACACACTACAAGATTTGCAAATCATGGCGCATCACACACTACAAGATATTATTAAGATTATCATGCTAGAGGGAGCACCTTATGTGATCTCACGCAGCAGATCGTCATTGACGTTTCAGCAACTAACCATTAGGGAGTCGTGGCCTATTGGTTAGAGAGTCAGACTTGTAAGCCAAAGTCGCGGGTTCGAGTTTCGGTACCGGCATGGATTGTAGGTGGGGGGAGTGAATGACCAGCGCTCTCTTCCACCCTCAATACCACGACTGAGGTGTGACCCTTGAGTAAGGCACCGGACCCCCAAATGCTCCCCGGGCGCCGCAGCACAAATGGCTGCCCACTGCTCTGGGTGTGTGTTCACAGTGTGTGTGTGTGTGTTTGTTCACTACTCACTGCTGTGTGTATGCACTTGGATGGGTGAAATGCAGAGCACAAATTCTGAGTATGGGACACCATACTTGGCCACATGTCACGTCCTTTCCTTTAATGTTTACATACAAGCTATAAGCATATATGCTAGCGTGTTTCAGATTTCTACATTCTAAAGGTAGGGGGAGAGCGAGGTAAGTTGTCACATGGGTAAGTTGTCACACTGTTCATAACTCCAACACTAGAGGCTCTATCTCAAAAATCAAATAGCCACTTTGTGTGACTTCTTCTTCTATAGTCAACTTCCTGTTCACATGTGGTCAAGATCGCTCTAATCTGAGGTTAGCACAATTTTCTTATTTTTTGGCTTAAAAAGTAAAAAATTTGCACTTTAAATTTTATGCAATACAACTTTGTTAGGTATAAAAATTATTATTTTGCACAATACAGAGGAGACAGGAACGAATCTTTTGATATTTTAGCTGACGTGCTATGTTGAGCTAACCTTGAGATTTAGCCAACATTAGCACACATGTCAGTTTGGGGCAAGTTGTCTCAATGACTTTGGGGCAAGTCGTCACATGTGACAACTTGCCCCAGTACAAATAAACACATAGAACATGCTCAAAAAACATTGTGATATTGTAATTTATTTGTAATTGCAATAAGGTTTTTGAAGAAAGGAAGGAAGGAAGATGGTTCGAAATTATCATCAAAAGACAGAGCATGGCAGTACACCACCTGACATAATGTTAAAGGCAGTCAGGCAGGTAAAGTTGCAGAAGAAATCAATCAGAAGTACAGCGAAGGATTTTGACATAAATTACCGTACTCTGACTCGGTATTGTCAAAAGATTACCAGAGAAGAAATTGAAAGTCAGACAGCCATGCCAACAACAATGGTTGGTTATACAACGCCACGGAAGATTTTTTCACCTGATTTGGAAAAGCAGCTTGTTGAGTATATTACTAGGTCAGCTGACATTTATTTTGGTCTGTCACCAAGTGAGGTCAGAAAGCTTGCCTACCAGTTTGCTGTGGCACACCAGCTGAAGTTCGCGCCTTTGTGGGCAGAAAAAGAAAAGGCCAGCAAAGAGTGGTTTACAGGCTTCTTAAAGCAGCATACAACGCTGTCACTGAGAAAGCCAGAGGCAACTAGCCTTGCCAGGGCAAGTAGCTTCAACAGAGAGAATGTTAATGCTTTCTTTGACAACTTAGAGAAAGTGTTACGCAAATATGAGTTTGGACCAGGAGACATTTGGAATGTTGATGAAACTGGGGTCACCACTGTACATAAACCAGACAAATGGCGCTTTTCCACTGCATGGTACGGCTCGGTAACTGTTTTGAACGAGCGCACCTTTTTTTAACAGCCAAAAAGTTTTGTTGTCTGTTGCGTAAGAACAGACGTTCCTCTCGTTGATACCAGAGGAGTGGATCCAGCGAGAGCTTGATGGGGCGACGCGGAATGAAAACGTTTTTTTAGGAGTCGTGGTAGTAGAGGCGGCGCAACTATAACGACATGTGAATAATCCCGCCCACTCTAAAGCCGTACTGAACTGCAGTGGAAACGCAAACCGAGCCGAACCGTGCCGTACTGAGCCGTACCGAACCGAGTCGTACCACGCAGTGGAAAAGCGCCAAAAGTGTTGGCCAGACGTGGATTCAAACAAGTAGGGTCAGCTGAAAGGGGTGAAAGGGGAACCCTTGTCACACTGGCCTGTGCTGTCTCAGCCACAGGGAATAGTATACCTATTTTCCCCATTTTCCCCCGTGTCAACTTCCGCGATCATTTCCTGATCAATGGGCCACCTGGCAGCAAAGGAGGGGCAAATTCCTCTGGATGGATGAAAGACACGCACTTTGTTGACTTCCTGCAACATTTCAGTGAACATACAAAGTGCTCAAAGGAGAAGCCCTGTTTACTCCTTTTGGACAACCACGAGTCTCATCTGTCCATTGATGGACTCAATTATGCCAAAGAAAATGGCATAATCATGCTGTCATTCCCACCCCACTGCTCACATCGGCTCCAACCATTAGACAGGTCTGTCTACGGGCCACTAAAGAGGCACATCAACAGCGCGTGTGATGCCTGGATGAGGAACAACCCCGGGAAGACAATGTCAATTTATGACATTCCTGAGATTGTGGCAATTGCCTATCCTCTGGCTGCAACCCCCTTGAACATTCAGGCTGGCTTTAGGGTGGCTGGGGTTCAACCTTACAACAGAGATGTATTTCTGGAAACCGAGTTTGCACCATCCTACGTCAAGAGCAAGGCAGCTAAAAGAAGAAAAATCATACAAGAGTCATCATCAGATGATGAAGAGTGGTTCTGCCTCGTCTGTGTGGAGCCATTTTCAAACAGTCGTCCAAAAGAGACCTGGGTAAAATGTGTAAAATGCAACAAATGGGCCCATGATGCTTGCATCTCAGGCCAGGCAATTTATGTGTGTCAGAATTGTGACTCTGAAGATGAGTCTGATTAGTCAGATACAGGGCATCTGTTTTGTTCCGAGGTTAAACATGTTAAGTTAAGCGAGTTATCTGCAGCATTCCATTCAGTTATCATGGATCTATGTGCAAGCCAGTTTGCACCATCCTGCGCCCTGCCTGGCCCCATTCAGAACCCTGCCCTGCCAGGCCCCAGCACCAACTCTGCCCTGCCAGGCCCCAGCACCAACTCTGCTCTGCCTAGCATGCCCAGTTATGCTTCTGCTATCACCAGCTCACCCTTACCCAGCAATGCTATTGCTGACAGCGGGCTACCAACTCCAGAGGACATCCGGCCATATCCAAAAGCTGGCCCCCGAAAACCAGCCAGCAAAGGAAGAATACGACGCAAATCAGCAATTCTTACTGACACGCCAGTGAAGCAGCAACTAGAAATAGAAAAGAATAAGGCTAAATCTAGCAAAAAGCTGTTTCAAAAGAAAGGGAAGCGGGGGGGGTGGGCGAGTCAAAATCTGGACCTACGAAGAACAAGGCAGCTAAAAGAAGAAAAATCATACAAGAGTCATCATCAGATGATGAAGAGTGCTTCTGCCTCGTCTGTGTGGAGCCATTTTCAAACAGTCGTCCAAAAGAGACCTGGGTAAAATGTGTAAAATGCAACAAATGGGCCCATGATGCTTGCACCTCAGGCCAGGCAATTTATGTGTGCCACAATTGTGACTCTGAAGATGAGTCTGATTAGTCAGATACAGGGCATCTGTTTTGTTCCGAGGTTAAAAATGTTAAGTTAAGCGAGTTATCTGCAGCATCCCATTCAGTTATCATGGATCTATGTGCAAGCCAGATAATGTTTGAGTTTAAAGTTCAAAGTAAAGTGGTCTTGCCACTTAATGTGTTTTGATTGAAATGTGTATTGTTTGGATTGAAATAATTGTTTTTCCAAATTCTCTAGGCATGATTGTTTATATTTCCAGTTCTGGTTTGAATTAAAAAATTTAAATCAATAATCACAATTAAGTAGCTGTGTTCTTATTTTTAGATAATGTAGTGTGACAACTTACCCGCCGATGGGGCAAATTGTCACAAGTGCACATTCTCTATTCAACAGTCTACAACTCCGTAATGAGATAAGATATGAAAATGTAATGAACACAACATATGTGCCCAAGACTTCCTTCTTTCATTTGGTATGACATTTATACCATTGTGATGTATGGTGCTCAGTAAATGTTAGACAGTGTGAAAAGTGTGACAACTTACCCCGCTCTCCCCCTACATTCAAAACTGAGGCGATTTCACCCCAGCGTTCTCGTTGTCTTTACGGTTTTGGTACGTTTTCGACACATTATACAGCCATTCTTGTTATTACAAAACTTCCACAAGCAGTTTCCTCCATCTCCACTATCCAATGGGTCCGTATAGCAGCTTGTGTTAATAATAATAATAAACTTTATTTTCTATAGCTCCTTTAAAAATAGCATCTCAAAGTGCTTCACAAGATTAAATAAAACATACAAACAATGCATTAAAGAAAATGAGATACAAAAATAAAATACCAGATAAGAACATGCTACCAAAAGTTCAACGAGTAAAAAGAGAAATTTAAAAATTACTAAATAATCAAGTAAAAGCTACCCTAAAAAATAAGTTTTAAGGGAAGATTTACCACTCAGAATATCATAGCTATCAGATAGCAACACTCTGGCAACCAATCAGAACACACTGGCAACTACATAGTCAAAGCCTTAGCAACCACATAACAACTCCCTGGCAACCATTTAGAACACTCCAGAGCCAACACCTTAGTAACCACATAGCGATGCCCTGGCAACCTTTCAGAATATCCTAGTAAACTCACAGCAATGCCCTGGCAACCACTTAGAATAATGTAGCAACCACATAGGAACTCCCTGGCAACCACTCAGCACAACCTAGCAACTACATATAAAAAGCTTAGCAACCATGCAATGGTAACCACTCAGAATATCATACCAACCTCAGAACAATAACCTGGCAGCCAAACAGAACACCCTAGTAACCACCATTAAATCCCCTAGCAACCATTCAAAACAAGCTCACAACCACTCACATCAAATCTATTTGTTTCATGCAATGTCATTAAAAAAATAAGAATATAAAATAAGTCTATATGTTTAACTGTGTCATAAAGTAAGCAATGATTTGAATCCTGATGTGAAGGAGGTTGACCTCCCCTCATCCGCTGTGCTTAGTGTTTTTCTGACGGTTATTTGGAGGTTTAAAGAAGACTCCCGGCCTTGCTGATTTTATTTTTCTCTTTGGGGTGAAATGAAACTGACCTCACACAGTAACACAAGCACTCTGTCTTCAATCAGCTTCTGCTCCTTTTCACTCCATTCTGTCCCGTTTCATTTGGATGAGGGTAAATTCTGCAGCAATCTTTCATCTTCAGCAAAGATGCGCTCTCTATTCCACACAGCTCGCTGATGACTTCTGCCACACCAACAGAGCTCCTGAATACATGAGAGTTCAGATCAATGCAGCTGATCTCCTCCAGACAGGTTTATTGTTCTAAGAGGATCTCACTGAATTTGACTTCAACATGAAAAGTTGTTCACAACAAATTTTACTTCTGTAATCTGACATATTTCAGAGTGACACCAGATATTGAATGATTATAATCGAGAAATGATCCAATCAATGTGTGTGGTTGAAGGGGAGGCAGCATCTAAAAAAGAAAGTCATTTCAGAAATAATGAAACAAATAATGAGTAAAATATATAGTAGTACACACACACACACATATACATATATATATATATATATATATATATAT
>NW_015639773.1:292687-295309 GCF_001515625.1 Sinocyclocheilus rhinocerous | reverse complement strand
CCTTGGAATTTTTTTTTTTTTTTTGAAACACTTGGAATTTGTGTTATGTAATATTTTAAATTGTATTTTAATTAAAGAATTATATATATATATGTATATATAATTAATTAATTAATTAAAGGCACATTTCAGCAATAAATACATAGGCCATACGTACAATTATGTCAACATATACGTCTCATGCAGTTCTAAACCTATATGACTTGATTTCTTTTCTGTGAAAGAAAGATCATAATTAGTCTGTCTTGTCCATAACAGTCAGAATCAACAGTAGAAACAATGTCAGGCTCAATACAGACCAGTGAAGGTGAAACAAGCAATTAATAAGATATATGGGAAAGAAAGTAATGGTGGAAAAATGAGCAGTCGACAGTGACCCGCCTCACTAAGTATGGAAATTGAAAGCTGTAAATTGATAGCAGTTTTCATCAGCAGCTCCTCTGGGTTTGGCAGGAGGTCCTGACAGACCCCCTTGAGTTTACAGTGGGACAGAAGGTGAACCGCATCTGTTTTATATTCAGGATATGCATCTTATGGGACACGGCTGTAAATCCTAAAGTTTCTGTGGTGCTGGATTAGTGTTGGCTACTGAGGGAGTGAAGTTTGGAAGGGCAGACCGCTATAGGGATTAACTCATTAGCTGTTTGTTTTTATGGCACTATGAATCATGGGATTGAAGGTGCTGATAAGCTTAAGGAAGCAGACAGTCACTGCAGGAGTAATTGTAAAACTCACCCTCAAACTTTATTTGTTAGTTTTCTTACCTCCTTGCAGCACTTGTTGGGTGAATCCAATGAAACCTGTCAAGAAGATGTCTGTGTTATATTTCACCGTATCAAAAGCTATTTTAATTCTATTTTAAAGACCATTAAAATGTTTTGCACTGTGATATTATTTTTTATGGCAATTAGTCACACTGAAATGCTCAGAAAAATCTCTTATTCTCATAAATATTTTAAATAATATAGTATGTTTAAGTATGTACATGGTATATAATTGTTCACCTTTTGACCAATGGATTTCCATGACTTGTCAGTGTTTTTTTTTCTTCATTTTTTATGGAAAAGTATTTTTACTTATATTATTTTATACATATTATAAATATTTTCATATCTAGAAAAATGTGTTTAGCTATTATTTCCATGACTTTTCTATTTTTTTTTTTTTTTCAGTTTTAAAATTCCTTAACATTTTCCAGGTTTTCTTAAATTACATTCTAATTGAAAAAAAAAAATTATATATATATATATATATACACAGAATATATTAGTATATTATTTTGTATTTTCTCTTAAGATTTTCTTGTCAAATATGGCCTGGACATTTCTTTTAATGAAATTCACCCAACACAGACATGCTATACATGAATACACATGAACAAACAGACCAAATTTGGTGGTCATTATTGTTATTTCTACATCTGTTAATTACAGTATAAACTTGATCTGAACTCTGTGATTTAAGCTCAGTTTAATATCCTCGCCGTAGAAATTAAAACAGACTGTGATGGAGTTTAAGTCATTAAATCTGTGAAGGTAGAGCTGATTAGAACAAGACATCATAGTGTCTTTAGGTCAAAGATAGACCACACACAGATTTAAACAGACACACACACACACACACACTTTGAGTAACTGTCTCTGTATGAGAGTACGAGTGGCTATCATTATCCTCTTCACTAATGAGCAGATACTACAGCCTCATCTCTATATAGTAAAGCATATCAAATCAGACAGCCTCGTTTTAAGAAGATTAATTTAAAAACGGGAGAGAGGTCTTACGTCATAGCGTAATACAACCAAAAGGTGTTTAAACTCATCCTGCTAAAATTACCACACCGGGAGAAACATCCATTGCTGATTAACGGGGTCTTATTCTGATGTACAATGCTTTTTATAGTTACTACATGATTTAAAATGAAGATCATGACACATGCAATCATTTTAAAATAATATCTATAGAATTAAAAAACCTTGAATTGCCAAAGTAAACGGATCAATCAAAATTGGCCCTATTTACTTTCTTAATATGCATTCCTGGTCTTATTGTGGCTGATTTATCAATGCCTGATGTATCAGTTTCTCAAATTTGCACCTATAATTCAACTTCTCCTATGCTGAATATCTTGTTTTGTTTGGAAATAAGCCACATTACAGAAGTAAACTGACTTGAATGCTGTGTCCAAAACCGTCCTGAGCTTTAACTGCTACACCACAGCATTATAAAAGACATACTGAAACATACTGAAAGCTGTGAAGAGAGAGACTGATATTTCTGATACAACTGATATCATGTCAACAGTTGATCCCAATACCAGAGACATGGTGTTTACATTGACTCAACCAATGGAAGCACTAAGTTATAGGCTATTTTGCTATATTCTCTTTTTAGCAATCAAACAATCCAAGGACAATCCAAACATCTTTAAAACTGCTGCTGTAGTGTTGTTGGTTTTATATAATCAAAATTGTGTAACTATTGTCTGATGAATATGATAACATAAAAAAGCTCCCATTATGAATTTTGAGTAGGCCTATGTTATACCATAGCTATAAATAAAGACTTTAGATTACATGAAACCATGGTCAAAAGTCTATCATAAATGCGAAAATGTTGGGGTAG
>NW_015639773.1:271664-292646 GCF_001515625.1 Sinocyclocheilus rhinocerous | reverse complement strand
TCCCACCAATGTCAACATCAAACCTACACCCTAGATAGAATTAGAACGATTATTAACTTATAACTTTATAGTTATAATCCTTGGTGTTCGTCTGCAAGTCCAACAATGTGAGAATTGTTGAGAAATACGGTCATGTTTGTTTGGCGAATTATTGTGGGCGAAATACTGTGGTTTCAACAGGAATTCACGCGAAGGAATTAAGATTTGGTATCGTTCAGTTGGTCATGCGAATTTGTCGCATTTACCAAAAGCTGCTAGTTTGAAATAGACTGTTTACAGTAGACAGTTGAGCTTTTTTTGCCCGCAAAATTTCATTAAATTGACGGCGCTTTAAGGTAACCTTTGAGATGACACCCATAAACAATTTGTTGCCGAGGAAACAGGTGGCCTTTAGGATACAAACCAGTGGACAGGTGGTTTCGGTAACCTCCTGTATTCACCTGTAGTGACATCTCCTCTGCCCTCTTTGGATAAACAACCCACGACTGAAACGGGAGTCTGGTGGCCCGCTGACTCATTCGGTGGTCCTGCTGTCTCCGCGTGCGGCTCTTGATGTCGTTCAGCTCATTCCACATTGTTGGCTGGAGGATTGTTCATTAGGAGCCCATCTGTTGCTGAAGGGATGCAGCCTCGAGTCCACCGCACATTTCTTTGACACATTTTAGTTGGCTTCTCTCATTCCTTCTGTCACTCGCTCTCTTGAGAAGAGAAAGAGAGAAAAACACCATCACAGCCCTGATGACAGGAGAGTCTGGCCAGATGCCTTGGAGGGAATTTTCCCTGGTTCTACAGGTCTCATACTCCCACTGGTCATTATTAGACCCACCCCACTCCCCACACACAAAACTCTTACATTCATTGCCCTAGAATCTCAAATTAGTGTTTTCTTTTTATGTCCAAATCAATGTCATAACACGTGTTATATATGTTTGTGTCATAAAACAAACCATGTGTACCTGTTTTTAAAGATTGTTTCAATAATTGATCTCTTTCCTTCATAAGTTTCCTACACTCTTCATTTAGCCAGGGCAATATATCCCTGCTTTTCTTTTGGCTCCGCTTTCTGAGGTAGGGCCCCATAACTTTCTTAATTATTGATGTAAATTGGTCACAGTCACTCTCCAGATCACCTTTAGAGAGGAACCCGTTCCAATCAATCTCTTAGTGCTACCCCAAGGTTTTCCTGTTTACTAGTTGGAACTGATTCATATTTACATATTGGTGTGGCTGAGGAATGAAAACGATGTCTTTTTAGCTTCCTGGAAAAAAGAATGATATTGTGATCTGACAGCCCTGTCACTAGATTTATAGGTCTTAGTAATTCCGAATATTTAAATGTCCACCAAACAACCCTTTAGCTTTGCATCGAGGGTCCCACACAGTTCGAGCCTGATTGAGCGTTTGGAAAAACTTTGCGATGCGGTGTTTTTTCATCACGGGATTCCTAGATCTAATTGAAGGCATAGTCAATGCCAGATCTACACCACGACGATCCGGTATATTTCGGGACTCAGCACTGGAGATGTTAATATTCTGCTCTTGCAACGAGATGACCTCCTCAACACTGCCACCGCCGCTGGAGTTTGTCGAGCCAAACACAGCCCCCAGCTGCAGACGCCCCGGACCAGCGGCCAACGCCACCCCAGAAGACTCCACCACAGCCCGCAGCCCCGGGCCGGCGGCCACCGACGGCGCCATCCAAGCGAACTCCACCGAAAAGCTGCCAACAAAGGCCCCCAACCGAGCGACCGGCACAGACAACCACGGCAACACAGGGGGTAAGTAAAAACAGGCCATTGATCGAATAGCGAACAAGGGCTGCCCTGGCAACGCCAGGGGAATGTAGGGCAGTGGTAGTCCGAGCCTAGCATTGGCTACGAGCAGATTGTTGAGGAGAGTTGCAAACAGGGCACATTGAAAAATGCCAGTTTGTGTTTTCGCTGTTGGTTGCGGTCCGGGATTGCGTTCTACATCACCAGCAAGAAGTAATAATACGGTGAGTTGAACGAGCCCATGGCGTGGATTAGATGGCATTTCACGCGATGTGGAAGACATCTTTGCGTATCCATGGATGTTAAGTTTGGAGTACAGCAGGTGTTGGCTACTGCCAACACAGGTGTTTTCTTTGTTAAAGCGATGTTGCACAGACAGCAACAACAGCGCCACAATGTATGGAACTATAATCCAGTGATGTAATGAAAATTTGGGCTTAGATGGTTTAGACAAACAGCACAAACAACACGCAGCACCTGCCAAGCAAATGGCTGCAATATAACAAAGAGTGAAAAATTTAAGGGGGTCTGAATACTTTCCGTACCCACTGTATATAACACGTTAAAAATGAATTGAAATATTATCAGAACTAAAAAAAACTTTTATATTTTAATATATTTTATAATGTAATTCATTTCTGTGATGGCAATAAATGTGAATTTTCAGAAATCATTCTACTATGCTAATTTGGTTATAATATTATTAATGTTGAAAACACATTTTATACTTAATTTTTGGATTTTTTTCAGGATTCTTTGATGAATAGAAAACTGCATGTATTTGAAATAGAAATCTTATCTCGAATCTTAATATTTAATTTGTCCTTACTTTTGAAACTAAATACATACATTCCACACACACACATATATATATATATATATACTGTTTCTAGCATTCAAGTTTAAAGTCACATTGCAAAATTTTGAAATATAGAAGACTCAGAATAACCTTTTTTTTCTTCAGGTGGCAGAATCAGACTTCCATTATTGGAAGACAAGTGAATGAAGCCAGGGGTTTTCTTGAACTTCCTTGTCTTTGATTTGAATCGTTCTCATCACTTTTCATCAGCAAGATTCAGGTTAGATTTCTTATTATTCATGCCAAAATCAGTTTTTTACTTTCTTAATTTTAACTTACATTAAGCATATATAACTTGGGATGCTCATACATAAATGTTGAAATATGTGCATTACCCTTCAGGCCACACGATCAACAACATCAAACGTACATTTTGTTGTAGTTCAGTCAGGGTTTAGCAGCCGTTGGGGTGCCAGTAGCTGCACTGCTATTTTCACCTGGGTGTAAATAGTCACTCTGAAATATTTAATGTATTATGCAAGCTATGATTTGTTTATAAAAGGAAAGAGAGATGAAAAATATTCGCTTGGATGCAACGTCAGAGAGCAAACATTTACCTTTGATATGAGTAGCAGTGCAGTGCAGACGGAGCTCAGCTTGATATCAGCCTCGCGTGAAATGTGTCTAACCAAGACATTCAATCAATCAGACAAATGCTATGTTCTCCACAGAGAGAAGCAGGATGGAAGAAATGTCAAGTCAAGTCACCTTTATTTATATAGCACTTTATACAATACAGATTGTGTCAAAGCAGCTTTACAGTGTTAAACAGGAAAAACGTGTGCTGATAATGCAAGAGGACAATAGAAAACAGTCCAGTTCAACCCCAAGTAAACACACGTGATCCAACTAATCAAGTCCTTCAGGCTTATTTGAAAACTACATGGTATTTGTGTTGGAATTGAGGAATTGAGTTTGACACTCATGGTTTAGATGATTTAACAAGCAGTTTTAAGGCTTTTCTGTATGTAGAAGTACTTTCCCTCCATGCAATACGAAATACCTCTAGTTTTGTTTTCTTCCAGCTGTGCTCCATTTTCCGGGCTGCTCTCTTTAGGGTGCGAGTGTGCTCGTTATACCACGGTGTTGGACTGTTTTCCTTAACCTTCTTTAAGCGTAAATGAGCGACTGTGCTAGAAAAGAGAGAGTCAATAGTTTTTCTGAGCTATTGGATATGTTGAGGAATTGAGACAAATCGGGAAGATCATTTACAAAGCAGTCTTTTGTTGTAGAAGTGATGGTTCTACCATATTTGTAACAGGGAGTTGAATTTGCAGCTTTAGCTATATGAAGTATACACAAGACTAGATAATGATCTGAGATATCATCACTCTGCTGCAGAATTTCAATGCCATGGACATCAATTTCATGTGATAGTATTAAATGCAAAGTATGATTATGACAATGAGTAGGCCCTGACATGTTTTGTCTGACCCCAATAGATTTTAGAATGTCTATAAATGCTGATCCCAATGCATCTTTTTCATTATCTACATGGATATTAAACTCACCAACAATTAAGACTTTATCTGCAGTCAGCACTAACTCAGATAGAAAATCAGCAAATTCTTTAATAAAGCCTGTATGGTGGCCTGTATACAGTAGTCAGTACAAACGTCACAAGGAATTTATCATTAACACTTATTACACAAGATATTGTTATACAAAGCACCATTACTTCAAACGAATTATACTTGAAACCAGAGCTTTGAGAAATACTGAAAATATTGGTATAAATTGTAGCAACACCTCCCCCTTTAACTTCTGGACGCGGCTCATATTTATAACAGTAATCTTGGGGGGTAGACTCATTTAAAGTAATGTAATCATCTGGTTTTAGCCAGCTTTCTGTCAAACAGAGCACATCTATAGGTTATGATCTGTGATCATATCATTTACAAAAAGCACTTTTGTAGAAAGGGATCTAATATTCATTAAGCCAAGCTTTATTTTTTTTAAAAATTTAAAACTTAAATTAAAACTTAATTTAAAAAAATGCAACTTGTTATCTCACAATTCTGATAACAAGAACTCTTTTATTTTTTATTCTGTGGCGGAAATAAGATTCCATAATTTTGTATTGTTACTCATGAATAAGTGATTAAGTATTTTGGTGTTTTTAGCTCTGCTCCCATATCTAGTAAGCTGCCTACCTAGACCGGATTAATGACAGACATTCAAAGTGAACTCTATCTCCCTCTTAAATACTGAGGCTTGTTGTAGCAATGCAAGAAAGCACTTAAGTTGTTTTCTGAACTTAAAACACAGCACTCATAACGTCAGATGACAAACAAAAAAAAAATGCAAGACACGCTTTAACAGCCAAAGACATCCATCTAGTGCACATGTACATAGACTAGCATAACTAGCATGATTTTCTACTTCAAAATTATATTTAATTCAATGTGCTACTTGCTGTTTTTATTTTTTGTAATTATTTGTGAAATTTACTAGCAATTTCTATGTAAATTTTCTACCACCAAATATTTTTTCAGTGTACAGTTCCAGTTAAATGGCATAATTGAGTGCATGACATATTCATACAGCAAACAGTCTGATTATTGATTACTTTTAATATAGATAACTGTTTTTGAGGAGTATTGATCTACACTAGGACAATGCATGTGAGCAAACACTTGGGAGCGTAGGTTTCAATAAAAACGTGTTACATCTTGTCTCTCTATTAATAAAACACAAAGTCCTGATCTAAAAACCCTTCAGTGAAAGCATTAAACAGTGCATTCTCATTCGATAAGGGCTGCTGAAGTGCTGTCATGCATGTTAATTAGATATGAATTAGCTCTGGCTCTCTTGTCTCTAATGTGCTTATGAAGTGACAGTGGAGAGACACGGGGTTGTTCTGTCCTCATGCGCTGGGGCTTGTTTAGTGCTCACTTAGTGTGCTGTGGTCTTAAATGAAGCACTAATTGCAAATCAACTACAAAAGTGTATCCAATATCAGATCCAACAGCTCTGCTGTATATACTGTATAGATAGATAGATAGATAGATAGATAGATATATTATATATTATAGTGTATATTATAGTGCTGCTTGAAAGTTTGTGAACCATTTAGAATTTTCTATATTTCTGCATAAATATGATCCAAAACAATCAGATTTTGGCACAAGTCCTGAAAGTACACAAAGAAAACCCAATCAAACAAATGAGACAAAAATGGTTTCTTTGTCATTTATTTACTCAGGAAAATGATTCAATATTACATATCTGTGAATGGCAAAAGTATGTGAATCTCTAGGATTAGCTGTTAATTTGAAGGTGAAATTAGAGTCCTTCTGTTATATCCATACCAGTAATATCATGGTACTTTTTCTATTAAAAAACAGCTTAAATTAATATGAATTTCAATGTATTGGTTACCGCTGGTTAGTTGTTGGTCTTTCTGACTAGTGTAGCCTTGACGTTCATTAGCAAAACTGGGTGAAGCTTGATTCTTTGATTCTTCTGCTTACTCTGGTTGACCAAGGAAGTCAGTTGGAGACCTATGTTGTTATCGTTAATGAAAAATTATTACTTTTTATTAACTACCAAAAAGTGAGCACACCAAAGAAGTGCTGTTGTGTTTTTTTCCCCCTGCATGATGGGGTTCCACACATTTTGAAGTAGCAAATTTTAAATAGTATTTTCTTGTAAAACATACTCAAATAATCAGTTTTATTTACAACTCCAAAAAATGTTCACTGTGTACTGACATCAAACTCTGTTTGGAATGACGCTGCCTTAGAGGGCAACAGCCTGTGTATGCAGCTGACTAGATTTTGGAACAGAGCTCAAGAGTGTGTGATAATTATTATGTGAAGACGAAAATGGCTTTTTGTTGGTAGTTTTCTTTTTCTTTTCTATGGATGATGTCAAGACCACGAAGAGAGTAACAGGAAATAAAGTGGAAGAGAAAAGCATTCACACACTAGCAGAGTGACAATGGACTGCTGAGACACAAAGCGTGAGAGAGTCTGCAGTGATGCTGCAGAACTGCGGAGCCGTCCCAGCCTGCATGACTCAGAGCCGCGTGTCACGCTGACGTGAGGGGGAATCGAAACAGCACGGAGATCCGACGGAGGCCGTTTCTCTTCAGACGGGAAGAAAATCGAATGCACACCAACCAGATTTCAATCACACACACATACACAGAAACTATGCTTAGTATGTTAAAGGAATAGTTTATCCAAAAAACGACAATTCTTTTATTTTGAGAAAGGATTAATTGACGACGAGCCATTGAATTATTAGTGGCCGTTACACCTCAGTTGTGCATTGTTTTCTAATAATTCAATGGATCTGAGTCAATTATTCCGCTTATACTATGGTTATACCACACCTCAAACATTGTGCAGATGTTGTATTTCAAGCCATTCATCAGGTTTTTGTCCTTAAAATGTTCTTGTGTGTAGGATTAATTTCTTATGCATCTCATCCAGCATGGGAGAGAGAGCGGGAGAAACAGAGTATGTGCTTTCTATAATAATTAGTGCTGTCAAACGATTAATCGCGATTAATCGCATACAAAATAAACGTTTTTGTTTGCATAATATATGTGTGTTCTGTGTATATTTATTATGTATACATAAATACACACACATACAGTATATATTTTGAAAAAAAATTACATTTATATTCACATAATTTCTATTATAAATAAATATATTTAATATATAAACATAACCTATTTTTCTGAAATACATACATGCATGTGTGTGTATTTATATATACATAATAAATATACACAGCACACATACATATATTATGTCAACAAAAACTTATTTTGGATGCGATTAATCACAATTAATCGTTTGACAGCATAATAATAATAAATAACTAATAAATCATTAATAACATGTTTTGTGGCAAAAACATGGAAATAATTTGTCGTTTTTATCTTTTTGTTTACTGTATTTATTTGGTTGGTCAGTGTCGTCATGGGTTTTGGTTGTTTTGTTTGTTGTAGGCTGTAGGGACCTTTAAAGTAACTGAAATCATTTGGCTGAGTGATATGGACATGCCTGGAACTACTTAAGCCGTGCATTTCCCTGAAAATAATTGCACACCTTAGAACGTTCGTCAACCAATCAGATTCAAGCATTCAACAGCCCCGTAGTATAAGATTTTTTAATGTTTTTTTTAAAAGAAGCCTCTTCTACTCATCAAGGCTGCATTTATATGATGAAATATTCCTGATGCAAAGCTGAATTTTCAGCATCATGACTCCAGTCTTCAGTGTCACATGATCCTTCAGAAATCATTCTAATATGCTGATTTGCAGACACATTTCTGATGAATCATATAAATATTATCAATGTTTTTGCTTAATAAAAGTATTATTTAAATGGTAGTACATCAAGGTTTTCTCAAAAATATTAAGCAGCACAACTGTTTTCAACACTGATAATAGTAAGAAATGTTTCTTGAGCAGCAAACCAGCATATTAGAATGATTTCTGAAGGATCATGTGACACTGAAGACTGGAGTAATGATGCTGAAAATTCAGCTTTGCATCACAGGAATAATTACTTTTGTACATATATTCAAATAGAAAAGAGTTATTTTAAATTGTAATATTTCACAATATTACTGTTTTGACTGTATTTTTGATCGAATAAATGCAGCCTTAGTTAGCAGAAGAGACTCTTTCAAAAACTTAATTATTCTAACTTTTTGAACATTACTATATGGCTTCAGAAGAGTTGGAAAATAGTGCACAAGAAATATGGACTACATTTAAAATATGTCTACGCAGGTTTTTAGTCTTTTTGGAGATTGACCGTGAGCGTGGTCACTATGGTTCAGGGTTTGGCTCTGCAGAACAAAACATTCCCCTTGAGAAGTGAAACCCGACACATCTGGGGCTGACGTGCACGTCCCAGCTGCTCCGATAAGGCTTCACCAATCCCGTCATGAAAAGCAGATTCATCAGTTTTACGAGACGCTTCACGCCCAGAGGGTTTCAGAGATTTAAACTGCACTACATAAACCCGAGGACAAAGATTTACAGGAAAGTGAGACGAGTCACGATTACGGTGAATGAGGGGACTGTAATAGGTGCAGGCATTGCTGTCTGCTTTGATTTGTAACATTGTGATCGCAGAGGAATGTTCGAGGTGAAACCCTCTCTCACGCGCACACGCACGCTTGCTCTCTCAGGAAATTAGAATCAGAACGCTGACTCACATAGAGGATCAGAGCACCGGTGTGCAGTCTGTGTGCATTTCACCAAAAACATCTTCCCACCTAACACCTTATTATTACTTGTTAAACGCATGCATACATGCAACACTGTTTTGCAGGAATAATTCAAACAAATTGCAAAGTTCTGTCATCAATTTTTTACTGTCATGTTGTTCCAAACCTGTATGATTTTCTTTCTTCTCTATAATGCAGGAGATATTAAGCAATATTAGAAATGCTATTTTTCATATACTGAATGGGCATGAATGCTGTCTAATGAAAAAATAAAACATAAAAATACTTCATATAAACAAATATATATAATGATATGTGTATGGTAGCCGGTTTCCACCGCAGAGTAAATAACTAATTATTAAAAAATAAACCTTTTTTTCTTAAAATTGCAACTTGACAGTATTTCTCACAATTTGACTGTCACAATGTGACTTTATATATATTTCACAATTGCAACTTTGTCATAATGTGACTTTATATTTCAGAACTGCAAATTTATTTCTCATAATTGCAACTTATGTCACAGTCTGACTTTACATGTCACAGTTGCAACTTTAAGTTAGAATGTGACTTTATTTACATGTCATAATTTTGCAACTTTATTTCTCAGAACTGCAACTCTGTCAAAATGTGACTTTATATTTCACAATTGCAACTTTATGTCTCATAACTGTAACTATATGTCACAATGAGACTTTATGTGTCACAACCGCAAATTTATTTCTCAGAACCGCAAATGTCACAATGTGACTTTACATCTCATAATTGCAACTGTCACAATCTGACTTTACATGTCACAATTGCAACTTTATTTCTCATAATTGCAACTTTATATGTTGCAATGTGATTTTATGTCACAACTGCAACTTTATTTCTCAGAAATATGTTACAATGTGACTTTATATCTCACCATTGCAACTTTATTTCTCAGAACTGCAACTCTAAGTCACAATGTGACTATTTCTTATTGTAAACTTTATCTCACAATTTTCCATATATTTGAAAGGGGGAAGACGTTCACCCTCAAGTTGTTTCTTTCTTCTGTTGAACACAAAAAAATATATATTTTGAAGAATGTTGGTAGACTGTTTGGTTACCAACATTCGTCAAAATATCTTCTTTTGTGTTCAACTACTTGTTCTTTTGTGTAATTGCAATGTGATTTTATGTCACAACTGCAACTTTATTTCTCAGAAATATGTTACAATGTGACTTTATATCTCACCATTGCAACTTTATTTCTCAGAACTGCAACTCTATGTCACAATGTGACTATTTCTTATTGTAAACTTTATCTCACAATTTTCCATATATTTGAAAGGGGGAAGACGTTCATTTTAAATTTCAGTCTGTTCTTGACACAAAGCTATTGTATGACTTCTGAAGACGGATAGGATAGTTCACCCAAAAATGAAAATTCCTCATCAGTCATCATTTAATCACCCTCAAGTTGTTTCTTTCTTCTGTTGAACACAAAAAAAATATATATTTTGAAGAATGTTGGTAGACTGTTTGGTTACCAACATTCGTCAAAATATCTTCTTTTGTGTTCAACTACTTGTTCTTTTGTGTAATACTTCAGTGCGAGTAAATGATGACAGAATTTTCATTTTTGGGTGAACAATCCGTTAAATACAGCACATAAGTAATATGGACTATTGTATGGTGCTTTTTGTCATTTTTGGGGCTTGGCATTCTTCTTTGTGGTTACTATATGGTTTCATTCTATGTAAAAGAGCAGCCCGAACAGGCAAAATATGTAATTTTGTGTTCTATGGAGGTAAAAAAATTAAAAAAAGTCAGAAAGGTTTGAATATGATCTTAAATAACTTACATTTCACAATCATTTACTCACCAATGATTACAAAATCTTCAATTATCTAAAATGAACAAACATGGCGGCATTATTTTGCTGTCTGAATGTCTCAGTCTCCCTCATTCCCTGTCTTTTCCTCTTGTTTTCTCTCAGTATCTGGGAGACAGGCTCAAGCCGTGTGACCTTTTCTGTGGAAGTCACAGCTGATAGTCATGTCACTGTGATCAATACCTCCGTAATGCATTTCCCACGCTGCTTTTCTATCTGTCTCTCCGAAGGCTCTTTGTCCCTGTGTCCATCTGCAGAGATTTCCTCATCGCTCTGACACAACACTAATAATGAAGCATTTCATCTGCACTCGTCTTAAATATTGCAGGAACTCCATGCAGCCATGTGACAGGACGCCTTTCATGGTCACTTAAGGCTGATGTGCGAACACTGCCACTAAAAAACACCTAAATACCTGAAGACGGAAAAGAAATCGGTGATTGCTACATGGTAAAATACATTTCTTGTAAACTAAATTAAATTTATACTTTACATAGCCTATGTGCAAAGAAAGAAAGAAAGAAAAAACAGCAACAACAGTGGACTAAAAGATTAATCACCAATACTGTTATTTCTTGAAATATTTAAAAAATATATTTTAATTATTTTAGGTTATATTTTTAAAATCAATTCATTATTAAATATCATCTACATTAATTTAGCAGTATTAACATTTATATTAATGACAATCAACCAAACAATGAAAACGTATAGTTATTTAGTACAGATATTTATTCTTATATATATATATATATCATTTCTGTAATAGATAACTATAATTCCTTTATTAATAAATATATTTGTTCCAACTTACAAACTACGGCACACACTAAGAACTAAATGATCATTTGGGGCCCTGCAGCCAAAATAAAGGAACAGGACAGAAATGTGAATAATAATTGCTTGCATTTTTTCCACAACTAAATTAATCTTCTTCAAAAACATCACAACTCTGTACTGAATTAAAAATCTTCAAAGTCAAAGCCACCAGCACAAATCTTTATTAAATTCTATTAAAATAAACAGTCTGTGATAGGACACAACATCAGTTTTATCTGTCAGTGCTGTTAACTACACGTATATTAATTCACTGCAGTGAAGACAGACTGTTCCCAATGTTTACAAAGCTGGTTATTCCCATTTGTTTTGTGCAGATTGATGTTCTGCTGAACTGAAGCAAAACACAATGATAAAATCAGCACAACAAGCAGGAGAAAGTCCTCAGTTACTGACACAGCAGATTTCAGCTAAGCTGCTAGCTGTTAATTGTTGCTTAACAACCGTCACATGAATGATTCCAGCTCCTATCTTATCTTCAATCACAGACAAAGACGGTTGGTTCATATGCAGAATATATTCCGTTTTTGATAGATATAGTGGTTGACTCAGTGTTATTAGTGGTCATTGTCATTATTACTATTGCTCATACAACCCCTGCAACACCTCAAATTATGCTTGACTTACAATTTCTGCCTGTCGGATGACAAAAACAGCAATAGATTTACATTGAAAGAACTCCTATCAATGCCCCAAAAATTACATAGCAACACCCCATCAACTACCCAGAATACACAGCAACACCATAACAACCACATAGCAACGCACTGGCAACTGCTCAGAACACCCTAGCAACCACATAGCAATGCCCTGGCAACCACCCAAAAACTAAAAGCTGAGAAAATTGCGCTTTTGTCAAAGACAAACATCTAGAACGGATACATAACGATGATCAAAACATAGATTGAGTAGATCACTTCCATCAACACCCCCCAGCTTCTCAGTCCTGTAGCACATCCTGGATCATCAATTCATTCGGTAATATTAGAAAGTGTTGATTTATATGGTGTTTAATGCTTTATGATTGTGTTATTTTACACATGCACCTGCTTACATACGCAATCACTTGTTTCTGCTTCTTCTTTGCCGTGTTTTGATCCAGAGATGCAATACTCGCCTCCTACCGTACAACAGTGAAAATACGGAAAGCTGGAAAATTCCATCAATGGCTGGGAAGCGTTGTCTCATAATTGACGGAAAATACTATCAATGGCGGGAAGCGTTATTTCATAAATAGTCTTGCGTAGCAAGACCTTCAGACTGATGGCAGAAGGTCTGGGAACCTTGGCCGCTTTGAATGGCCAAGGACCTCCCAAGAGGCCATATGACTGACAGGTAAAACAACCAATCACGTTTCGTTTTGTGCCACGTCATGTTTAGGGGCGTGGAAATGTCCCCACAATAACAGGCCGGTGTGTAAATCTCTTGAACTTTTTAAAAAAATCTATGCCACAAACTTTAAATATTTCACATACTCTTGGAAATCCAGCATTTAATTGATCCTGATAAGTGCTCATTGTCACCGTTGTAAACACGACGGCTTTCTTCTTCTATGAGAGAGTTTGCCGTCACGGTATCTTTGTTTCCAGGCAGAAAGTCAAAGAACGTGACACACACGTCTCCCAGAAATCCTGTATAATCCAACCAATCATATGATGACTTTGAAACTCCTGAAGTGTTTTCAGTTTTGTGTGCCATATGAATCAGACGTTCAGTCAACGGTCCGTGGGCGTGACGTCTGATGCTGAGACTCATAAATGAAGGAAAAATCAGTCAATGGCGGGAAGCATTGTCTCATAAATGATGAACAATTCTGTCAATGATGGGAAGTGTTATCTCATAAATGACAGAAAATTTGTCAGTGGCGAGGAAGTGTTATCTCATAATCAACAGAAAATTCTGTCAATGGCGGGGAAGCAATATCTCATAAATTACGGAAAATTCCATCAATGGCGGGAAAGCGTTAACCACCCAGAACACCATAGTAACCACACACAGCAACACTCTGGCAACCACTCAAAATGCCATAGCATCTGGGTGGCAAATTTTGCATGACAGTCACCACAGAAAGTAAAATAAATCAATACTTGATTTGTTTAAATGCATTTAAAAAACATTAACCCGCATGAACTCATTTTCAAGGTGACCTCATAACGGTTTCAGAAATGCAATTTTCAAAATCTGGAGCTGCTATTAGCTACGAAATATAGCACAGATTGCAAACATGAACTTAAAAATTATTCACCTGATAAGCATGTATAGTCATTAAGAGTCTCCATTTAGGCTGTCAATCACAGACATGTCAAACACACACGGCTTTATGTGAAGCAATCAGGTATGTGATAGTGTGACGGCCAAACACCCGCTACGCTATGTGAGATGGGAAATAATAACTTAAGAATGAAGATTAACAGTCTTTGATTTAGCCGTTCCCCATCCACCCACCGAGAAAACTTTAATCACCAAAGGTTAAAGAATATTAAAGTTGGGCCACAGTAAATTAGCAGGAGAAAATTTAATCATCCGCATTGGATTTTAATACGGAAAGATGAGAAGCGCAAGAGCTGGCAAGAAGAAAAAAGAAAGAAATATTGGACAAAATCTTTCTCTGCAATATCTGCCTAAAAGCAGGTCTCGCCTTCCCTTCATGCAGTTTGGACAGGATTCATTAGGTCATTTCACGACCTTCCAGTGCCACCCGTATCTCAGCTCCAGTGCTGATAAAGAGCAACTCGGAACAAATAGGATTTTTTTGCAGCATGCGGCCCCCTGATGAAACGCATTTGTTTCACTCGGCCCCTATCTGTTCCTCCAGAGATGGAGAGAAGGAGAGAGACAGGGGGATATTCTAGGTGTTACCCCTGTGTCACAGTGCCAGTGCTCATTCTGGGAAATTTAATTATCGCCACCAACAGTCTGAGGATCTGTGGCCACACGAACTGTGTGTGTCACGAACGCTGGCTAATCCACCCCTCCTCGTCCGCCCCCTCCCACAGTCTGTGGCCTACTTCCATCATTAAAACATGCCGCGACAACAACACAGCTGCCTGCAACAAGACAAAGTGTGATTTAAAAAGCTCCTGCTTGTAAGGACCCACCGTTTTATTTGATAAGTGTATAATCACATTAGCAAACATCTGCAAACACATTTGGGATGCACGATATTATCGGAACGTTATCGGAATCGGCCGATAAAGGCTTAAAATGTAAACATCCGCATCGGCTGATTTGAAAAAAATTATGCCGATATGTCTTGCCGATAAGACGAATAGCTCAAATGTGCTCAGGGTGTGCTAGCGAGCAGTGTGGTCACTCTTGAAGCAAACTTTTGCCTGAATGGTGATTAGATTCACTGTTTTGCACATTTAATTTGAGAATGCGCTTACAGAAAAATGCGTCCGGTGTGTGATAGAGTAAACAATCACTAGCGCGTGCAGCAGCAGCAACAACTGCTTCTCCCGGGTTCTATGCCTGTTCGGCAAGGCCTTTTATTTATTTGGGAGGCGCTGTAGGGCTACTTGTAATAAAATGAAAAGTAAAATACACAAATAATATTAAGATACTTGTGTTTCTGATTAAATAAAGCAGTAATTGATGTCATTAAATCATGAGTCTGTTTTGATTTAAAGGTCAGAAGCTGTCCACGAATAAAAATTACAAACATGACACTTGTAAATTAAATTATTTAATATATACAGTTTTATTAATTAATATGTAATATATATATATGTATATATATATATATATATATAGGCATATATTTTTTTTTTTCAAATGGATTATGAAAACTTAAATACAAGGAGCTCTAAAAGATTTTTAGAATTTTACAGCTCTTTTGCTTTAGACCATCTATTAATCTTAAATCCACAAATAAAAATGTTAAGGTTTCAACTGCATCTGTCTGGAAAAAAAAACTGCAGAGATTGATTTTATTATAGTCAAAGCTTTCAATGTACTTTCATTAAAAAAACAACTTTAATGATGTTTATTATTTCTCACAAAAAGTTTTTGCTCAAAGCAATCAAAATTAAAAAATAATTTGTTTACAATTTTTGCACAGGAGAGACTTGGTGTTGTTTCAAACAAAAGAAAATATATATCGTTATCGGCATCAGTTATCGGCCAAAATTATTTGAAAAATATCGGCATATCAGATATCGGCAAAAATCTAATATTGTGCATCCCTAGTTACAATCCTTGTAAGAAATATACTTTCTCTTACTGTAACTGGAAAACTGGTACAAACCTCCTCAAATAGCTGTTACAATTTGTGTATTTATACTTGAGTCCTTTAAAGCATCTAAACTCAGACATCTTTAGGTAAACCATAAAGTGGACTGAATTTCTTTGCATTCTTTTTCATTCCATTCTGAATACCCTTGCAACCACATAACAACAGCCTAGCAGCCACGTAAAATGTCCCGTAACCATTCAGAATGCCCGAAAAACCACATAGTGATGCACCATCAACTACCCAGAACCCACTAGTTCCTAGTAACCACATAGCACCATCCTAGCAACCAAACAGAATACCAACCACTTAGCATCATCTAGGCAACCATCCAGAACATCATAGCAACCACATAAAATGTCCCAGCAACCGCTCAGTACACCCAAAAAAAAACACATTGTGATGCCCAATCAACCACCAGAACCTCCTAGTACCTAGTAACCACAGAGCAACATCCGTACAAACCTCCTCAAATAGCTGTTACAATTTGTGTATTTATACTTGAGTCCTTTAAAGCATCTAAACTCAGACATCTTTAGGTAAACCATAAAGTGGACTGAATTTCTTTGCATTCTTTTTCATTCCATTCTGAATACCCTTGCAACCACATAACAACAGCCTAGCAGCCACGTAAAATGTCCCGTAACCACTCAGAATGCCCGAAAAACCACATAGTGATGCACCATCAACTACCCAGAACCCACTAGTTCCTAGTAACCACATAGCACCATCCTAGCAACCAAACAGAATACCAACCGCTTAGCATCATCCAGGCAACCATCCAGAACATCATAGCAACCACATAAAATGTCCCAGCAACCGCTCAGTACACCCAAAAAAAACACATTGTGATGCCCAATCAACCACCAGAACCTCCTAGTACCTAGTAACCACAGAGCAACATCCATAGTAACCACACAGCAACACCCAGGCAACCACCCAGAGCATCATAGCAACTACATAGCAATGCCCTGGCATCTGCCAAAAACATCATAACAACCACATAGCAACACCCAAAACACCACAGCAACGCCCTAGTAACCACTCAGAACATCCCAGCCTAGCAATCATATAGAAATGCCCTAACAACTAGCCAGAACACCACAGCAACCACATAACAACTGCCTAGCAACGACATAAAACGTACCGACAGCTGCTCAGAACACCCGAAAACCAGCTAGCGACGCCCATCAACCCCCTAGTCTAGTACCTACTAACCACATCACAACATCCCAGGAACCAGCCAGAATACCATAACAACTGCATAGCAACACCCTGACAATAACTCAAAACATCACAGCAACACAGTAGCCTAACAATAACATAGAAACGCCCTAGCAACCCATCAGAACACCATAACAATCACATAGCAACACCCTGGCAACCACCCAAAACACAATAACTATGACATAGCAATGCCTTGGCAGCCACTAGAAACACCATAATAACCACACAGCAACACCCTTTAATTTAACACCTTAAATGAAAAAGAAAATATTAAATTCAATTTAAATTAAGTCAAATAAATAACATAAAATAAATCCTAATGGAAGAGTCTGAGTTCATTTGGACAAGTTTGTGCAAACTGCTCTCAGATTCATCTCAAATAAATCAAATGTGAATTAATTCCAGTTAGTCGTCATTATTATCACAGCGCTGTACCCCAATTCTGGGATTCATAGAAAATTGGGCCTTCAAACCACAAACACATCAATGACCTGAACCCCTTTGCACAACCCAAGACCCCCGTCCCTGCGGGCCTGCGTGAGCATGATCCTCATGGATGGAGCCCAGCCACAGACCACTATTATGAATTAATTGTCAGGTGAGGTAATGAGCTCTGAGTGAGGAATCCTTGCTGAGCTGCTGAAGAGATGTGAAATATGTGATGGCTGGAGTAAAGTGAGTGTCAGCAATACTGCAGGGACGCGGAGCAGAACGACCTCTCTATACGCTCTCACAAACGTATTCTCTTTAACACGGGCCAGGTACAGCAGCAATATATCTACATCCGAAGATATGGACGGACAGTGCTTGTGTATGTGTGTACCATGTTGCATGGTCAGCAAGAAAAAAGATAGGATACACAGAGAATGAAATATACAATAAATCTTCTACTTTTCCTAGTCTCTCTCTGTGTCCTTTTTCCTAGTGACTATTAATTAATAATTAAATGTGCTATATTTTATTTAAATGTAAATATATTTTAATGTAATAATAATAATAATATCAAGCAATAGTAATTGTAATAACATGTCATATTTAATTAATTAAATGTACTATACTATATTTAAATATAATAGTACATTAAAGTATACTGACCAGTTAATAATGAATAATTAAATAAACTGAATTTGAAAATAATCGTAATATAACATAGTAATTGTAATAAAATTTTATAATAAAATTAATGTACTATACTATAGTTATTTAAATATAATAGTACATTTAATTATATAAATATTAATTTAAAGATAGATAGATAAAATGTCTCAATCAAGACGAGGAAATGTCTCAAAAACAACTCTTTTCTTTTTAAAGATCAAGAAAAATTCAACTTTCAAGAAAAATTTACTTGATATGATATGACCCCTTAAAATTTATGTAATAACTTCTAGTTCGACATTTTCATGAATACACCAGTCTAACAAAAAACTCAGGTTTCATGCAGCGAAATGTCTCCATCTAGTTCTTACTAAGTCCTTGCGCACGGGATCCAACCTCATGTGTCTCAGAGCCGAAGCCTCATGGCATCGAACAACATAATTACAAATCAGGCCTCTCCAAACCAGTGCCAGGGAAATGACACACACACTGATAAAGACGACACAGTGATGAGCCACCGGCTGACAGATTGTACACGCTCATGAATATTCATGACATCAGGGTCAGACACCTCACAGTAATGCCAGGCTTCCTTCTGAAATGAGGAAACACAAACACAGACATACACATCTCTCTGGAGAGATCAGCAGCGAGGATGGACAAATTGAGAGAGAGACAGTGATAGTGAGAATGCACTGAATTCCATGCCCTCTTTCTGCGTTTTGATTGGTTGTTGTGTAATTTGACGGCTGAGTTATAATGACCCTCGTTATCAGTCCATCAGGCACACGCTTCCAAAAGGAAGTAATGATTACACGAACACGGCTGAATGAAATCGCTTTCTCTCCTCAATCACAGCTGCTCGATCATATTACACAAACACATGCGCAGGGATTCCAGTCAATGCATTTAAATCACATGCTATTTTACACACACACACACACAACTTTGCTCTTTATGACGTTCCTCCTGCTGAATGTAAAGAGACGTCTGTGTTATTAAAGCAGCTGCTTTGGGAGAGCATGCAGGTAATAATCCTGCATGCAGCTACCTAAATGAATAATTTACTCCAAAATAAACATTCTGTCATCATTGACTCACCCTTATTGTCCAAACCCATGTGCTGTTTACTCTCTCTGTAGAAGAGGAATAGATTTTTTTTTTTCATCTTTCTAAATTTCAGCAGAGAAGAAGATTCAGAAACTCGCCTGCATGTAAGAAATAAAGTAAAAAAAAAAAAAAGCTAAATGACAGAATTCCCATTTAAGTGTGAATTGTTCTTTTAAATGGTTTAAATGCAGTGGCATTAAGCCAAAAATAAAAATAAAAAAAGTTTTTATTTATTTATTTATTTTTTTTAAATGTGTCCACAGAGAAATAATAGTATATTTAAATATAAAATACATGCAATTATTAAAATAATAATTCAAATATATTTAAATTAGTTAAATATTAATTAAAATATAATTAAATTATTTTTCAATATACTATATCACATATATTTAAATATTAATAATTTGATTTGATTATTTAAATATTAATTTAATTAAATAGTAGTATTTTTATTTATATAATTACATTTACTCTATCATACATTAATATATATTTAAATAGCAAATTAATAATTGAATCATCCAACCCCCAAACGCTGTTGTTCTCTCTGTGCAAGAGAATTTGATCATTTTTTGATGAATCATTCCAAGTTTCAGCAGAGGGAAACCTGAAGTTCACCTGCATGGAAGAAATAAAGTCCAAACCAGTAAATGACAGGATTTCAATTCATGGGTGATCTGTTACTTTAAATGAATTCAGTGGTTAACAAGCCAAAATTATACAAACTCAAACTGTTTTGTCCAGAGAGAAACTCTTTTCATGGTTACATAAAATTCTATGAATGTTACATGAAAATGACATGAACATGAAGAAAGCTAAACACAGACAAAATGCATTTAATGCACTTTGCGGGCGAAACCTGTTTGTCCTGTGGTTGGAATTAGTGCATAAATTAGTGTCAAAGATACCAAAATACCATATCATTTTATCTTAATAATGAGGAATTGAGCTTTCTCTGATCTTTTAAGGAAACAGAATTTGATGCATTTGAAAACATACTGTAACTGAACTCAAAATCATGGCTGTGTTTCAGAGTCTTATCATCATAATACTGGATTTCAATTCAACACACCACAAATCTCTAGTGATCCGAGTGCTTTGGGGATTGACAGCGAATATCCAGCTTAAATATAACCTTATTATTGCACATAATAATAACAACAAGGGCCATCTGACTTTATTTTGCAGGAATCCAATTTACAGGAGTCAACATGCCAATTTTTTGTATGGCAACAAAATCATTTACAGTTTCCCAAGCAGCCAATAATAAGCAGTTCAGAGAAAGACTCAATGTATTTCTATTTAAAATAAGTGAAGAATTCTGCTAGTGCAGTATTAAAGATACATTCTTTGAAAACAAGCCTTTTATGAAGTGCTGCTTTTCAAGAAAAGTTATTTTGGTTTCAAGCTTTTTTAGCTGGAAACTTGGATTATAAAGAGAAACAGGCTAGCCCCGCCCACAGATAAATCTCATTGGTCCAAAATCCCACTCCAACAAGCTGCATATTAAACATCAGACGTTCTGATTGGCTGGTAATGTTGTACATCACACAGCATGTCAATTTCAGTGTGGACAGACAAATGACTTATCGTGTCACACCTGATTAGGACACAGAGACAGAAAGAATAAAAATACACAATAAATCATTCATTTTTCCTAATCTCTCTAGAAAATCATTAATTAATTAAATTAAATTGACTATATATTGTTATATATTTTTACATTTAAATATAATACATTTGAATATAATAGTAATATTATAAACTAATAATAATTTAAATA
>NW_015639773.1:267608-271510 GCF_001515625.1 Sinocyclocheilus rhinocerous | reverse complement strand
GTGAGCAGCAGCTCATTTGCATTTAAAGAGACAGGCCCGAAAAACAGCGTGTTTCTGCTTCCACTCAAAATAGGCATTTTCAAAATGATATAATAAATGATCTGTGGAGTATTTTGAGCTGAAACTTCACAGACACATTCTGGGGACACCAGAGACTTATATTACATATTGTAAAAAGGGGCATAATATGTCTCCTTTAAATAGTGTTTTGTCATCCTACAAACTAGTTAAGCCATCGTAAGCATTTGCATCAACAGAACGAACAGGTCACACCTACTTCATATTGGTTGAACCTGCATATCAAGTTTTCCCGGTGCAAAAGACTGCGAGTGATAGCGTGAGATAATGCTATTGCTGTGCTTGAGTGGTTATGTGGTAAACAGACAGTGTATGTGTGAGATCGGCTGCTGAATACAGATGAGGTGCAGATAAAGCGCTCAGTGACTGTGGCATTTAAGCAGGTCAAGAGCACTGACCTCAGCTGCCTAAGACGAGAGGAGAGCAGAAACACATACACACACACACACACACTCACAATCCCTCATGCTGCTTCCGTTTCTCACAAACACACACACACACATTCTCTGTCGTCTTGATTTATTGAGCGTGTTCAGAGTCTCGAGTCACTGTAGCCCCTCTAAGATGTTTCTCTTTCTGTCTCATTCATCACTACTGTTTGCATATGAATATTTCACAGATTTGGTCTTTAAAATAACTGCACCAATTAAGACAAAAAAAACTGGAAAGACTTAGAATAGGTATGCAGATCTGTATTAAAATTAATCACAGAGAGATGATGATGACGGCCCAAATACAAATTATATAAGTTGCTTTCGATTTAATAAATATGATTATGGGAACAAACACACATTTCACAACTTGGCCTTCATCTGTGTCAACAACAACCTTACTGTATCAATAATATAACCATAACATTACATAACATATCCATAACATCATCACACAAACCTTACGGTCATTAACACAAAATTAAATCATATACCAAAAGCAAACCCAAGACTTATAAACAATTCAAACACAAAATCACTATATTATTTACAAGTCTATAATATTTCGACCACCATAAACCACAATCTTCTCACAAATTGGACAAAATAATTATTAATTTTAATGTTCAGCCAGATGGAAAAAAAAGTCTCAGTCAACATGAAACACCATTTGAACCAAATATGCTGTCATAATTTTATATATTTTAAATGTTATATATAAGCGAAAACTATATATATACAGTGGGTACGGAAAGTATTCAGACCCCCTTAAATTTTTCACTCTTTGTTATATTGCAGCCATTTGCTAAAATCATTTAAGTTAATTTTTTTTCCTCATTAATTAAACTATACACAGTCATATATATATATAATATTTAATAATAATTGTAATTATAATTATTACACATTATTATCAATAATATAATTGATATATAAATATACAGATATTTGTATTAATTATTTATATTATTTTTGTAAATAATTTTTTTGTGTGTATTTTTACATTAATTATATATGTACACAATATAGTTATATATTATACATAATATTATAATGTAGAAATAAATATGGCATACAGATATTTATACAAATTCTAATTTCAATATACATAAATGTTTCACTATATATATATAGTAAATTAAGCTCCTAATATTGTTTCACGTTGACTTTGAGATCTTATCTCACATGGTTGAACATATAAAGCGTCATGAGGAGCCTTTAACCAGCATCTCTGATTCTTCAAATCTGTGACCTTGAGCAAATGCCCACAGCATTTATAAACCCATCCTTGTTCATCATCTCACTTACAGTATGAACAGGAGACGTGGAGCGCTGATCTGACACTACAAACTCGACACATAGCGGAACTCCCCCAGTGAGAGACATTTGAGCTACATCTGGTGGTCTCGCACCTCATTGGCTTGATAGAATACTAATAAAAGCCATATGACAACAGCATACCAAGTATGCAATTAATATTCTAAAATATTCTACCGTGGCATGTGGCGGAGACCTGTTGGAGTCACGTTCTGCGCCGGACTGACAGCTCTGTCTGTGTGGCAGCGAAAAGACCTCCTTATTAACTAGGGATGCACCGATACCACTTTTTCCAGTACTCTCGGCGTTTGGTATCGGAGCATTTTAACGAGTACGAGTACAGGAGCTCAGTATCGGGCCCGATACCGATACCAGTATCGGTATATCCCTATTATTAACCTTTATTACAGCAGACACACAGCCAAACACATCCACATATACACACAGACACATACATTCATTTATTAAAACACACATGCACTTCAAAGCCAACAAGAATGAGTGCAAAGATTTGTGAACAAACTGCACGTTTTGGGCATTCGCCACAGTATTTCAATCACGAAAATAGTGGGATGTTCTACAACACTTAATGTGAAAAATGCTTAACATGCCTAATGTACTAAGACATAAGAGCAGATGCAGTCATGGTGACCTTGATTGCATATGCTTTTCTTGAACCCATTTGTTCACATTAATTCAACTTATTTTTAAAATAATCATGCTTAATAGCAGAATTTGTGGTGAAATCTACATTACCCATGATGCTGTACAGAAAATTCCACCAATCAGAGTCACAGTAAGCAAAGTGCGCCAAAAGAGAAATTTAGCTCCGCCAACTCCCATGATGCATCACGCATGACATAATTGAGCTGTCTCAAAATACTTATACCGGTATATTTGTGTGTGTGTGTGTGTGTGTGTGTGTGTGTATAAATATATATATATATATATACACACACACATATACACACATACATACAAAGCCCTCCACTAATATTGGCACCCTTAGTAAATATGAGCAAAGGTGGCTGTGAAAATAAATCTGCATCATTTATCCTTTTGATCTTTCATTCAAACAATTAACAAAATTCTAAACTATCATTGAAGTAACACAATGGAAAGTAGGGGGGAAATCTCATTATGAAATAAATGTTTTTCTCTAGTTCACGTTGGCCACAATTATTGACACTCAATTATTGCAACGTCATTTTTCCCAAAATAACAGCTCTGAGTTTTCTCCTATAATGCCTGATGAGTTTGGAGATCACCTGACAAGAGATCAGGACATTCATATATATATATATACATATATATATATATATATATATATACATATGTGTGTGTGTGTGTGTGTGTGTGTTTGCTTTTTTCACAATAAACTTGTACCTTGTCTTTTTGAGTTTCAAATACTTTTTTTGCTTCAAATAAAGGTTTGTAATGTTGTGATTCACCTCATAGCTGGTTGGCTTGGTTCATGGATTATAACGCTTTAATGGGAAAGTAGGGGGGAAATCTCATTATGAAATAAATGTTTTTCTCTAGTTCACGTTGGCCACAATTATTGACACTCAATTATTGCAACGTCATTTTTCCCAAAATAACAGCTCTGAGTTTTCTCCTATAATGCCTGATGAGTTTGGAGATCACCTGACAAGAGATCAGGACATTCCTTCATTCAGAATCTCTCCAGATCCTTCAGATTCCCAGCTCCATGTTGGTGCTGCTTCTTCTTCACCTCACTCATTTTCTATAGGATTCAGGTCAGGGAACTGGGGCGTCCATGGCTAAAGCTTCATTTTGTGCTCAGTGACCCATTTTTGTGTTGAGGTGGCAATCCCAACATGCTTTGAAGAAAAACAGTTCTTTCATAACTTGAGTTTCCCCCACTTTCCATTGTTTTACTTCAATGATGGGTTCGAATTTTGTGAATTTTCTGAATGAAAGATCAAAAAGATAAACAATGCAGATTTATTTTCACAGCCACCTTTGCTCATATTTATCAAAGGTGCCAATATTAGTGGAGGGCACTGTATATATAGATATATATACAGATATATATATATATATATATATATA
>NW_015639773.1:256512-267401 GCF_001515625.1 Sinocyclocheilus rhinocerous | reverse complement strand
GAAAACGTATTTACGTGAGTCAGAACTGCCGGCATTTTAGTCTAACGTTACTCTTCCAGGATCAGTAAACAGTCCTCCATAAAATGTGCTGCACACATCTGAATATTTGGGTTGAAGTGTTCTGGAACAGTGTTGTAAATACAACTTAACCACTGATTTCTAGTCGTGTCCATTTTTGGAAGGCCAAACAAAGTAGTTTAGCTTTCACAACGAAACACAGCGTTACACACGGCGGCCTTGGGTGAGCAGAGGCCGGGGGGATAAAGTGAGGAACGGCCGGAGGGCTAGAGTGAGCAGAGGTGGCGGATTCGACGAAGGAGCGTCCGGAGGGCTTGCGGCAACCACATCTGACGACCCCGGGCTTTCACAACGAAACACAGCGCCTTCACGACATGGCGGCAGCAACAATACTACAGCCAGAATAAAAGTTACGCCTTCTTTCTTTGCATGAACATTTGGGCGGCGTTATGCAAATCTTCCCACATAGTGATGTAGATATGTGGGGGCGTGTTAGAACGAGCCGTTTTAGGTAGGCGTGGTTGAATCTTAACTTTTATAAAGAATATCTCTTTGGATTTGAGACTTTAGTCTTTGCAACTTTACAGATCTTCTTTATGCACCAAGAGCTTGTAACACTCCAAAGAGAAAGGAAAAATTTAAATCGCATCATATGACCCCTTTAAAATCAGTATGGGAAAATGAATGGTAATAATACTTCCGAAACCAGCACCGCTGAGAAGACAGGACTGTATAACTGTATTCAAAACCCAACCAAGATAGCATTTATGGCATCACAGGCAAACTATTTTATCCTACCTTCTTGTTTTGGCCAGTATTTGAAGGCGGCAATCCCAAAATGCATTATAACAATCTCTGTGAAAAAAAGCATAAACAGAAATGCAGATTAAATTCTCATTGAATACATTTGCAGTACATTTCATTCATATGCTAACGGAAAAAACTACTGGAATCATCTGTTAACTTAATAGCATTTCCCATTTATTTTAAATTAAGTGAGCAAACTGACGGACATTAACAGAGTTGCTGCCGGTGGAACGTTCCAAATCAGTCACTCATGGGTGAGCTATATGTACACATAATGTTAAATTATTCATGCATTATTTCCCCTAGGCAAATTCTTGAGTTGTGAAAAGTTAACAGTATAAATATGTCCCTTAAAAATCATACATTGTGTCTGAGTTTTGTCATAAATGTCCAGCAAGTTTCTTTTCAAGCACAATGAGTGCAGACACTTCGTGCCTAGAGAGTCGACCTACATATGAGCCTAATGAATGATTTGGGTAGCTTTTTATTTGCACGTTCCCCTATTTTCCATAAAATACATATGCATATGTACACATTTGTCATTTTTATGTCATTAAAGGTGCACTAAGTACATTTTTGTTTGTTTTGCTGGACAATTAGGCTCAACTAAATATAGCTTGGGTCCTTCCTCCATTGTAAGTCTATGGGATTTTTGCACCTGTTTTGGATCCGTCATCGCTTACTAAAGTAAAAGCACACCTGTCCTGAACAAGACACGTGAATTGAGGAATATTTCATTCAAATTATGCTCCAGAGTTTACTAAGGGTGTGGAGATTTGATCAAATCACTAACTTTAAGTATGAGAAATAGTAAAGGCTCATTCACACCAGTAACTATAAAGCTTTAACAGACTAACTGTTCTTAATTTATGAGAATAGCAAAGTCCACACCAAAGCTATTAGTGATATGACACAGAGGAACAATATATTTTTTCCAGCTGATAAACAATAAAAAAAAAACTGACAGTCAATCAGAATTCACCTGACTCTCGACTTTAAAGAGCTCAAGCATTTAAAGCAACGACAAAAGACAACAAAACTTCAGTGTGCTTACAATAAACAGATATTATTGTGCATTGGTGTGGATGGATGCTAATACAGTCATCGTTATATTTATCTTCATAGTGATCATTCTTGGTGTGAAAGGCCATTTAACCCTGTTTAAACCAGTTTAGTCTAGAATAATTGATAAATGATTAGTTCACTAAACCCAAAAATGAACATTCTCTTTCCATTTACTCACCATCAGGTTGAGGTCGATGTAAACTCATTCCAAAACCATAGGATTTTCTTTCTGTTGTGGAACACAAATGGAGAAGTTTGAAAAATTGAAGCAGATGATGAAAAAAGAACCATAAAGGTAATCTAAATGTTGCATATATTGTGTACTGTATTCCATATCTTCTTATATGAGGAACATGATTTTTAAAACCCAAAACTGGTTTTAAAGGGGCATTGCAGGTCTACTACTGGTGCAAGTTGGTTAAACTGGCTATAGTTGCAGGTTGCCAGATTGACCAGTGTAGCCACAGACAAAATCAGCATGCATTATACTTGCATAACATCCACTATATTATACTTGAGGAAATGTTTGTTAATTGCTAGGATTTATTTGCACTGCAATATAGAGTTCAATATAGAGTGTTTAAGACAATATTTCAACAGTAATAGACATTAACATTGGTTGAGTGAATGTACTATGTATTGGATTGACTGTGGAAATGAATTAAGCACCACTAATAAAAATAAAAAATGTGTACAAATCCAAAATTAGCTTTTGTTTAACTTGCTGACTACAGAAACACTAAACCACGTGACATATTTCAATCATGTCAAAACTGCATTTCAAGCAAGCATTTCCAATTTCATTTTATGCCTTTCTGTGCCGTTCGAATGAATCCCTCAGGTTCTCTTCAGGTGCATCCAGAGGGAAAAGGCACGTGGCTTTCCCAGCAAACCCTCAAGCTTTTCGGCTCTGAACTTCCATCCGTCCTCGTCCCCTGGGTAAGCTGGAGCACTATTGCAAAGAGAAGCCATCAATGCTTCAGCTCAAACAGGCATTGTCCGAGTTTGAAGAACAGCTGGCATCCGTCATTCCCGGCACACATTACGGATCTAAAGTATTGTTGGATTTAAAATAATTCGGCATAATTAAGAGATAACAGTGTGGCTTTTTGCATTGGTTAGCATTTAAAGAAACGCACGAGCACCTTGGGTAAATCTAGCACTGACCCCTTTTAGTAGCGAGTTAAACCCGATCAAGCGACACGCTTTTTCCAATGTGCAATGAGCCCATGACAGACCGTCAGTCTCTCTGTCAGTAAAGCTTCCTTATCAGCGGCGGATTCACACACTGTCGTGAGATGACATAGAGGTGGGGAGGCAATCATCCGTGAGCCGCAGCTCTTTGAAAAACGAACATTTACTCTTCAAAATTTAATGGAAAAAAGAGGTTTCATTCAGCTCAATATCAAACTTAATTTATAATAAATATAGTGTCATCTCAGACAGCAGACCTACAGACAGTTTATTTAAATTCATAACTATTTTAATTAAAACATACTTTTGTATGAAAATGAGCAATGTGAGATATATAGAAATGTTTTTAAAAGAAAAACTTTGTGTAAAGAATTGAATCAAATACAGTCGCAGTATTTTCACAATATCAGTAATATTGTGAAAATATTATTGCAATTTAAAACAGCTGTTTTTGAATATGTTTTAAAATGTAATTTATTCCTGATGCAAAGCTGAATTTTCAGCATCATCACTCCAGTCTTCAGCGTCACATGATCCTTCAGAAAGCAGTCTAATATGCTGATTTGCTGCTCGGGAAACATTTCTTATTATTATCAGAAAACAGTTTTTATGAAAATATTGTTGTGTTAAATACTTTTGGGAAAAAAATACAGTTTTTTCAGAATTGTTCATGAACAAAAAAAGTTTCAAAGAACAGCAATTATTTAAAATAGAAATCTTTTGTAATATAATAAATACATTTTCTGTCACTTTTGATCAATTTAAGGCATCCTTGCTAAATAAAAGTACTAATTTCTTTCAAAAAAATTGATCTTACTGACCCCAAACATTTGAACGGTAGAGTATATGAGATTAATAAACTAAATCTACAACATAAACCTAATATTACTTATAAGTTATATCTGCAAACATTTCCAACACTTTAAGATGTCACGTAACAAATCAATCTGTAACTGTATCAAACTACATTTCCCATCATTCTCTGTGGTAACAAGAATGACAAAATACATAGATAAAACATCAATGACTCATTCCGTGCTCATCCTTTGCTCTTCTTTATGTTGCATTAGTCCTAAAATGCTTCCCAAAGTACATTATCAAGCAAAAACATTTCACTTTAGCAAAAATCATCATGTTGTAATTATGATTTCCAGAGGACTTGAATGCAGCATTAGTCACTTCACCTGTCAATCAGCCTGTCTAAGTGGATAGAAGACTCAGCTTGTATATTGTTATTGTAATACAGTGAATATTTATGAACTAATGTTTCCAACTGGTCTTAGGTGACTTTGAACACCACAGGGTTTCTGAGCACATTGTGCCAGGCTGAAGATAAAGCAGCTGAACTGACTGAGTGACCCTTTGTCTATTTTCCTCCTGTGTTTTTCTGCCTTTCTAGGTCAGCCGCATCTCCACATGTCTTTGATATGTGAGTGCTCTCCTATATTATTTATCACCATTTCTAGAACAACTAAAATATCCCAGCAAAATATCTCAGAACACAAAACCTCACTAGTGTAACGGAGGCCAGCGAGTAGGTGCTGTGCAGGTAAACCTCACTCCCCTGATCCCTCCTTGTTAGTGCGTCCGCCTCCCATGCCGGAGACCCGGGTTCGAGACCCACTCGGAGCGAGAACGAGGTGTGGCGGTGAGGACCCGGGAGAGAGGGGTTACACTGGCACGGGATGTACAATGATTCCAACCAAAATAATTGTCAGTAAACATCATTCAGCGCTAGAGTAAGTCATGTTTTTGTTTAGAATAGCATGTACTTATAAAAGATGCACAAAAACACCTGGATCATGTATTAGTAGGCAAATAGGGTCCGTTTTGATTTCACGCCTTACAAAACAGCCATGACAAATGTTATAAAAGGAACAAAATATGTGCATTTACTCACATTTTAAGGAGTGACACTGATAAATCTGTACAAACAGGCAGTAAAAAAAAGTATCCAACTTCCTGCAGCATATGTAGGTCAGGTGACCTTCAGAAAGATGGAAACATATTGCTTCATTGCCTCTTGAGGTCCCACACTGAACCCTGGTCCTGCTACATTTCCCACCCAAACGCGAGGCTCTGAATGGATGAACGGCGCCGTTTGTGAAGGTTAGACAAAATGCTCCTTGAATAATTATGTCACAGCGGACCTGTTCCAGATATTTCCAGCAACAATCCTCTATTGCATGACAAAAAACAACTGATGTCTAGACAATTTCAGGTCATTTTTAAATCAGGTCAGCATGTCTTTTTTTTCTTTTTCTTTTCTGTAAAGACATACTGGGGGGCTGAAATCTCAAAAGTAGAGAAAATCTTCCAAGGTGACATTAAAAGGACAATTTACTCTAAAATGAAACTTCTTTCATCATTCACTCACCCTCATGTCATTCCCGACCCGTATGACTTACTTTCTTCTGTGGGAAACAAGAGGAGAAAATTAGAAGAATGTTCACACAACTGTTTTCCATACAATGACAATATATAGTGATCACAGCTGTCAAAAAATAATTAAAAAAACACCATTGGGGATCATTAAAGTAATCCATATGATGCTATATTAAATCTTATGAAATTAGCCTTTGAGACATTTTTCAGCAGCTGTTTCTATTCTAGTTGTATAATTAATTTATGTGAAAAAAATTAAGAAAATATAAATAAAATAAAATATAAAATAAAATAATAACATTAAATATAAAATTAAATGAAATTAATGTAAAATAAAATATAAAATAAAAAAAAAACAGAAAATTAAAGTATAAAACAATTTGCAAATAGTAGCATCGTGTGCTCATTGTGCTCAGGAAAACAAAATCATAACTTCCAGGGAAATTTGCGCAAAACAGAAATGGACATTTCTGAAGATTTTTTTTGTGTTTAGTTTATGCTCATGCCTTCTAAATTAATAAAAAATGTATCCACCGTAAGCAATTTTGAAAATTTTATCCCCATCTTGGCATTTCCATGCACTATTTTTTAATGTGATATCCAACATTTAATTGCATTCAAATTTGTGGATAGAAACCCAGTTATTGACAATCTTCGCCTACACTGAAGTTCTGAAGTCGCCTACATTCATGTTCAGGTACACGTTTAGTTTCTCATGTGTGTTGAAAAGAAATTCAGTCCACCGGTTTGAATATGGAGAATGATAAAAAAAAAATGGTTTCAGCAGCTGTTTCTATTCTAGTTGTATAATTAATTTATGTGAAAAAAATTAAGAAAATATAAATAAAATAAAATATAAAATAAAATAATAACATTAAATATAAAATTAAATGAAGTTAATGTAAAATAAAATATAAAATAAAAAAAACAGAAAATTAAAGTATAAAACAATTAGCAAATAGTAGCATCGTGTGCTCAGGAAAACAAAATCATAACTTCTAGGGAAATTTGCGCAAAACAGAAATGGAAATTTCTGAAGATTTTTTTTGTGTTTAGTTTATGCTCATGCCTTCTAAATGAATAAAAAATGTATCCACCGTAAAAAAAAATTTGAAAATTTTATCCCCATCTTGGCATTTCCATGCACCATTTTTTAATGTGATATCCAACATTTAATTGCATTCAAATTTGTGGATAGAAACCCAGTTATTGACAATCTTCGCCTACACTGAAGTTCTGAAGTCGCCTACATTCATGTTCAGGTACACGTTTAGTTTCTCATGTGTGTCGAAAAGAAATTCAGTCCACCGGTTTGAATATGGAGAATGATAAAAAAAAAATGAGGAAATGAATGAGATTTGAGAGCTTCAGTTGAGATCTTCTTTGAATAAAAACCTAATTTTGGGTCATTTTTGTTATTCTTGGAGCCATGTTGTTGTATGTGGAAGAATGGCTAAAAATTCTTCAAAAATAACAAGAGATTTCAACAGGATGGGAGTAAAGACCCATTCACAACAAGAACGATAAAGATAACTATAACAATAACTATTTTAGCATCCACACCAACATTTATCATTTATCTGCTAGAAAAAAAATCTTTCTGGGAGTGATTCCAGTGATATCGTGTTCTTCAGTGTCGTTATAGTTATAGTTGTTGTGTATAGTGTGGTTCACTAGTCTTCTAAATGAACAAAACTGCATCCACCGCAAACAACCTTGAACATTTTAATGCAAATTTCAGAAATTTCATTCACATGTTGGTGTTTCCATGCACTATTTTTTAATGTGATATCCAGCATTTGCATTCAAATATGTGGATAGAAACCCAGTTACTGATAATCATTCTCCATTGAAGCTCCAAGGTCTCATCCATGTTCAGATTCTCGTTCAGTTTGTGCTGAATATGGAGAATGATAAAAAAAAAAATGAGGTAAAGAATGGTATTTGAGAGCTTCAGCTGATATCAATGTTTTTATTGTTTATCTGCTGGAAAAAAAAATGAGAGTGATTCCAATGATATCGTTCCTCAGAGTCATTATCGTTAAGTGATATCGTGTTCTTCAGTGTCGTTATAGTTATAGTTGTTGTGTATAGTGTGGTTCACTAGTCTTCTAAATGAACAAAACTGCATCCACCGCAAACAACCTTGAACATTTTAATGCAAATTTCAGAAATTTCATTCACATGTTGGTGTTTCCATGCACTATTTTTTAATGTGATATCCAGCATTTGCATTCAAATATGTGGATAGAAACCCAGTTACTGATAATCATTCTCCATTGAACCTCCAAGGTCTCATCCATGTTCAGATTCTCGTTCAGTTTGTGTTGAATATGGAGAATGATAAAAAAAAAATGAGGTAAAGAATGGTATTTGAGAGCTTCAGCTGATATCAATGTTTTTATTGTTTATCTGCTGGGAAAAAAAATTAGAGTGATTCCAATGATATCGTTCCTCAGAGTCATTATCGTTATAGTTGTAATGTAGACGTCCCTATTCTGATAGAATTAGAACGACTATTAAAACTTTATAGTTATCATCTTTGGTGTGAATGGGCATTAAATAATGACGCCAGTTTCATTTATGGGTGAACTGTCCCTTTGAAGGCCCCTTGGAAAACTTTCAGCTCCAGACTGGCAGTTTCCCTAAAATTCCTGAAGACCTTGAGGAAGTATGAAGGATGTGCGACGCTCTCCCTTGGCCGTACTTACGAGGGAGGCGCTGACATTCATAGAGGACATTAATAAGGATGGACGCGAGCAGGAGGAGGCTCGTGTGATGAATGAACGGAGCGCTGAGAGACTCCTGCACATTTAGACTGATGTGGAGCTCTTGATCAATGCTCCTCCTGACAGCAGATACACAATCGGCCGCGCCGGACAACCCCATTGTTTAAATGGAGTGACGCGTCATTTACGCTGCCCTAAAGGTTAACGACGAGAGAATCGCACACCAAATTTTCAATTAATCTCTAAGCACATTTGTTCTCTCACCTGTGTCCTCTCTTTCTTTACATCCTCGCCTCTTTCTCTGGCTCTCCTCCTGCCAGTTTTTTTGGGGGCCGCGTAATTTGTCTGCTTTATCTTGTTGGAGGGATTGAACTGGCTTTGGGGAGCATGCTTAGATACCGGCTACATCCATTATCTGTCAGAGGATAACCTGATTCAGAGCGGCTGCTGCCAGACATACAAAGACAGACAGACAGTGAGAGAGAGAGAGACAAACAGAGAGACAGGCCTTGTTCTGTGTTTAATTGTCAAGCTGATCAATTAGAGACTGTCTCGCAGATCGCCGCAACAGAACTCTTTGACAAGAGTGACAAAAACAAGGAGATTATGGCGGGGAAAATCCGCTGTGCTGAATACATTACACTGATAGAGACGTAGGGAAACACATCCGTCCAGAATCATTCATTATCCACGTGTAATAATGAGCGATAACAAAACAGATCTGAGTTCTGATCCTGGATGCTGACTGATCAATAAAAAATTCAATTTTGCTAAAATACACAATAACGTAACAAACACCGGTTTGGTTTTTACTGTAACTTTTTTTTAATGTTTTAACAAAATTTGATAACACTTTTTTTTCTTAACATCTATGCATCATGTGATATAACCTCTAATTCAGACTTTTTTTCTCAGAATATTGAAATATAAACTCACAATTTCTAGATATAAAGTCAGAATTACAGGATATTAAGTCGTAATTGCGTGTTATAAAGTCAGAATTGCAAGATATAAACTCGATTTTAGTTGGTTAAAGGTTATGAGTTGGACAATCAGAAAGGTAGAACTTACTCATGACGAGATCTCTCACAAAAATGAACTCCACAAATGAGGCTGTAATCATAAATGCTTTGAATAATGAACACTGGTTGTCCTAACAGCTAAATAAACACTACAATTGTATGCAAGACAGAGCAGCCTGTGTCTGCATTTGAAATGAGAAGACTTGAAATCTTGATACGAGATTACAGCACAGGAAAGTGTCAAACCACAGAGAAATCCCATCCTTGCTAATGCTCAACCAACCTTATCAGGACACCGTTAAACATATCATTATGATTTCAGCCTGACAGAAACACATTAAACAGAATCTCCGAAGATTTATCATTCCACACGACCAAAATCAGAATGACATTGCGTTTGTAAGGCCTACGAGCATGAATGGAAATACTTCCTATGATGAGAGAGTAAAAGTGAAATAAAAATGACTAAATAAACCATCCTGAGATAAATGTTTAAATGCGCCTCCTTTGGGCCTCATGGTTTTCATTCATCTTCATTTCAGCCCTCTCGGTCTGTCTGCAAGATAGCAAACACACTCACGTGATTAATGTTGTGAACAGACACATAGTTTCATGAAAACATGCTAAATCGCATCATATGAAAAATGTCAGGGAAATGCAACAAATTCACTTTCCTCTCTTTTTTTGAGATTTTGACATTTTATGTCCCATTGTACAGCACAAAGACACACACACAAATGTTTAAATGGCTCTTCTCTACAGAAATGCCATCCTGATACGGTGTATGTGTAAGTGTGCGAGGGTTTGGACGATAATGGGATGTCGTCAGATGAAATAAAAAGGATGAAAGTGGTGATTCATCACCTTGTCAGTCTAAACAGCACCTTCCTCTTATACATCACTCTCTTTCTATCACACACACTTCAATCCTCTCATGCCGCTTCTGTCACAACCTCCATCAACTTATTCTTACACTCAGATGCACATTCAAATGGACTCCCACTAATCATTATTTCGTCAGTTCTTTGACACTTTTATCTACAGTGACTTACAGTAATAATAAAAGACAGTTCTTTTGGAGTAACATTTACATTCAAGGCATTTCAGATGCGCTTATTCAGAGCAACTACAAAAACGACAAACTCAAAATCTCCATGGGATGTTCAGAGGTCTCTGATGCAAAGTCCAAGTTAATGCTCAAATCATGTCAATGATTCAAGATTTAGTCTTTTGTCACCAGACAAGATAGTTTTATAAACCATGTTGAAGGACAAATAAGTAATAAATAAAAGTAATAAATAATAAATAAATAAAATACATATTTGGTACATACATGGCCGTGTGTTTTGAGTTTGAGCTCCGTCAAGTTAATTCGTTATCGTCTATTTTTTATCTTAAAATCAATTTTATACACCATCATTTTCGTTTCTATAACGTGTGAATATATCCCCTATCGTATTCTACAACAAAAACAATCAGAGCGCCTTGTTATCACTAGTTCTATTTTGATTTCCCAAGTCCGCTATTAGCATATAGCCCGCTAGCATCGCCAGCGTGGTTGCCGCTAATCTCACTTACATTACTAATACTCTATTCACAAACATTACCATTGTTTTACTCACTGTTACATGCTTTAATGGCGGATGTGTGTCTACCTTTGAGTGCAGGT
>NW_015639773.1:252238-256354 GCF_001515625.1 Sinocyclocheilus rhinocerous | reverse complement strand
AGGATTTACACAAGCTTCAGTCTGGATCCAGAACACCTGAGAAGAGATGATGCCAACCCCTCAGAGGACCTCAGATGATGCCAACCCTGAAACAACATACAGAACTACCACATTTTGCTATAAGTTTGTCACCACTGACAAGCTACCACTAAATATTGTAGAAACTTAATTGGCTGTAAAGTTGCTTTGCAATGATTTGTATCGTGAAAAGCGCTGTACAAATAAACTTGAATTGAATTGAATTGAAAATAAACTTGAATTTTTTTATAAAATTAAATATTTATTTTATTAATATTTATTTATAGTAGTTTTTATAAATCCTGCTTCAGACAAATAAATAGTAGATTTCTCCTTGAAGAAAAAAATTGCTGCAGTAGTGTAAAACTTGAGCAAACACATTTTCAAAGATAAAAAGAGTGACAGGGATTGCACGAGATGCTTCCTTATAACTAAATATTAACCTTTAAATCTATCAAATTAAACCAATTAGATTTTAAACAAAACTTATTTTATTAATATTTATTTATAATATAGTTTTCTGTTCATTGCAGGTAATTTTTTTTATAAATCCTGTTACAGAATAATAAATAAAGAAATATGAAATAACATTTTTAAAAATAGATTAATTCTATGGACATCCTAGAAGAAAATGCTGGAAAAGTGGAATTCATGAACAAACATATTTTATTAGATAAAAAGAAAAAGAGTGGCAAATTGCATGAGAGACTTCCTTTTATCTAAACAGGGACATGAAATTCAGAGAAAATATTCATCTTTGTCCTCCTGAGTCTAAAGTCAATTGTTTTTGTGTTTTGTTTTTTTGTGACTTAAGCAGGCAATTTATAAAAATGTAATTTTTCTGACCTGTGCAAATCTCACCACATCAATGGTAGGGTGTTGTGCACGATGAGCAATAGCAATCCTGACACCACTTCCACTATTTTTAGTCAGATTTTTTTTTAATCATAATTTGGAAGCAATCCAGAAGGAATGTGAATTTTCTAAGAGCATTCCAATAAAACAAAAGTATATTATTCAAATACAAGAAGCAAGGCTCTGATAAAGACTATTCACTAGAAAAATCCTTTAATAATCCAGTTGCACCTTTTTAAAATCAAAGAGGATTTATTATCTGATCCCGCAGGACTGATTGTAAATTTTGGCAGAATTCCAATCGGAATCTTTACACATTCATTAAGGATCTTAGCCAAAGATTAGAGCCTCAGCAGAGTTCCTAAATCACCTCTTGTGAGGTTTGAACCTACAGTCTTTCAGTTGCCATCCCAGATCTCTAACCAACTCTCTCTCTCTCTCTCTCTCTCATCTTTCTGTTGGCTTTTTTCGCTGTCTTTGCCTGCCTCTGAAGTTGGAGTGAACTCTGTGTGTTAGCGCTGTGATTTTATGCTCCTTTGAGGTTTCGGGGCTGTGCAATCTGCTTCGTGGAGGGAATCCAAGCCTCCGACTGCTGGATCGCATTTTGATCATTAAGATCAGAATTAGCCGTCTGACTTTCACACTTCAACCGTGTTAAGCCGTTTAGAAAGGCAGAAACACTGGGATGTGGCGCGACTACTGATGCTCCCTAAAACTGGCTAATTCCGCATCCATTAAGAGCCACTTTCATGCCTTAATTTGCACAAATCAAACTAAATAGGGAACTGCAGCGCTTATTAGACTTGTGTTCTTCATCCACCACGTGCTGGCCTTTTATTTGACCACTGAAAGTCCAATCAGAAGCACATTCTGCGCTCACGTTTCAATCCAAGACAGCGGATTAACCGGTTTGAGGTCTTCCATGGGTATTTAATCCAATTCTACCTGTCTGTATGTCCCTGTAGCTTATCAAGAATTGTGCTAAAATTAAAACTGATTCTATTAGCAGCTTTACTTCCATCAAATAAATTACGGACTAGTAATTTATCCTGATAGATAAAATAATCACACTCAGAATGGATCTGATATGATCAGTGTGATGGGAACACTAGCTAGAAGACTTCATCTGCCATGGAACTAAAAAACAATAAATAAATCTTCAAGTTTGAGGAATGTGCTGTTAATTACTAATGTCATCTTGACCTGAAAGCACTGCCAGTGCTCACTTGAAAGCTTGGGAATGAAATGTCTACTTCCTGTGTTAGGTCGCCCCCTAGAGGTGGTGGTTCATATCACCGGCCTTGACGGCTAAACAACTGAATCATAAAGGCCTAAATGAATTGATCGATATTTTACAAGTATGTTACATATTTATTTATTCATTTATTGAGTTAGAGTTAGCATATTGGCAGACTACTTAAAATTAATGGTCAGGCAAAAAAAAAAAATGTTAAATAAAAAAAAATACCAGAAAATAAAATATAATATAATATAAGCTTGTGCAAAATATAAATATTCTAAAAATAAATTTCTTTATAAAATAATATTAATTTATTATTATTATCTTTTTTTTTTTGCAGGACAAAATAAACAAACAATATAATAAAAATAACAATAAGAATATAAAATAGAAAAAATAATAAAAAACAATAAGAATATAAAATTCCATTTACCATCGCTATTCAGTAAGGTTGAAGACCATTTTTAGGCTTTTAAAACCCATTTACTTACCTTATCACTGTGTAGTCAGGCAGAATGACTTTCTTTCATAAGTGGACTTTAATAAATCACTCTTATCTGTGCGTGTACTGGAAGTGGCTGTGGCAGAGAGGTTGGGCTGGTCGGGTAACCATGGCACAGTTGAGATTATACCCCTGGAGACCACAGAGAACCCTAGAGAGAACAGGCTGTGCTCTTATTTGTGGATATTGCTGCCGGTGAGTGGATATCTCAGACACACATCAGCTCAGGACAAGGGCGCTGGTCTGTTTAAGAGAACTGTTTTATAGACCTGAAAGACACAAAAAGCAGAGATTCAGTGTTAGTGGGTAAGTAAATGTTTTCTTTTGCTTCCTTTCAGCATTCAAACACCAACGAGACTTACAACATTAAAGTATTTGATAAAAAAAGTCACTGACAAAATGCCTCAGGAAAGTGAAGTCAGTTCTTGTGATCTTGTTATGTAATGCAGTGACACTCAGACATTTTTAAGCATGCAATTCCTTTTCAAATCCTTTTGCCCAATATACACATACAGTCGTGGTCAGAATTATTGGCACCCTTGGTAAATATGATCAAAGAAGGCTGTGAAAATAAATCTGCACTGTTAATCATTTTGATCTTTTATTTTAAAAATTCACATAAATCTAACCTTGCATTGGAGACCCTTTTATTCAATACTTTTTGCATCATCCTTTTGCTAAGATAACAGAGTCTTCTCCTATAATGCCTGATGAGGTTAGAGAGCACCTGACAAGTTTTCCCTCCTATTTATATTCCTGTGAAACAGGAAGCCATGGCTGGATAATTTCATGTTCATAATCACCCTGGTATGCTCAAAATTGTAAATATGAATGGGAATATACTTCACAGATATTTTACTCGTAAGAATTTCTCGGGGTACCAATAATTGTGTCCAACCTGTATTTGAGAAAAACATTTGTGTCATAATGATATTTCCCCCCATTTTAAATTCTTATTCTCCAATGAAAGGTTAGATTTATGTGAATTTTTTTAATAAAAGATCAAAATGATTAACAATGCAGATTTATTTTCACAGCCTTCTTTGATCATATTTACCAAGGGTGCCAATAATTCTGACCACGACTGTATGTGTATGAATAATCACTAATTTGTGTCTCATTATTTTCTCTGTAGGAGCTTTCCACACCATGGATGGATGGAAAACCACAGGGAAGACCATCATGCCACAGCTGGTGGTGAAGATTGTTGCTGGGAAACAAATTAAGTATTTTACTGATGGGACAAAAAGGTAAAAAATGTTTAGCTTTATTCTTTATTTAAGAAAAAAAATTAATGCAATGTTTTATTATTTTAAACATTAAATTTATTTTAAAAAATCTAAACATATTTTTAAATATATCTAAATATATATATTTTAAGTTATGTATAATTTATTTATTTTTAATTTAGTATTGTTAAATTAGAGTTTAATGTTGGCAGATTATTTAATAATAATAAACTTGAAACATTTATTACATTTAAATGTACTGCTTAGGGAAA
>NW_015639773.1:244146-252228 GCF_001515625.1 Sinocyclocheilus rhinocerous | reverse complement strand
GTGCAGGATAACAAATAAAATAAAATAAAATGCCATTTCATTAAAATGTCATTATATTTAACATTATATATTTAATATTAACAATTATAAAAAATATGCAAATACATTTATCATTATATATAGTCCCACAGATCATCTTGAGGTAACAAACTGCTCGGAGGACAGACACAGTCCACCTATCAGAGTCACGGATGGAGATTTAAGCAGAAAATCACCTTGTCATGACCTGGAGCACCTGAGACCAGTTGAGCACACAGAAAACCTGCTAGATGCCCTCAGACAGGTACTAAAAAAAATAAACTACAGCATAAACTACACTGAATGTTAAACGTAATGTCCAACTCGCAAACTCACAGTAATTTTGCATTGTTTACTACTGTGTGATTGTCACTGGCCAGTTTTCAGATGACTTTTGAGGTCAAATGATTGCACTGTCCATGGTGCTGAAGCCTGGTACTAACCAATCAAGATGTTCAGGGTTCTGAAATACACTTCCCATTATTTACGAGAAGGAATAAATGTGCTATATAGTCTGAAGCTCATGCAGAAGATGGCTGGATGCTAATAGTTTGGTAATGATTCAGGTTCCAGACAGACGTTGTGTGAGGGCACCATGTGGAGATCGTTCACGGGCCTACATACATCTGAAGTCCACAACCAACATGGGTTACTCAAAACGAATCATGCAAAATCCTCATATTACAGAGGATCAGGTAAGATATTATGTGCATGCTGTCTTTAATCAACTTGTACTGTAAGTATATATAGCTATACTACTGTTCAAAAGTTTGAGGTCGGAAAGTTTTTATGTTTTTGAAATAAGTCTCTTTTGCTCACCTAGGCTACATTTATTTGTTTAAAAATACAGTTTAAAGTGCAACATAGTGAAATATTATTACAATTTAAAATAACTTTTTTTCTCTTTTGAAATGTAACTTTACCATGCTGCTTTGCAGGTGCACTATCAATACTTGCTGCAGTTCATACAGAAAGCTGTACAAGACGTGAAAGAGCAAAGTGTTGAGGTCTTGAAAACTAACTAGATTATTATCATTTCATACTGTCTGCAGCTTTCTGAAATAGAAAAACACATTTTGATGGATGTTTTTGAACATGATCCTCTCAGGCAGAGATCTGGGATGCGTCAGTGGCCAGTACTGACCTGGAATCAGTGAGCGACAGGAGCGATATAAATGCAGAAGAGGTTCCAGAAGATGGAGATGGCCTTACAAATGTGTGACACCAAAAACACAGGTATAAAACCCATCATACAAATAGAGTCTGTCTGAAGCACATTATAAAGTGATTTGAAACACTGTGACTCATAGAAAATGATAGACTAAAATCAATAATCAAATTTTGTACAATGAAATGATGGTTTCAACACTGTTTTCAGGTTATGTGGATAGAGAGCAAGCCAAACGCCTGATACAGAACTACAGCCTCATCTTTGATCTGAATATGAGTCCCCTGAAGGTCAGCGAGGTCACGTGTAACACTCAGCAAGAGGGCAAAGTTCACCTCACCTCGACTCTGCGGCAGCTGAAGGAACTATACACCTCTTTACCTTTCACTTAAATCTATGCAAATGCTACAGCCTTGCAGTTATCTTCATTAAATGCTCTGTCTGGGAAACATTAACAATGACCATGTATAAATTAAATTTTTCCAACATGGAAAACTTAGTGAATCTCATTTAAACATATACAAGTTATGTTTCGGCCGAAAATGTAAAGTATAAAAAAGAAAAGGAATTTTTTTGTATAATATATTGTATAAAGAAATGTAATCCTAAATGAATCATATCCTAAATAAATAAATGGTCCTAAGAATAATCGTCATTTTCTTTAAACAAAATATTATTTCTTATTTTCCTTTAGATTTTGAACCTGGACATTTCTTGTCAGGTTTCATGACATTAACGTCCCCCTCACTTTCTGCAGTTTAATCGGTCAACAATCAACTGTTTTTTTTAATCCAAATTTACTTTTGGTGCTCCAGTGTGCGCTAATAGTCATTTCTGGTTCATAATTTCAATATTCAAGCAAAAAATTGTTGCAAAAACAGGAATAAAAATTGACTTTTGGTGCTCAGATGTGTGCTAATAGTAATTTCTGGTCAATGATTGCAATATTTAATGCTTACTGGTGCAGGAATACACAGATGCACATGCATGATCTAAAGAATACTTCTGCAATGTTTATAGGCACTGAGTGTTGCAAACAATATTTATCATGTGCAATACTGCAAACGACCAAAAGTAAAACCTTCTTACTCACAATTAAAAAAAAAAAAACAGAATTAAATAAATAAATAATCGTATTACCTCGAGGAATATAGCCTGTCTTTCTGTGATCCATGTTTCTTCATTGGACTTCAGGAGACCAAAACATGTCACATCACCCATCAACTGCTGGCAAATAGTAAACTGATTTAGACTGAGGTTTGCAGACATCTGAAAAGAGGAAAAGAGCTGTGTTTGTGTGACTGAGAACTTGGTAGCCTATGTGGCATGCGTATTTATTATTCGCGCAATTTCCTTAAATGCGGCTTGCATTAATATGACTTCTCATATTTATCTCAGTTGTAGAGTCATTAAACACATATGACATATCTATAATGTCTTTCTGTGCTGTTGTCTCGATATATAGACGGTTGTACTCTCAAATATAACGAGTAAAATAAAACACGGATATCCAAATATGTCTGAAAGATGTAACACAGTGGTTCAACCGCTAGATGGCGCACAGCCGACAAACAAATCACTACGACGCTGTAGGAAGACAAACTCAGAATCAGAATCAGAATCAGAATGAGCTTTATTGCCAGGTATGTTTACACATACGAGGAATTTGTTTTCGTGACAGAAGCTTCCACAGTGTAACAGAATGACAGTGACAGAACAAAAAAAAACACAGATAATAAGAAATAAAAATAAATAAAAAATAGAACAAGTAAAATAAGGAATAAAAAATATACAAATCGACAATTGTATGTAGGCCTACAGGTATATAACAATAGACAGTTGTATGTACAGGTGCAAACTTCAGGAGCTTGACAGAGGGGTCTTTAGAGGTGCAGTCGTTGGTGTACATTGGTGTCGTTGGTGTACAAACTGGACTTTAAATAAAGTACAAACTAGGTCTATATTAGTATTGTGAACATGAAAGTGATATGTTACTTACCCACAACAAACTTAAATCAGTAATTGCATTTAAACAAGCAGCTTACGCACTTCAGCTTAAATATAGTGTAATGTTTGTAGCAATCGAAGCCCTGACGACTTGGCAATCAATTATCATACTTACTACAAGTACTTCAGATAATCATAGTAATAATCATAATAATGATAGGTAACTTATTTTAGTAACTTATTATTAAAATTAGAGTTAAACGAGCATAATATGGCCTTTTTCGATCACCTGTTTGTTGACGCTGGAATGCGCATGCGCATTGGCAAGACCAGCCAACAGTGTGAACATGTGTGAAAATGTAAAACTCTTAACTACGATTTTTAATTATGAACTATTAACTTTTGTATTTTGGCAAACTATGAAACTGACACATAATTTGGGGGACGAATTAGTATTTTAATTTCCCAAATCAATTATCTTTGAAATGCTTGAATAAACTTTCAAGCATTTAATAAACACATTAAGAGTTAAACAAAGTTTAAAGGTTGTGTTCTTATGTAGCAAGCAACCTGTAAAAACTCCCAAACATATTCATAGCTGTCAATTAACACCTACTTAAAATAGCCTATGCATCAAAGTGACAGACTGAGAAAAGGAAGTGTTTACATCCTATTTCATTTGCCACTGCTAGTCTAGTGATTAGTGTAAGTTCACTCTACACACATGTACAGTAGATGTATTTTCATACTGGTGTTTTTGCTGAATCTGTCATACTGTATATCTGTATCTTTTGCATACTTGTCAAACATTGCACTCTGAACACATACAGATTTTATATTCTACTTTTATTGTAATTTGTAGACAAGTTTTATACAACAAGCCCCCAGACTGTGCAGTGTCTTCAATGATAAAAAACATTTTTTGAAAACTGACGTAGAAACTGTGACGTCCATATTCTCTGAACTGTTCCTCATGGGACTTAAGGGTTTTTCACTAGAACTTTAATTACAGTATGCCATGCCTCAAATCATTCTCAGATTGTATACCTTGCGAGGAAGTGAGACAATCAGCCTTATGTTATGAAAAACTTCTGTCTGTCTGAACTTCCTGAGTTCAGACGTCATTGCGCTGGGATCTGACTGATTAGATCATTGATCTCAGAGTATTTCTTCTCTTCCACAGTACTCATGCATGTATATTCCAAAACAACTTCCTTGAAACATGGGGATTTCCTCCTGCTGTCTGCTGAATCCAGACCTGGGCTTTTTTTCTTTTTATAGGGGAGAGCCCTGCAGCAGGGGAGGGATTCACCAGGGCCTGTAAAACTCTCATGCTACATACTGTTCACCTTCAGTTGCTGGTCCCCACTGATTTCCATAGCATGGAAAAAAAACACACTATGCAAGTCAATGGGTACCAGCAACTGAAGGTGAACTATCCCTTTAAGTTTTAATAATTTTGTTATGTGTTTTTATCATTTTTAGTATTTTTTTAATAATTCTATTTAGCTTTAATTTATTTTAATTCAGTTTGAGTGAGTAATTTAATAACCATTTTTCATTTAAACTTTTTTTTCAGTTATTTGCCAAGGCAACACTTACAATTATCGCTTTATATTTTTAAATTTAAGTTTAATTTTTTTATTTTCTATATATATATATCTTTTTTTTCAGCTTAATTTCAAATAATGAAAAAAATAATAAAAAAATGTATATTCTTCGTTTTAGTTAACAACAACACTGTACTATATAACAACTGTATATTATTTATACTGCATTACACAAAAACTAATTTTCACTTACTTAGCACATACTGCCATTTTTTTATTTTATTTTTTTATTAATTGTATGTACAAAAGCACATTAGGCTACTCAAAAGCAAAATTAGGCTACATTTTGAAGTTTGCTAAAGTCACACAAGGTCACTGCACTGACACAACACTAAATGTTTACATCCTCCAAAAATAACCTACATAAATTTGAGACAGTTTCTGTTGTTTTAGTAGTTTTAGTAAAGTACTAAATGCAATGGCCGGCCGTAGTGCTCAGCATTTTTCTGTTTTAGTCACAGTAAATGAACTATGATTTTCTGTTTTGCTTATGAAGATGCTAAGGTGACATTAATTCGGGTAATTAAGTAAATAATTAAACAAAGGTCATTTTCACGTAAGAGATAGGCTAGGCCTAGGTTTTGGCACTGGTGACGGGACTCAATAATAACAATAGTGTTTTTGGTCTGGAGGAAGTGAAAGTCAAGCTGGGAAGTTCTGCCTGGTTAAACGACATTGTCGTGGAGTTAGACTGACAGATAAACCAACTTCATGTTATAACCTGGGCCTTTTTTTAATTAATAAAAGAATTGTTTATATTATAGCCTAGGCTATATTGATTGAAATTATCTTAAAGGTCCCATATTGTCAAAACTGAAATTTCCTGGCTTTTTTCACGATTACTGAGGTCTAGGGGCTATTTAACTACCATGTAAGTTTCAAAACAGTCAGTCCACAGTAAAATGCACACAGCCTGCATAAGTAAAAAATCTTTAATCCAGTTAAACATTCTGCCTTCAATTCCTAATTGTTCAAACTTTATTAACAGCCCCTCCTTCCAAAGCATGTCGTATGCTTTTTCAATGTCAAAAAAGATGCCTACTACCACCTCTTTATTAACTTGAGCCTTTCTTATGTCTGTTTCTAAACTAAGAACAGCATCTAATGTACTTCGTCCTTTACGGAATCCACTCTGATGTGGTGAAATAATTTCTTTCCTTTCTAACATATAGTTTAATCTACACACAATCATACGTTCCATTAATTTACACAAATTTGACGTTAATGCTATAGGTCTATAACTGTCAGCATTATGCTTGTTCTTGGCTGGCTTTAATATAGGAATAATAACCTCGTGTTTCCATGAAGAAGGAATCACAACAAGATGATATTTTAACCTCCGCCTAAAATAAAACTCCAGAAAGGTGTACAATATGGGACCTTTAATGCTTCTTTTACAGCTTTCCGGATCTCTAAAACGCAAAATATTTCTTAAAATAATATAAGTGTAATAACTTTACCAGTTGTATCATGCATTAGCCTATCAACAGCCTCAATGCGTCTTTTTCTCCTCGCACTTCTTGGATCTTTGTTCTGCAGTAAGGGGCTAATGGATAGCATAGGGAAAAGGGAAATGGTCACATGTCACATGTGGGCGTGTCTGCGGGAAGAAATCCCCTCTCGCGACTGCCAAGCGTTCGTTTAAGATCTGCAGCAGACAGGTCAGTGTCTTATATGCCTGTGGGGAGTTAACAACTGGTAACAAGGATCTGTTTCTACAGATATTGTCATCATGAGAACAGTTTTCATTCTTAGTTCGCTGGTAAGTGATGTGCTTAACCCTTTCGCGTGCATGTTAACTACGCACGGATATTCATGGTGGTTATTATATAAATTGATAATATTCATTGTAACAATGAATCCATTTATAGTTTTCATGTGCAGCATTTAGAACGTTTAGATTGTCGTAGTTATTGAAAGAATGACTCGTGTGTTTGTCATTACATTCACTTTCGCTTTGAATGCGCATTGGTATTGGAGAAGCATTTAAAGTGCCTGCATCTAAGTGACATATGTAATATTTGCATTGTCTGTTGTTTAATGTGCTAGTGTAAGGTTGCAGTCTTCTGTATTAAAACAATCTGGGTGGTGATCTCGGGGATTTTCCGCACTGTCACGAAGGTCGTTTCGGTTTCAAGACTCCACCCATGTTCTGTTTTGGGGTCTAACGAACCTCATATCCATTTAAATAGCTCAAAAACATACTTAACATTGAAATATAGTGTTCATTGATATGTTGACCTGTAATAAATTTGATACACGCCAGGGGCGTAAATATCGTCTAACAGTAGGGGGGGACAACAAACATAAAATTTCTCAAGAGCAATATTTGAAGGGGACACAATACGCGCGGAGGGGGGGTATGGGTGGTAGCATATTTTCTTTTTACACTAAGTGAAAATAGCAGTATTTGTTTTGTGATATGCTATTTAGACTAAGTGCGAACAGCTATTTATACTATATTAAAATAGCAGGATATTCTGCTAATTACTTATTGCCAATAGTGGCAATTATCTGCACCTCAGCATTGTAATACATTATAAAACAGTATGCAATAATAACTTATTGAGTGTAAATTTTACTTTGAATTCAAATTATTAAATGGATGCCACCTTATTGGGACAAAAGCCCTCCCTACACCTACCCTAACCCTACCCGATACTTTTTCAACTTTTTGATTATTTCCTTCATTTTTATTAAAAAATAAATGCTTTTCTGATGTGATTTGAAATTTGAAAAGGGAGAAAAAACTGCGCGATTTTTACCGGGGGACCCCTCGAAACGCGGTTAGTTTTGAGTAGCAATTGGGCGGGTTTTGTTATGAAAACCTGGCAACCATTTCCCTCAAGCAGGTAACGTTATTATTGCTAACATAGCGGATTTATCGAAAAATACATTAGCGTCATCTGTATTAAAGAGTAACTAATCACTTCATCCGATGTTTAAGTGAAGAAATTAGCCTTGACAGCCTTACTTACTGGACTTCCTCAACTATTGGCTTTGTTCTCTCTCACCGAACTTGTGTGTGTGTGTGTAGGTGATGTAAAAGACGTAAGCAGACATTTGGACCAAAGTGAGGCAAGGGAGGGGGAGACTCAAAATGTTTCTAAAACTTAAAACGCATTTTTGCCCCGTTTGTGTTGTTTTACTACTTACAATTGATTAAAGTATAAAACATTGTTATTTACAATGCACAGCATGGTTTTTAATCATATTTTTAGGGGGGTCAACCCTCAGATGGGGGGGTTCCTTCCCCTCCAACCCCCCCGGGATTTCCACCTATGGCCGTGACGTCTGCTGGTGTTGGTCCATTGTGTTTTATCAAGTCCAAAGTCAATG
>NW_015639773.1:219673-243102 GCF_001515625.1 Sinocyclocheilus rhinocerous | reverse complement strand
GATGTTTAAGTGAATAAAATAGCCTTGACAGCCTTACTTACTGGACTTCCTCAACTATTGGCTTTGTTCTCTCTCACCGGACTTGTGTGTGTGTGTGTGTGTAGGTGATGTAAAAGACGTAAGCAGACATTTGGACCAAAGTGAGGCAAGGGAGGGGGAGACTCAAAATGTTTCTAAACTTAAAACGCATTTTTGCCCCGTTTGTGTTGTTTTACTACTTACAATTGATTAAAGCCTAAAACATTGTTATTTACAATGCACAGCGTGGTTTTTAATCATATTTTTAGGGGGGGACAACCCTCAGATGGATTTCCGCGTATGATACACGCTCATGTTGTGTTCTGGTCATTTCGACCCATAGAGGATTTTCTTTTTCACCAAAATGCTAGTTAATGTTGTCGCATTGGATTAAAACTTACTGACTTAACTCACACAGGGTATAACAACTTCCCAAAATGGATAGCTTTTGTACTTTTTTGTTACAATTGATCCCAGCCAAAAAAAAATGACCAGCCTGCAAAAAAAATTTAAAAACTGCTTGAAAGTCTCTCATTATACTATAATATTACCAAATATTGGATTCAATTATTTTGTCAACTTTTCTTTCAATCGCACAAGTTTTGTATTGATCGTAGGTTTCACTGATCTGAGCTCCTCAGTTTTTAAATAAACATTGCCAAAATGTTCCACAAATAATGCTTGTTTTCACTCAAAAACAGAGTTGCATAAACTCAGATCAATAAGGCCTACGACCAATCAGTTCTGAACCTGTCCTAATTGACAGAAAACAAGTTTACAAAAAAAATTGAATCCAAGATTTACAAGCAATATCGGGGACACCAGTTAGGTAAAGGATTTTCAGCACAGCACAAGAATGAATGAATATTCTTTGATAATGTTCCTTGTGCATTTACCTTTGACAGGTCACATTGTTGTACCTTGTGTCATGTTGTGAGGAGGAAACACATTATTGGAAGCAAGATAAATGCTGCAAGAAGTGTGGACCAGGTATGTGGACGAACTGTAATTAAATGTGGCGTGACATTAAACTGGCATAATCTAGAGCAGTGGTTAATATACGACTCTCTTTTAATATACGAGTCTAATCAGAGAGTGTGTCACAGGTAAGAGGATGCTGGTGGACGACAACTGCGAGGACCCGCGCTGTCAGGACTGCCAAGACGGAGAGTATCAGAGCGGCTACACAAGTAAAACCAAATGTGAACGCCAGCCCAGCTGTGACCCCAGTGAGTGTCCATAGGTTAAAGTATTACTGCTGAAATATTAGAGAAAAATAGTCTAATGGAGATAACGTTTAATCTCAGGTGATACTATAGCATACTATTAATATCTATTCATATTAACAATAAATTATTAAACATAATATGAATCACTAATATTAGTCAAGAATATTAATGATAAATTGATAAGGTTTGGATGACCGTGTCTGCTAAATGTATACGTGTAACTGTAAATGAATATAAGGGTTTTCTGAAGCTTACCGTTTTTTCTCTTGCTTTTCTGTTTAATTCAGATTTACATTTTCAGCCACAAATTAATCCCAGTAAGACCAGTTTAAGCAAATGTCAGTGTGAAGCTGGATACTACTGTACGCAAGATGATGACTGCAACACTTGTAGGGAACACAAAGTTTGCAAGCCAGGACAGAGAGTCGTCAGAAAAGGTTTGTGCTGTCTGAAGTAAGAGTCAGTTTGAAACCCACTGGTTAATGTTGACTCTGCACTTAACTGTACCTCCTGAATAATAAATCCCAGTAAGACCAGTTTAAGCAAATGTCAGTGTGAAGCTGGATACTACTGTACGCAAGATGATGACTGCAACACTTGTAGGGAACACAAAGTTTGCAAGCCAGGACAGAGAGTCGTCAGAAAAGGTTTGTGCTGTCTGAAGTAAGAGTCAGTTTGAAACCCACTGGTTAATGTTGACTCTGTGCTTAACTGTACCTCCTGAATAATAATATGTCACATCCCTTAGACCATAATTTTAGATGTGATTTAGAGTTTTTATAATCATTGTTGTTCAAATATAGCTTATTTTTTCGCAGGTTCACCGGTTAGTGATACTGTGTGTGAGGCATGTAAAAATGGAACATTCTCCACCCATGATTCAGCTGACACTTGCGAGGAATGGGCAATGTATGAAAAATCTTTTTTCCTCCTTTAATTGTGCCAGTGCTGTTTTCATATACTGTACTAAAAGAAGGAAAAGGGGACTTTTGTTTCTAGTGTAATTCTGAGTTTAATCTACACAGTAACATGCAAGCGTTGCCTACAATTTTTATTTCTACCTGATCTAACCCTTTTAAATGACTTATGTTGGTGTAACCTAATGAAGTCAGGTTAATTGAGTCATTATAAATGAAATGACTGAAATAATTTGATGGAACTGTACCAAACAAAACATGCAATACAGTTTAAAAAGTTTAGAGTGAGTATGATTTTTTTAAATTAATACCTTTTTTTTCAGTACGGATGCATTAAATTAATCAAATGTGACAGTAAAGACATAATCTTACAAAAGATCCCAATTTTAAATAAATGCTGTTTTGAACTTTCTATTCATTAAAGAATCCTGAAAAAAAAAATGTATCACAGTTTCCAAATATTAAGCAGCAAAAACTGATTTCAACATTCATAGTTATGAGCCCTTTTTAATAATTAAGCACCAATAATAATTGATCATAATTAAGCACCAAATCAGCATATTTCTGAAGGATCATGAGACAGTGAAGACTGGAGTAATGATGCAGAAAATCCCTGCATCACAGGAATAAATTGTGGCTGACTCTGAACTTTTATAAAGAATATCTCTTTGGATTTGAGACTTTAGTCTTTGCAACTTTACAGATCTTCTTTATGCACCAAGAGCTTGTAACACTCCAAAGAGAAAGGACAACTTGAAATCGCATCATATGACCCCTTTAAATAAAAATAGCTATTTTAAATTCCAATATAACTGTCATTACTGTATTTTTGATCAAACAAATGCAGACTTAGTGAGCAAAAGAGACATTAAAAGATTTTACCAACTTTTTAAACAGTAGTGTATATTTTTTGTTTATATATTTAGTGTATATTTTTATTATATATTTTAATTTGGTCATCAGATTTATGGTTTATGTCAGAATTGTTTTGTTTGTTTGGCCAGCATGCAGAATAAGTAGTTAATAAATAGTTGTTTTATTTACTGTCTGTCTAAATTTCTGTTGTTTTTTTTCTCCTATGTCTAGATGTGAATATGGATATGATAAAAACGCTCCTGGCAGTTCAACCTCAGACCGAATCTGTGGTGAGTACACTGTAAAATGTGATCTCGCGTTTAGTGACTGTCAATATGACTGTTTAATTGTCAGTAAAACTGATACTGTTGTTAGTTCCTAAAAGAGGTCATGTGGGCTGTTGAAAGTACAGTAGTGAAACTTGAGAGCTGTGTGGGTGGAGTCCAGTTCCTCTATGGCTAAACTGGTGTGATCACTTCACCAGAATCAGAAAATCATGTTTATTTGAAAAAAGACTGTGACATGTTTGCAACACACACTAAAATGTTTTACAATGCTGTCAGTAGTAACGTTTTGATCACCAGTACTATTAGAAGATTGTCATCTGAGCTTGTTGTGTGTTTTGTTTGTCACATTTCAGTGGATGGTAGACCCACTCACAGAGCTGCAATTGGGTTGGGAGTTGCAATATTTCTGTTCATCTTAATAGCTGGAGCTGCAATATACTACGCAAAAAGTATGTACCGCAACCTACAAATTATTTACTGCATTTATCTACAATACAGTTTGTAAAGGAATAGTTCACCCAAAAATTCTGTCATTATTTACTCACCCCATACTGCATGGATTTCTTACAGTTGCTGAACACAAAAGAAGATATTTTGAAGAATGTGGGTAACCAAACAGTTTCTGGTCCCCTTTGACTTTTTATAGTATTTTTTTTCCATACTATGGAAGTCAATGGGGACCAACAGCTGTATGGTTACCAACATTCTTCAAAATGTCGTCTTTTATGTTCCATATAGAAGAAAAAAAAAACGTATACAGGATTGGAAAAACTTGAAGGCGAGTAAATAATGACAGAATTTTCATTTTTGAGTGAACTATCCTTGATCAAGTACTCATATCACATTATAGCTTTGCTAAATCAAAAGAGTTTACCAATAATTGCTCTCTTAATTTCCTCTAGGACATAAAGGCTGGATAGAGGTAAAGGTCTATTTACTATTCATACATATGCAACATAATGCAAAGACATACACTGTCTTTCTGAGATTAATCGCATGGAATAGTCATTCCCATGTGTGGAGATTAATAATAATGATTGTTTTGTTTTTAGCTCCCCAAACAGGCCCCAAAGATAGCAGGCTTAAATATAAGAACACTGCATCAAGATGCAGATGTTGAGAGAGCAATCCAACCATTAAATCAACAGCCCGAGGAGGACGTTGATACAAGCGGACCCGTGAGCCCCACGCCAAGTAACAGGACTGAAAATGGAAATGTTGTAGATCAAGAGCAGGGCAAAGGACCTGTCTATCCAAGTGCTGAATCAAATTCATATTCACATTTATAGAGCAAAGTCTTCTACAAAGTAGATAGCTGTCCTGTCCTCCCATCATGTTACAACCATCAACATATAGAGCATTACATTATAAAGGACTTTACTCTGCTTTACTCTAAATGTCCCAAAACCTGCATGTGTCTTACACAATCATGACTGAAACAGTAGCTCCTCAACATGAGCCTTGTTGAGAAAATACTTATTGCTGCTGAAAGCCTTTGCCGTTGTATTGCCACTTGCGTCCTGTGATTGATACGAAATGCTGCATACCCTCCCCATGCACTCGACACTACTAGTGCTGAATAGAGGGGATGTAGAATATGGTCATGCAGAATATGTTGCAACCTGGTCTCATGGCAAAAACGTACCCGGGGGCGTACGTTAGCGAGACGCGAAATACGTACCAATAAGTACATATCACTGCAGGTTCCAAAAGAAATGAACACTAGAGGCAGTAAAACTCCGACACCTTTTATTCCTTTTCACACAAATTTACAGAGTTTCGATTAATAAACGTAATTTTCGCACAATTACTTGAAGAATATTATGTTGAGACTTCAAAACAATTTTAATATGCTGGGAGATTTGAAAACTGACGCTTTTGAATGTTAGCATCACACATATCCAACTTCATATCTATGGGTTTTCATAGACGGTACGTTTGTTCGGTAGCTCACGGAGTACGGAGACGTACTTGAGACGCGAGGAGCTCCGGTTTTTATATCAGTTTTGCATTTGTTAACACTATCGGTTTAGGGGTGGGTTTGGTGTAGGGCATGATAGAGCATTAAAGTCCCCATGAAATCAAAATTAAAGTTTTTTGGGTGTTAGTATCAATATGTTAGTCTTAAGGTTATCTATAAGGCAGGGTGCTCCAAAACAGTGACAAAATTCGCATTTAGAAGATATAAGCATTAAAAGCTTGCAGTTCGTCACTTCCGCCAAAACGGCTCAACGATTTTTTGACGTCACATCGTACTTCAGCTTCTCATCAAACTTTCTGTCCAATCAAATGCTCTCTAGAATCCGAAGCGCCCGCCCCCTACACTCTAGACGCTGAAGCCGCGGCTGAAATCGGTCACTTGTCCACAGAATTAGTATTTTCTGTACAGTGAATGGCACGTAGTGCACTATATAGGGGACAGGGAACGATTCAAACAGTGTAAATATGCTTTCCATTGAGGAAAAAAAGAAGTCTGGTTTCGCGCTGTGTCACGCTAACCACCGCACCGCACACACACTCTGCTCCGGTCCAGAGACACGATAGCACGGAGCGGATCACATGCGCGAGTCGGCGCAGACCACAAAATGTATCAGAGCTATTTGAATTCTACACAGAATACTATATTTTATAGCAATATGGATGAGATTGTGGCTGACATACCCTGTCAAATGCGGCTTTACCGAGCTCAACGGCTCTGAATGGCTCTAGCCCAAGCTGTGATATAAACGAACGCTATTGGCTATTTTAAAAGGGGGCGGGGCTGCTTGATATGTCATGCCCGTTTTTATACAGTCTATGGTCCCGCCCTGTCTTCCTGATTCAGTTTAAATGACGTCAACACATAGAGTAACGCTGCCTGTTTCTAAGCATTTCAGGGGACCTTTAAGTTTTAGCGACAGTCCCCGGATATTTGAATTCTGAAGCACCGCAATACGTACCTGAAGCAACGTAATAAAAACACAGCAATACGTACCTAAATCAACGTAATAAAAACGTGTCAGTGCTCACGTATTGAACCCGTGCTTTAGCGCCACTCAGTGGACATTTCTCTTTGAAACTGCGGCGAAACGTACCCAGAGGTACATATTTTTATGAGACCAGGTTGATAGAAGAGTAAGGAAGAAAAGAAGTGAAACACTTCAAAGCTCCTAAGGAGATTTTCCCCACTTCAGCTGTAGTTTGATAAGAAAAAGACTCATAATAACACCAATGTGATGCAGAAAGACTGCACAAAACACACATGCATCCCAATGCTTGGTACTTTATATTTAGGATTGCACACTTTGAAGGTTATTCAGCTAATGTGTTCCTAAATGCTTGTATAACTTAAAAATGGAAGTTTTGAACATTCATAGAACGTTCTTAGAACATAAAAGTGTCAGTTGGGATTGAAAATAATGTGGTGCAGAAGTGTGAGATTAATTATGTTCACAAAATCATGTATAATATGTTTCTAATGTTTTGTCTTTGTAATCTTGATCTTAGACATTTAAACTGTTAAATGTTGTGAAATCTCTGTTGCTTTGTATTTTATGTAAATATTTCCTTTGTACATTACCATTTTTGTTACTTTTATTGTGAATGTTGTAGGTTATGAAATAATTTGTGATTCTCTGTAGCCTACATATTAAATCATTCTTGATTCGTCATGAATAATTGCCCGTGGGTCACTGTAAGTACTGTAAAATATTCATTTGCTACTTATGAGGTGTGAAATGTCCACAGAAAAACTTGACAAATGGTGTGAAAACCGAGTTGTAGATGAATCGCTCATGCATTGTGGGATACTCTGACTGTCCACAAGAGGTTGCCATTTCCATATTTGAGGTATTTTGGCATAAAACAGTTCAACATTCAACCTCACTTTTGCTTCACATAAAAACCACAACATGATTTTTCTTCAACCAACTCCCTTCATTTTTTAGAAAAAGGTTTGTTGTAGTGATGTGTAGATTTTTGACTGCTAAAGCTTATATTTTTGTATACATCTAAACAAACAAATCCAAAAGTAGCTTGTTGAACTATAAATTAGGCTATAGTACCCAAAGCATATGACCATATGCTCGGATCGGGAAGCCCATTGATGGCCGATTTAGGCATTGTATCTCACACCATTGTTCAATCCTTATCTCAATATCTTTTGCCTGTCTTGTTTAGACTGGGATTACACATCATTTGGGCCACTGAAAGGGGGGCATGGAGGAGATTGTTGTGCCCAGTGTGTGTTAGCTGTGAATATGTGCTCGGGGGGCGGGTAGGAGGTGCTCCTTTTTTTGTACCCAGGGGTTTTCTCATTATCCTTGGATTAACAGGCCACAGGCCTTTGAATTTACATGGAGGCCATGGTGATTGGCAAGGAAGAGTTTTCCTTTTATCATTCCCTCTGCAGAGGGGAGGCCAAAAACAGAATATTGTCCCAAGGCCTAATCCCATTGGTGTGTTTGTGTCAGAGAGATTTATAAAGGAAACCAAAGGATGCAAGATTTTTGATGGAGCAGTTTATTTGACATTTAAAAAATGTTTCTGACGCCATTCCATCAGTAGCAGTTAAGTTATATGGCTGGTGAAATATGCACAGGATATTTTAATTGCAAGTAAGTGCTTAAATGTAGGTGCTATGGGATTTTAATTGCAAGTTGGTTGTGTTATAATAAATTGCTAAATTTATTTATTTATATTATTATGGACTTTTTTTTTTTTTTTGCTCAAGTATTTTTATTCTATATTTAATTGTGAGTACCATCTTCGTTCATTTTATTATTATTATTATTACTACTACTACTACCTTTCGACTTTTATTTATTTATTTATTATAGCCTATTTATTTATATATTTATTTAACCATTTGGACTTCTTTTATGGTTTTGCTCAAGTTTTTTATTCTATACTGTATTATAATGTTATTTTAATCAAATCAAATCATTATACTTCAAGTTGGCTTTACTTTCAGTTTAAACTTTTTGCGCTTGACTTTTTGTGTCAGTATACCATTTATTTTGTCACAAGTCACTTTGTTCATGTTTGATCCCATAGCACCTACATTTAAGCATTAAATGAGGGTAAAGGTAGATGCCTCTGGCACTTTTCGTCTGTCAAGTCGTGACTAAACAGAATAATCTTAATTATCACCCTTTACGACGGAACAATTCATGTCCTTAATCCGCGCTGCTCTGAATTGTTTTAACAGATCAGAGCCAGATATGCAAATCCCTTAATAGTAGTGTCCTCACTGATAACACGAAGCCTAAATCTAGCCTTGAAGTGAAACGCTTTGAACGCGTCTTGATCTGCCTCCAAAATCTGAGAACTCTTCTTGAACGACGTCAATTATCATATATAAAGTTCTATTGTGAACACGTACTTTAAAAGGTTTTAAGGTGATGATACACGGGGCAACTTTTTGAGCAATGTTGCCGAGCGATGTTGCTTGGGCACTTTCCCATTGAGAATGGGCAACAAATGTCTATCTGGACACTTTAGATCGGTCGTGGGCCCTGTGTCTGGGTGCCCGTTGATGGCAACATTGCTCAAAAAGTTTCCCCGTGTATCATCACCTTTGAGAGTGTGATCATGGATAAAGCCAGTAGGCCTATACAGTTTCCATCATGTTGATGCTTTGCTTGTGTAAAAAGCATAAGGATCTTCTTCTTATTTTTTTATTTCGATTATTAAATTTAATAAGGTTCCTGTTTGTTAAACAATGGTCCTTTTAATTACGTTGCTGTTTTGCCTTTTTTTTTTTTCTTTTCTCATTGCGGCTATTAACACTTACGCGAGTTAAATTCACTGAAATGGGAAGTTTTCGTGACTTATTTCTTTAATTAATGGGTTTTTAGGACTTTAAGAAACTACTGGATATCGAAAGTACTCCAACTAAGACTAAATGCAAACCAGTGCAACTATTTTTAAATTATTTCAACAGACTTACCATTGACCATGACCAAAATGTTGACATTTTTCAACGTTTTATTTTAGCAAAAATAAGTCAGCAGGTAAATGCATTTATAATTTAAACAAAATAACTGTACAATATTTACACAGTCCTTTGGTTTTTAAACCAGGCATTGGATTAAATCTTGTATGCAAACTTCCACAACAAAACGTTACCAATGGTTTTCAAAGTGCAAAATTCATAGTGTCTTGAATGAACGGTTTCATTGACTCTGTTTGAGAAGGTCATGTGTGGAGAGGTTTACAGGAGAGTAGGAGTCCCTTGAAGGCCATCCAGCCCACCACTTTCCAAACTCTGGACTGTGGAGATGTTTCAGATCGCTGGGTTTCTTGACGATATCTGAAGTCGCGGTTTCCGCGAGAGACCAGATTTTAGGTTTCTGGACTTCGACGTTTTGTTTACACACCTCTTTTTTGGTCTCACAGGACGTGTCAGACTTGTCACTTTCCTTTTGCTGATCCAGTCCTTCCGCTAAACGGTCCTCAACCGACTTTGACCCCGCGACATCCTCCTCCTCATCAACTGTTTGAGGATCGATTTCGTCTTCATCCTCCGTGCCTTTCCTCAAAGATCCCTCCTCTTCGCTCTCACCCTCCTCTTCCTCGTCCTCCTCGTCGGATTTTCCTCTGGAGGCCCAGCTGACCCGGTTCTCCTTCTTCAGGCGGCGCCGGGCGTTGGCGAACCAGGTCGACACCTGCGTGAGGCTCATCTTGGTGACGATGGCGAGCATGATCTTCTCGCCTTTAGTGGGATATGGGTTTTTCAGGTGCTCGCTGAGCCAGGCCTTCAAAGCGCTGGTGCTCTCCCTGGTGGCCACTTTGGTGACCCTACTCGGGTCATCAGCTGGCATGGGACGATATGGAGTGTAATAGGGTCCCCCACGTCCGAGGAGAGCTTGGTGATACGGAGATGCAGCCTTGAGGTCATAGGAATTGCTCTGAAAGTAAGCAAGAGAGTCGGTTTTAGAAAATGAACAATATGCATGTTGCAATACAATAATAAAGATTTTTTTCAGTCTGTCATGTTTTATTTCTATATTCATTACACCACTTGTAATACGTACAAAATCTACACATTTTATTTACGATGGATTTGCATTGAAATTTAATACATATTTACATTTAGTCATTCAGCAGACGCTTTTATCCAAAGCGACTTACAAATTAATATAAATATTTCAATATAAATTTATTTATGCAATATAAAAATCATTCAGAATGCTTACAATGTGTGCCATGTGTCCCGGATGAGGATAAGGGATGAAACTGTATCCCGGTATTCCTGGGAAAGGTAAGGGAACCCCAGCCATTCCCACAAGATGTGGCGGTGGCTGTTGCATTCCAGGCGGACAGCCCAATAATTGATATCCAGCGGGCATGTTGATGTTTCTGTCCATGAAGAAGTTTCCAAACCCCGTTGGAGAAGCAGGCATCCTTACTCCCTGAGCTTTGGTGTATGAAAGACAGTCCCTCGAGTTCACGGGCGCCGTTTATAGGCGGAGCCGCACCAGTGGGCGGCGCCATAGTGGTTGATTGACAGCTGTGATCCAAAGGCTTGCACTGGGGCTAAATCCCTTCAAAGGAGAATTTCGGTTGTTCCTTTTAACGGCCTCTAAAAGTCTTTAAACGCATGATGCTTATCTCACGCTTATCCGTACTGAAGAGTGGAAAAAAGCAGGGCAGGCGGCGCCGGGCGTTGGCGAACCACGTCGACACCTGCGTGAGGCTCATCTTGGTGACGATGGCGAGCATGATCTTCTCGCCTTTAGTGGGATATGGGTTTTTCAGGTGCTCGCTGAGCCAGGCCTTCAAAGCGCTGGTGCTCTCCCTGGTGGCCACTTTGGTGACCCTACTCGGGTCATCAGCTGGCATGGGACGATATGGAGTGTAATAGGGTCCCCCACGTCCGAGGAGAGCTTGGTGATACGGAGATGCAGCCTTGAGGTCATAGGAATTGCTCTGAAAGTAAGCAAGAGAGTCGGTTTTAGAAAATGAACAATATGCATGTTGCAATACAATAATAAAGATTTTTTTCAGTCTGTCATGTTTTATTTCTATATTCATTACACCACTTGTAATACGTACAAAATCTACACATTTTATTTACGATGGATTTGCATTGAAATTTAATACATATTTACATTTAGTCATTCAGCAGACGCTTTTATCCAAAGCGACTTACAAATTAATATAAATATTTCAATATAAATTTATTTATGCAATATAAAAATCATTCAGAATGCTTACAATGTGTGCCATGTGTCCCGGATGAGGATAAGGGATGAAACTGTATCCCGGTATTCCTGGGAAAGGTAAGGGAACCCCAGCCATTCCCACAAGATGTGGCGGTGGCTGTTGCATTCCAGGCGGACAGCCCAATAATTGATATCCAGCGGGCATGTTGATGTTTCTGTCCATGAAGAAGTTTCCAAACCCCGTTGGAGAAGCAGGCATCCTTACTCCCTGAGCTTTGGTGTATGAAAGACAGTCCCTCGAGTTCACGGGCGCCGTTTATAGGCGGAGCCGCACCAGTGGGCGGTGCCATAGTGGTTGATTGACAGCTGTGATCCAAAGGCTTGCACTGGGGCTAAATCCCTTCAAAGGAGAATTTCGGTTGTTCCTTTTAACGGCCTCTAAAAGTCTTTAAACGCATGATGCTTATCTCACGCTTATCCGTACTGAAGAGTGGAAAAAAGCAGGGCTCCATTTGAAATTCGCATTTTTTTGGAGATGCTCCTAAATGGAATTGGTGTTTGATTGTACTACATCGATCTGAAATACTCTCATATAGCATAATTATTACAACCATGAAAAAAAAAATGTAGCCTATTGGAGAAAACCCGTCTGTTTTGATTTATAGGATAAATAGGCTATATGAATTTGTCAAAGATCTTAATTTCATAAAGTCAAACAATAAATTATTTTATTATACATTTTCTTATTTACATTTTTAAAATTTGTATTAAAATGTCATATATTTTAGTTTTGTTTTATATTGTTTATAATCTTGAGTTCATGCAATGCAACACTTAATTGAATTGAATGAAGCTCAGCTGAGAGGATCGATTGAAAGCCATCGGAACACCTTCAAATGTCGCACATTAACGTCTCAGAATAAACTTTTTTTCCATCTTGCCGAGACCGTTTAATCTTCTTGTCTGAGCAAACCGATACAAGACACGACATGACAAGCCATTCTCAGAATTTGATTAGCAACACGGTGCAATGTGTGTCTGAGGGGTTTGAAAAAGTAAGTAAACACCTTGTGGAAAGTTAAGTTGCTTTGATTTGACATTACATAAAAAAAACTTAAAAAAAAACTATTGCAGATGTATTCAACTTGAGTTGCACGTTTGATTAATTGCCATAAAAGTAGATTAGCTTTCATTAGTAACAACATTAACATTTAGCAAGATTAATGCATTATGTATTTTAATTTCTTAAATAAAGAATTGTTGAATAATATTTTCGTTAAAGTTAATAAACAAATTGTTTAATCAGTGAGAATTTGATGTCTTCTTTGGATAACTAACACATTAGACATAAAAATGATATCGTTATACACGCCGATTTTTTTTTTTTTTTTTTTAATCAAATGAACTAGTCTAAAATCAAAATGATTTTTCTAATTTCATTTATGTAAATCATTTCCGCACGGTTGCAAATTATTATTTTTTTCTTTCGGTTCCAAACGACCCTGGACTATGAATTATTTGACTTTATTGTGACCGAACATCAAAACCTCTTTTAAACGGGGATGACTTTGTTTTTGCCCACAACAAACCAGTACAATTGGCGTAATTAAATAGGTTTAAGCGAAACAGGTGTCGACTAATGTATATGGTAATTGCAGCATAACAGATGGTAATGCAGAGAGATACTCAGATAAGATTAGAATTCCTAAACATACATACCAATGCCCTGGAAAGAAAAGCACAGCAAACAACCCGATAGCAGGGGGTTCAGGCTCTCTGACATTGGAAATACAAGTTTTTTGTTGAAACTGGCTCTTTAATCTGTTATCTAGAAAACAATGCTGGCATGCATTGTTTCCTAAAACTCTGATAGAGTCTCACTCCATGGCTAATTTGATCAGAGGGTTATTGATTTTCTAGGCTAACTTAACTGATTGTAATCTGGTGAAAAATGAATTGGCCATATGGCTTTAAATTTGGCATGGAATTTTTTTTTTTTTTTTTTTAATCAAATGAACTAGTCTAAAATCAAAATGATTTTTCTATTTTCATTTATGTAAATCATTTCCGCACGGTTGCAAATTATTTTTTTTTTCTTTCGGTTCCAAACGACCCTGGACTATGAATTATTTGGCTTTATTGTGACCGAACATCAAAACCTCTTTTAAACGGGGATGACTTTGTTTTTGCCCACAACAAACCAGTACAATTGGCGTAATTAAATAGGTTTAAGCGAAACAGGTGTCGACTAATGTATATGGTAATTGCAGCATAACAGATGGTAATGCAGAGAGATACTCAGATAAGATTAGAATTCCTAAACATACATACCAATGCCCTGGAAAGAAAAGCACAGCAAACAACCCGATAGCAGGGGGTTCAGGCTCTCTGACATTGGAAATACAAGTTTTTTGTTGAAACTGGCTCTTTAATCTGTTATCTAGAAAACAATGCTGGCATGCATTGTTTCCTAAAACTCTGATAGAGTCTCGGAATTAAGTTTAGTGGCATTTCATGCATTATTTCAGTAGGGTATCTGATGAAAAGAAGTGTTAGCTTGATCTCTTCCAAAGGTTTATTTGGAAATGTTCATTAAGATTTTGTATGGTGAGGTTGTGAAGGTGTGAGACATTTGAAGGGCTGACGGACGGACAGATAAGTTTGGAAGCAGGGTGGGGTTCAGATCCCCTCGGGCCAAGAGCAAATTTACTCTGCTTGCACAATGGTCAAAATGGAGAGCAAAGAGCAAAGCTTATGCTGCATCTCTGGAGATAAGCAGCTCAGGGCTGTGATTATTGTGTTCCTCACACATTCGGCTTTCTCCTCTCTTCTCGCACACAATACAGGTGTACTCATGTTCTGACAGGTCCAGTTAAGACTGTTTGCTCACGGGATGTCAGTCATTTGCCGAGAGGAGAACAGCGTGAGATAGTAGACTGACATATACTTCAGATAAGAGATGAGCTTTTCCAGTCCTTCACCACAGAGAAAGCAAAGAAATCCAGATCTGCATGAGCGGAGATTTCTCCTGAGAGCTGATTTCGATTTGGTTTCACTCTACTGGAACTACTCGTGTCAAAATCCTAATGGTTTGTGTTGTGGTTTAACCAAAGAGATCAACCAGATGAATCAATACAAATCAACAACTGCAGGATCAGAGAAAAAGGTCCCAGTACTTACCAGCTTAGTGCTACTTCTACACATCAAGGTCAGCTGAAATCCTCAGTAACATCATAGAAAATATTTTCATAGGTCATAATTAATCATACAGACAATAAACACATCAATAGAATAATAAATACATTAATATATTTATATATGCTTCATTTATATATAACAGAAATAGATGCAAAACAGACATTTAAATAGAAACATAGAAATGCACCACAAATATAAAAATATGAATACAAATATGCACAAAACTTGGTTTTACTATAAGATATAGTCTACTGTAAAGTGGCTTAAATAAAAAAATAATAATAATAATAAATAAAGCAACCATGCAAATGCATGGTAAATAAAAAAACAAACTTGGTTTTTACAATGATATACTCAAAAATGGCTGTTAAAAATACAAATATAAATATATACCCTGTGTACCAAATAAATACATTTGGCTTTAAGACATAACCTAAAAATAGCAGATAAAATAAAAAATAAATAACTAAATAAAAAATAACCATACACATGCATGGAAAACTCTATATACTCGTAAATAAATCAAACGAATTAATTATAAAAAATAAATAATAAATGAGAAACGGAGCAATTCCAATAGGGTCCTCACACCATCGGTGCTCGGGCCCTAAATATATACCCTGTGTACCAAATAAATACATTTGGCTTTAAGACATAACCTAAAAATAGCAGATAAAATAAAAAAATAAATAACTAAATAAAAAATAACCATACACATGCATGGAAAACTCTATATACTCGTAAATAAATCAAACGAATTAATTATAAAAAATAAATAGGCCCTCAAAAATGCGATTCACTTTGGAGAAGAAGAAGAAGAAGAAGAAGAATAAGAAACGGAGCAATTCCAATAGGGTCCTCACACCATCGGTGCTCGGGCCCTAAATATATACCCTGTGTACCAAATAAATACATTTGGCTTTAAGACATAACCTAAAAATAGCAGATAAAATAAAAAATAAATAACTAAATAAAAAATAACCATACACATGCATGGAAAACTCTATATACTCGTAAATAAATCAAACAAATTAATTATAAAAAATAAATAATAAATGTATATGCACAAAATTAAACAACCATACAAATACATGGTAAATAAAAAGTAAAATAACCACATCTATATATGGTAAATGGTAAATATATCATTTTAATTTATTTCATAGATATTTAGACAGAATATAATTTTTTGCTGTATTGTTATACTGTATACCTTTTCTAAGTAATGTAAAAGAAGAAATCTGTAATTAATCAACTTCTCCAAGCTTGAATTAATAAACCATAAAATAGTTTCTACTGGTGATGAAATATAAATGTTAAACAGGTCAAGACAAAACAAGACTGGTCTGTCTAGGTACTCCAAGTTTAACTGAAAATTAAACTATCTGCATTTTACCCAAATGGAATTCTTTGCAAACGGGAGGATCATCCATTGAGTGCAGTATGTGTGTCCTAATGAGTTGATAATGACAATGGGCAGAGGTGTGACTTCATTTAGCGCTCATCACATACCACTGAGCAGACAAAAGGCTTGAACTTGTCATTAGAATGACCAATAGTCAGGTGTCAATAAGATCTGTTAACAAAAGCATGAAGGGAATCCACAGAGTGTGTTTCACACCTTCTACATGTTAGTTTTTCTTTCTGGAAGTAGTTCCTTTTTAAGCCGTTTTGAGGTGAGAAGAGATACATGCTTAAAAATCTGACCTGGTAAAATAGAATTAAACATTGTGTATCAAATTTGTTAGTGTCAAATCAATTTTATTTTATTTATTTTTTTGACTAAACTAGCATAACAGAGAAATTTAGTCAGGAAAATAAATACATAAATGATTAAATAAAAATCATTCAATCAATCTGCTACTTTGAGGGTTTTTTACCCACCTAATCTGACCTTTAAGAAAGACTTTCATTGGTGTTGATTATGTTATAACAGACATTCTAATATTGACTTGAATAAAACAAGGTTATGAGTAATTTGAATGTTAACAGTACAAGCACATATATTTAGGTTGACGGTATTAGTTTGTTTTACAGCGTAGAGAAATGAATATAAACATCCATTTATGGTCTAAATCGCTCTTAATTTTTTCAAAATCACCTTTTAAAAAGAATTGTATTTTTATATGGGCCATTTTATTACAAGACAGGTTTCATTTTAAATGGCGTGACCTCATGAAAGTGTTGGCCTAAAACAATGCTGTTGTTTTTAGTGTTCAAAACCCTCATTTTGAGAGCTAATGAGCTATGCCAAGTCCACAGGCCCAAACAGAGGGAAGTTAGCTGAACGTGAATGTTATCAGTCTTTTATGCATTAGACAGACAGACAGATAGAAATGCGACAGACAGAGAGAAATGCAACAGACAGACAGAGAGAAACGCAACAGACAGATAGAAATGCGACAGACAGAAATGTGATAGATAGATAGAAATGCAACAGACAGACAGATAGGTATGCATTAGACAGACAGACAGACAGACAGACACAGATAGATCGATATGCATTAGACAGACAGACAGATAGATCGATATGCATTAGACAGACAGACATTATTGATCATTTGTGATCAGAAACGGGAGGAAACTTTTAAGGCACACAAGTCAAGTCACATTTTAATGCACAGATATGCATTCAGATAGAAATGCGACAGACAGAGAGAAATGCAACAGACAGACAGACAGATAGAAATGCGACAGAGAGACAGACAGATAGAAATGCGACAGAGAGAAATGCAACAGACAAACAGATAGAAATGCGACAGAGAGAAATGCGACAGACAGAAATGCGACAGACAGATAGAAATGCGACAGACAGAAATGTGATAGATAGATAGATAGATAGATAGATAGAAATGCAACAGACAGATAGATAGATATGCATTAGACAGACAGAGACAGACAGACAGATAGGTATGCATTAGACAGACAGACAGACAGACAGACACAGATAGATCGATATGCATTAGACAGACAGACAGATAGGTATGCATTAGACAGACAGACAGACAGACAGACACAGATAGATCGATATGCATTAGACAGACAGACAGATAGGTATGCATTAGACAGACAGACAGACAGACAGACACAGATAGATCGATATGCATTAGACAGACAGACATTATTGATCATTTGTGATCAGAAACGGGAGGAAACTTTTAAGGCACACAAGTCAAGTCACATTTTAATGCACAGATATGCATTAGGCAGACAGACAGATAGACAGATAGATAGATAGATAGATAGATAAGACATTATTGATCATTTGTGATCAGAAACGTGAGAAAACTTTTAAGGCACACAAGACAGACTCGCATGAAGCGCTTAACAAATGCACTCCTCATGCGGCTGTTTCCCTCTTACAATCAATACCTGGTGTGCTTGTAAGGCATCTGTGACATGACATCTACATTTTGGGTCATTTGTAAAACAAAGACTACAAGGAAGCTGGAGGCCTTGAGCCGCTGGTTTCAGTTCCCCCTCCCAGGCACAATGGCGGCCCATAACCGCAGGGGGAGCGGCCCTCAGATGGAAATGAGCAACCAAACCAACAATGTAGTGCCTAATCTCTTCAGAGAGCCGGGAATCAGTTACACAGCAGTAGAGGCCTCTCCGTGCATTTCAGTGGCCTCCCCCCCCACAAACGCAGACACGCACACACCCTCCAACCCCCCTCCTGTGTAGCCACAGGCTCCCCTTACACATGGGCCAGATACAAGGTATCCCCCTGCAACAGAAGGGGCAAGAATAAGTGGGGCGTGGGGTGGGGCAGAGCCCTCAAAGCACGGGATTAGAGCTAATGTGCCCTCCCTGGGTTCTAATCTCTTCAGAGGAGCAGCGTGTTTGAGGACTGCGGGGCAGTCAGATAAGTATCTATTACAGCAAGGCCCTCTTATCCTTCAAACACCCCCATGCCCTTCAGAAATGAGGCACAAAACCACTTGTCGGTCTTCTCCTGTGATACCCAAAACCCGAAAGCAAGCGCTGGCCTTTTGCAACTAAGCTGGAATTAAGGGCTCAGGACCTTACGGAGGGCCGCTAGGGCCCATATTTGCTCCATCTGGGGAGCTCAAAGACGAGTGACTGATGGTGCATCAAAGGAGAGGAGAAAAGAACAGAGGAGCTTCGCTGGGAAGGTGCGAGCCAGGGGACAGTGACTGAGGTGGAAGATCTGATAGGGTGTAATCTTGTTAGCGTGATCCAGAAGAGTGATGAAAGATTAGCGCAAGGGCCCGGAGGACAGGTGGGAGATTGGAGCGCAACACTTTATGACAAAAAAAAGATCTTAACAATTAGAGGAAAAAACAGACAATAATGAACAGAAAAAAGCACACATTACACACAGTATAGTTTATTTTTCTTTTTATAGAAGGGAACATAAATTACATTATGAAATAAACACTCAGGTAACAGTAAAGACCCTCAGACTTCCAGTATAAGGCACAGACTAGAAGATTTACTCGACATCATCCTTTGGAATGCAAAATTCATCCTATTTTATAATAAAAATGAGCTAAAACCATACAAAGACATTAATGGCAGAAAAGAATAAAAGAACAGGCTTTTGCAAAGCATTTAAATTCCATGAAATTATATTTGAATATTTCAAAGTGAAATAATGCAGAATAGGACTGATTTTTTCATAGGAATTTTAGCATAAAATTCTTGATATTGTTGGCTGAAATGATATTTCCCAGTCCACAGAGCCTTTGTTATGTCATCATGAAAGGAAAGTTATTTCAGGGGCAGAGAATGTCATTGCATTTCGGTGGAACATTATAAAAACAGGATTTATTTGTTTGTTTGCTCATTTATTTTTTTGCTTAAGAATAATGTATGCTGAAAAAAATGTTTATAATACATTTATTTTTTTTATATTATATTTATATGCTATCTGTATATCTATCTTCGCAAAAAGTTAAATATTTTTATATTTAATATTACATATACAAAATTATATATAATATACTATATATAGTTACATATATGTGTGTGTGGACAGTATATATATATATATATATATATATATATATGTATGAATGAGTATATTATAAAATATTATAAAACTAGTAAATACGGTATTTTTTATTTTGTTGTCTTTAAGGATGAAAAACATTCTCACAGAGCCATAAACAGTGGTTCTGACTTTTAAGTTATGCAAGGTGAAGATAAGGCAAATTAAAGCTGAAGTTGGTCTCTATTCAAGATAGAACTTTAGCATTGACATATTTAGTGAAACTGAGTTCTTGTAAAACCTTGGGATCATATGATGTACAGGAAATGCACCTTTTCATTGCTTAATGAAAATTGTAAACCTTTAGCAGAGAAAATAAGACATCACACTTACCGAATATCACACACTGCTGTGGCAGAGCACTACAAATGCTAATTATTAAGCTAAAAAGCTACTTAAATGTGAATACAACTAAATCATACTATTTGTGCGAAAAAAGCAGCAAAGTGCGTTTTCATCTGTAAACTATTCACGTGGCACTAAAGCGATACTGAAGATGTTTGGACTTCACGCAGTCTACCGTGAGAACTTTCTGGGTCTAAACGCAGGCAGCATGAGCTGATGAGCAACAGTCCTCTCCTCCGGCACGGGCGCCAGCTCCTCTGCTGAACCCCACTTCTTCATGGAGTGAAATAATGAGGTGATCTTCCTGTTCCTGCGCTCGCCGGCCTGGGTTAGACTGTGGCACTCGCTGACTTCAGCTTGGAGAACAAACATCAAAGCAGTGTTAAGAAGAAGACCACACTGTGCATGAAATAACACGCTGGAAGGACAAATAAGGTGAAGACACGCAGTCCAAAATTGATCCATGAGGCACCCCGTAGATTCAGAGAAACCACATGCTTGCACTAATGTGGAAAACATCTTCAGTGCTGCTCTTTCCACATGTGCCACATGTCTGAATGGACTAAACACCCTCATGCTGCATTGCATTTATGCACCAAAAAAAACAAAAACAAGAATTAATTGTGACTCACATAGCTCATGGTCTTCTAATTGTGTCTCCCGTAAATTGAGGTAATGATATGCTATGTGGCCGCTGTAGTCCCGCAAATTCTCCTTCGCTCCTGTGCACATGTTCAAATTTCAGCAATATTAAATTAAGCAACTTTAAAATAATAAAAAAATAAAAAAATAAAATAAAATAAAATAAAATAGTGGCATAAATGCTTACCATATGTCCTGACCAGCAGGTCAAATATATGCCGATGCCCGTGCAGTGCTGCAATGTGTAAAGGTGTGTATCCCTGTGAGAATAAAATACTGAATATCACAAAAAATGTCAAGAGCAGGTTATAATTCATCACATAATCAAAAGAATCAAATAAAAAAATATTTATAAATAATATTTTTTATTAAATTCAATTCTACAAAATATATTTAATTAAATACATAATATATTTTACATTTACAAATATTTTACATGTAGTAAAAATTGTTATGCGTGTTAAAATATATTTAAAATTTTTTGCACTGTGACATTATTTTCATGACAATTAAGCCCATTTAATAATTAGCATTACCGTAACATACATATACACACAGGACACACGCATATATAAATACATGCATATGCTGTATTAAATTAAATTAAATACAAAATATATTTTACATTAACAAATATTTTACATAAATTAAAATTTGTCATGATCTATATCAGATATGAATATATTTTAGATTTTTAGTCATGTCATATATTTTAGACATTATTGTTATGACAATTAAACCTATTTAATAATTGTCATTTCCGTAATATGTACATATACACACACATATATAAATATATTGCATTAAATTAAACAAAACTATTTAATTAAATATTTCATTTAAATACAAAATATATTTTACATTCACAAATATTTTACATATTTTAAAATATATTTTAGATTTTTTGCACTATGACATTAATTTCATATATATATATATGGAATGAAAAATTAATGAAATTAATAAATAAATACAAAAGTAATGCACACACTACAATACTGAAAATTAGATTATAACTATAATTTAACAATAGATTAAATAAAATTTCACCACTGCTAAATATTATAAACACTGCTAAAATATGCTAATTTTATTTATTTTCTTTTGATTTTGGGGTGAAAATGTTATTTGTGAGATGCACCCAAACAGAAAAGGTTCTCTATTTTAAATATCTCTAGTGATCAATCTCACTACTAAACACAAATGAAAAGAAACAGACTGGGTGAAGGAAAATTCGACACTCACCCCCTAGTGCCCATGTCCCAATCATAAAAACATAACACAACAGAATCAGAGAGTGACAGAAAGAGGAGGAGAGGGGGAGAGAAAGACGGGACACAAATTAACTGAGGTTACAGCAACAAAATCTAATGACAGAATCATAATTGCCTGGTAATTCCGTCAAATTGCTTTGCTCTGAGCCTGCTGTTGGAATACATGAAGACATTGTTTAAGGGAAGCTGTTAACATGACAGAGTTTGATTTATGAACAGACATTCTCAAACAGTGCCTGGCTTCATTTGCACAGCTGGGCACCCACATACCCTTTCACAGGAGTTATGTCAGAAGCGGACATTTCAAAACGGACACTTTCTGGCAGCTTGACACACACGTGAGAAACATTAACCCAGGCATGGGGTGAATATAAGGTGAGGAGTACTTACATGCTGTGAGAGAAAAGGAGACACCAAAATATGATTAGTAAATGCATTTGAGTTTAGGCATATATGCATTTGACAAAAAATGAATTGATTTATGAAGTGCGTACTGCTTTTGTATTGATGTCAGCCCCTGCTTCTGCCAACATTGTGGTCATGTCTTCTTTACCGTGTTTCGCAGCCCAGTGCAGCGCTGTCTGTAAGAGATTGAAACATTACAATACTAAAATATATATAAATGTAAATATACACAAGACACATTTACATAAAATAACATCATTTAAATAACATCCTCCTGTACAAAGTATGACCCATGAACTCTTTATAACATGGTCCGTGTCAAAAATTTGCTTTTGACATTTGACCCAGAAATGCGCATTCTTCTTCTATTTCTTCAAATATTACTTTCATTATATTTGTTTTTTTTTCTTTATTTTAATATTTCTTTATTTTATTTATACATTAATATTTATTTTTCAAATAGTATTTTTCATTATATTATTTTATTTTAATATTTATTTATTCTTAAATTAATTTTTTACTTTATTTATACATTCTTTCTTTTATTCATTTATTAAATGCTTTTATTACATTTGACCTAGAAATTGTGCAGAATACTTCATATTCATTCTTGTTTTTCCATTATAATATTTATTTACTTTATTTTATTATATTTATTTAACTTTAACATTTCTTTTTACTTCCTTCATTCTTTCATTCATTCACTCACTCACAATTGTTTTTATCATTTATCATATTTAACCAAGGAATTGTGCAGAATCTTAAGTACTCCTTCAAATATTATTTCATCATTATAACATTTTTATTTTAATATTTATTTATAATTTTATTTTAATATTTTTTATTAGACTTTATTCATTTTTTTATTTTTATTTTGTATTATTTTTTTCAAATAACGAAATTGGTTGAGAGGTTTGGTTTAACATTTTTTCTTTTTTTGGTCACTACATAATTCTCACACTTGCATTCATGTTATTTCATAGTTTAAATGTACATTTTTTAAAATCATTTTGAAAATGTATTTAAGCATTTTTAAAAATAATTCAAATTTTTTTTTTTTTTTTTTTACATTTTTCACAATTCTAAAACTTTAATTTT
>NW_015639773.1:217548-219352 GCF_001515625.1 Sinocyclocheilus rhinocerous | reverse complement strand
AATGTATTTAAGTATTTTTAAAAATAATTTTAATTTTTTTTTTTTTTTTTTACATTTTTCACAATTCTAAAACTTTAATCTTAAAACGGATCATTTCCCGTCTAAATCCAAAAAAGGCAGATCTTGAGTGTGGTCTCAGACTTGTGGGCATCACGGTCGATCTGAATCCTCATATTGCTTGTTTGACCAGCTTGTCTGAGCTAGTACACAATCGTCAAGCCATCTGATTCATCTTGTAATACATCATTTACACTCCGCATGTTCATTCTCTCCCACTAGGTAGATCCCCACCCCCCTAACGCCACGCTGTGGAGTGGCCCGCGGGTCCCATAGGCTTCCAGCGGGCCCCAGCTGTGCACAGAGGGTGTGGAGGGGACGGTTTCCTGCCATCTAATGGCGGTCTAATTACAAAACAACAAACCAGTGAGCCCACTGCGGGGGGAGCACAGGCCTGTCACGGGGTGCAAGATTGATGATGTTGGTATGACCCTCTGATGAAGGACCCACCCAGGAATCAGCCTGTTGACAAGGCCTGTCAAGAGGAGAAGGGGCCGCGCACCACACTCAAGCTCAGATACGCACACATGCACACGGATGCTGGAGCTTCTAAATGCCCTGCGCTCAAACACAAAGAATGGAGAAGATGGAAAAGCTATTGACCTCAGCCTGAGCGACACACCTCCTCTATCAGGAGAATGATGTGCGGTGGATTCTTCAAGACGGCACTGGATCAAAATCAGCCACTTTATGTGGATGTACTCCACATAATTTTTAGTGCATGTTATTCTAGAGAAAAAAAAAAAAGATCAAATAACTTTTCTACTCATTTGAACTGTTTTTCTTTCAAGAAGAGACATGCGAGTGAGGAAAAAAAAAAAACATTAAATACTATCACATCTCAATTTTCATGATGAATAAAATGCATTTCTGACTTACACTATTTAACACAGAATTTTTTATTTCTGGAAAGTTTAATTGACTCTGTTTAAGTCATTTGTTCTGTTTCTGGAATGTTAAACCAAACCTCTCAAAACTCTTTAAAAAAAATTGAAGGAGTAAATAAAAAAAAATAAATGAACGAGTGCATAAATGAAATGGAAATTTTTAGTTTTGTAAAGAAATTCATATGTAGCAAAGAATAAAACACAGTTCTGATCGACATTATTTAACTAAGTTTTTGTTTCACACATTTTAACGCATTGTGAAAAATACCAAATAAATATAAGTTAAAAGTAAAAATGAGATCACTTCTCCAAGCTATTTCAGCTGATATAATTTCAATTTTTAACATCAATTTGTCAAATACTAATTCGGACTGCCAAGAGTAAAGACATTTCTACACAAAACTACACTAAAAACACAAAATAAAGATTGCAAGAATAGGATGCCACTCCTTGAATTAAACTAAATGAGGTCATGTGACAACAATATAGCATACTTGAATGCTTTTAGTGGCATAACATGGCTATGTTTGGAATAGCATATCCAAATATTGCATCCCACAATGCAACGGGCTCAAAGTGAATGTCCATTTCCAGTTTAACAACGTTCATTACTGTACAAAGGTAAGTTTTCTTTTTTTTAAATGTTTTTGAAAGAAGTTTCTTATGCTCACCAAGGCTGCATTAATTTGATCAAAAATACAGTAAAAACTGTTTTATTGTGAAATATTAAAATAGCTATCTATCTGAATATATATTTTAAAATGTAATTTATTCCTGTGATGCAAAGCTGAATTTTCAGCATCATTACTCCAGTCTTCAGTGTCACATGATCCTTCAGAAATCATTCTAATATGCCGATT
>NW_015639773.1:212859-216533 GCF_001515625.1 Sinocyclocheilus rhinocerous | reverse complement strand
GTGATGCAAAGCTGAATTGTCAGCATCATTACTCCAGTCTTCAGTGTGACATGATCCTCAAGAAATCATTTTAATATGCTGATTTGCCGCTCAAGAAACATTTATTATTATTATCAATGCTGAAAACAGCTGTGCTTCTTAATTTTTTTTTTTGTGGGAACTGAGATCATTTTTTCAGGATTCTTTAATGAATTGAAAGTTCTTTGAAATATAAATATTTTGTAACATTTTAAATGCTTTTACTATCACTATTAATCAATTCGACGTGTCCCTGCTTCAATATAATAGAAATTTTAATTTCTTTTAAAAATGTACAGAATGCTATGATTTTAGTAACTCTACCCTAATTCTGACAAAAGATATTTAATTAAATAGATATATAATAAAAAATGCCAAATTACACTTTTTAATTACTAGACCCAACAACAATGTACTACAGTCTGAAATCTACATATGCATACTGCGTACTATTTCATCTGTACACAGTATGCATCATATCTCCACTATTGTGTATTCATAAGCATGTGTTCTGTACTAAGGGAGGGTCCTGTCTCCTGTAGGTGTTTCCAGTCCTGCCCACGGGACATATTGTGATAGATGAAGTCTGGTTTCACCATCAGCCGCTCTATTGTTTGGGCTGTCGCACCCTTGAGATGGATTGGCCAGCACACATGCTTGACTGACAGCGCGACAGGTCTCATGGAGGCTCCGCGTGACGGACGACGGCCAACAGGATGTGACGTCTCCTACACTTGCTCCTCAGGTTCCTGTTTTGGCCTGGCGGGGAACCCTCAGCTCTCACTAACCAAACAGCACCATTGTACTAACTACCATTGCAGCACAAAAGAGACATATTCACTGCGGCTTTTAAAGAAGAGCGATGGATAAATGATGTACTCACAAACTGGACGGAGGAAGGAGGAAGTCCGGCATACATCGGGAGAGGATGACATGGAGAAAGAGAGAAAGAGAAAGAGATGAGTGCACAGGTGGATTTACATTTACACCTGAGGCCCTGATGCACGGCAAAGTTAGTTTCATTTTTTGCTTAGGGGTAAAAAGTAGTTAAAATACCTGAGAATAATGTTATCAAACAGTATTTAGGTGCGCTGATTTGCCGCTCAAGAAACATTTATTATTATTATCAATGCTGAAAACAGCTGTGCTTCTTAATTTTTTTTTTTGTGGGAACTGAGATCATTTTTTCAGGATTCTTTAATGAATTGAAAGTTCTTTGAAATATAAATATTTTGTAACATTTTAAATGCTTTTACTATCACTATTAATCAATTCGACGTGTCCCTGCTTCAATATAATAGAAATTTTAATTTCTTTTAAAAATGTACAGAATGCTATGATTTTAGTAACTCTACCCTAATTCTGACAAAAGATATTTAATTAAATAGATATATAATAAAAAATGCCAAATTACACTTTTTAATTACTAGACCCAACAACAATGTACTACAGTCTGAAATCTACATATGCATACTGCGTACTATTTCATCTGTACACAGTATGCATCATATCTCCACTATTGTGTATTCTTAAGCATGTGTTCTGTACTAAGTGAGGGTCCTGTCTCCTGTAGGTGTTTCCAGTCCTGCCCACGGGACATATTGTGATAGATGAAGTCTGGTTTCACCATCAGCCGCTCTATTGTTTGGGCTGTCGCACCCTTGAGATGGATTGGCCAGCACACATGCTTGACTGACAGCGCGACAGGTCTCATGGAGGCTCCGCGTGACGGACGACGGCCAACAGGATGTGACGTCTCCTACACTTGCTCCTCAGGTTCCTGTTTTGGCCTGGCAGGGGGAACCCTCAGCTCTCACTAACCAAACAGCACCATTGTGACGACTACCATTGCAGCACAAAAGAGACATATTCACTGCGGCTTTTAAAGAAGAGCGATGGATAAATGATGTACTCACAAACTGGACGGAGGAAGGAGGAAGTCCGGCATACATCGGGAGAGGATGACATGGAGAAAGAGAGAAAGAGAAAGAGATGAGTGCACAGGTGGATTTACATTTACACCTGAGGCCCTGATGCACGGCAAAGTTAGTTTCATTTTTTGCTTAGGGGTAAAAAGTAGTTAAAATACCTGAGAATAATGTTATCAAACAGTATTTAGGTGTGGTCATATTTATGATATTTCAGCGATTTGAAATATTGTCTACTGTCAATATTGTAGAATTTGTTCCTTCAACTTAGTTAGAGTTTGCAGGTTTTATGACGGTAAATTTGAAACATTTTACGTCCAGGTAAAGAAAATTTAAAGGAATAAATTAAATAGAACACAATACGTCAATATCTTTTCTAAATCTAAATGTCCTGAATTAGAAATGCTTCAAAGTTTGACAAATCAACTTCCAACACATCTCCATTACTTTTGAATTCATTTTACAAACGAACTAAATAACTTAAGGCTTGTATAGATCTGTTTCAAAACAGTAGAATATGGAAATAACTTTTACTGTACTCTTTGATCACACTGCAAAAAAGTGATGTTCTTCATCAGTATTTTTGTCGTTTTCTAGTGCAAATGACTAAAGATTCTTAAATCAAGATACATTTACTTGAGAAGCAAGAACAAATATCTGCCAATGGGCTCAGAAAAAAAAAAATCAACTTAATTGTGAAAACAAGTTTTCCATATTGACAGATGTTTATCCTTGTTTTAAGAATAAACTCACTTAATTTTGTTTAATTTTTCAGTAAACAAGACGTTTAGGATGTTTAGATATTTGTATTGGAAAACAAAACAAAAATATTGAGCAAAATATACATTTTTTTGCAGCGTATGCAACATGCCATGACTATGAATTTAATCATTTCTGCTCTGATTTAAGACCTTTTCAGGCCTTAATTTTTGGAAGAATGAATTAAGACTTTTTAAGACCTGCAGAAACCCTGTTGGTAAACAGCGGCCATGTTGAACTAATTCATTCCCTAGTTTTAATTCATTCAAATCAAGGTAATGAATCAGAACAACAAGGCCACAATTTAATAAAACAAGGGAACGAATTAATAAAACGAGGGAACAAATGCTTAATATCCACGTGTCATGTGCAGGGCTCTCATGAAATGAACTCCGAACAAAATGTTTTGGTCCGGTTTTGTTCAAAATGACGTCACACCAGATAATCTTTGATTTCTCTTGAAGTGCATCAGGGCCTTTATCTCGTTTGCGGCCAGAAAGCGAGCGGTCCTGCTCGAGTGGCTCAAAGCAAAGAGTGTTTACGTTGCATCTGAGATCGTGACTGTTTATTTATGGGCTTCACTGTGAGAGCTTCAATTGGAATTTTCCCCCAAAGGAGCTTCCAACGTGTGAAAGGAAAACAGAGATAATGCGCGTTGTGTCGGGTTACGGGCTCGGGGTGATGTGTAACTTTAGCGACTGAGAGGCTAAAGGCAAAGCTTAACTACTTAAACTTAAGACTTAAACAATAGAGGTGGCAGAAAAGATCCAGGACAGCAAAAAATGAGCATCCTTGAAAAAAAAAAAAAAAACTTACTGACATAAATATTTGTTATTCAGAAATAACTGATGTTTTAGTTTTATGTCGTCTTTTTGATTATATTTTGTAATAAAATGCATGTTTCAAGTCACCATTGGAGTGATTCTCTTCAGTGAGATTTCATCCATTTCAGTATTTACTTTCTTTGGT
>NW_015639773.1:155108-212837 GCF_001515625.1 Sinocyclocheilus rhinocerous | reverse complement strand
ACACACACATATATATACACACACACATACATACATATATATATATATATATATATGAGTAAACTCAACAAATCCTGATGCTCATTGCCATAAGTTTTTGAGTTTTCTCAACTTCTGATTTTTTACAGTGTAAAACGCCTGGGAAAGTCGTTTAATGACCTCTTAAACAGTCATCTCGCAAAACTGTACCAAACCGAGGAGAAGAGGCTTGCTTGGCACGCCGTCCTGGTTCAGGAAGGGGGGCATCAAAGCCACATGGGGGTCAGACTTACCACCTTCCTGGGGACACGGCGGCGATTGTTCACCAATTAATCCCAGCCTGCTCTATTACTTTCAGATTATCTTTAAGTGGTTGAAGTCTTTGAGGTGAGCCCTAATCTTTCCCGCACTTCAATGGCCGCCGTTGTATCTTGTCTGCGCGGGGAAGGCGAAGGGCTTAGAGGTTCTTAGAAGGTGGTCCGACACGGGACAGTGTGAGAACTCCAGCCCGGGCAGGGACCACAAACACCGGCTCAAAGCTCTTAAGCGCACAGGGGGAACAAATAAAAGGATTTGAGCTTGTTTTGGGGGGTGAAGGAGCTAAAAAGCTATCTTTCATAATCCTTCTGAAAATAATCCTTTGAAATGCATGATCGGGGTTGAGCTTTGCTCTTTGGTCTGTGTTGCACCTGGGTACGAGAGTGGAAACTGTGGAAAGTCAGTAACCTTGCGAGGAGCCACAGGGAATCGGCGGTCCAGAACTCTAACGTCATGTATGTCGCTGACAAGCCTCTCACCACGCTGGCAAACATTTACATGTGCTGTAATGGACTCAGTTATCAGTACTAATGACCTGAAATGCTTTAAAAAGACAGAGGAACTAAAAAGGAACTAAAAAAAAATGTGTAGGTTTTCTATTAACTAGCTTTTTCAACATGTGATAAAATACTAAATTGCTGTGTTTTTCTTGCTGTTTTGAGTGAGAATGCAGCTTTACAGCCAAGCAAACGTAATGAAATGAGATCTTGACTCGGAAAACTAGTTTTAAAACAGTTTCCCCATCAATGAAAAAAGAAAAAGACAAATTTAACTCACCCCCTTTTGGAAGTCAAATCCAGGTGAAATTAAATTAAAAAAAGGAGAGAGGGAGAGAGAGAGAGAAATCCATTAATGAACAGTTATACACTTACAAAATTCGAGCAAAGTTAAGTGGGCCTTTCATTCAAGACTTTTAGAGGTTTTAATTGTTTGAAAACATTTGCTCCTTTAATTTGACATTTTTATACATTGGACATTTGAGAAGATCAGTAAAGTCAATAAAACGATCAAATATCACAAATGGAAGGTATGAGGATTATCTGGTGATTATTTAATGACATTCTTTTAAACCAAACCTCTCAATCAATGTCACAAGCTGCATCCTGGGACACTTTTAAAACAGTATTCAAGGAACTAAAATAATAATATTAAACATATATTTAATGTATTTATTAACATAGTGTAATTTAATATAATTAATGAATTAATTTATTAAAATTTAGTTTTGTAAAGAAATCCAAAACACGTTACCAAAATAAATTTCACAAATTCATGTCGATCTTACGCTGAGGTTTTTAATATCATGAGAAATATTAATTCAGTCATACATGTCCAAGCTTATAACTTGTACTATAAGTGCAGTGTTGCATGATTGGTTGCAAACTTACAGAGGTGAAGTCCTGGTTTGTTCCGAGCATGTAAAAAAAAAAACAAGAAACATGAATTATTAAAACTGAATTAATGATATGAGACGCAGGCATTCTAATAACATTCATGCATTCGGGGGGAGAGGGGCACATTATGTGACACTGGACACTTAATGTCAGTATATACTGATGATATACAAGCTTTCCTACCTTTTTATTGGCCAGGGAAGAGTCTTGTTTCAGGAGCTGAGCGAGGTGAGACAGTTTGCCACTTGCTGCCGAGAAGATCCACTCTTTCTCAAGAGGATCCAGCTATGAACGAAATAAACAAGAAAAGTCCTTTACATTAGTGATATTACACTGAAATCAAATTTTAAAATTCAATATCTCACTCATAGTCCCATGACTAGTTACATTTACACTACCGTTCAAAAATTTGGGTTTGTAAAGATTTTTTAAATGTTTTTGAAAGCAGTCTCTTCTGCTCAAGGCTGCATTTATTTGATCAAAAATACAGTAAAAACACTATTATTGTGAAATAATTTTACAATTTCAAATAACCGTTTTCTCTTGTGATATATTTTAAAATGTCATTTATTCCTGTGATGCAAAGCTGAATTTTCAGCATCATTACTCCAGTCTTCAGCATCACATGATGCTTCAGAAATCATTCTGATATGCTGATTTGCTGCTCAAAAAAACATTTCTTATTATTACCAATGTTGAAAACAGTTGTGCTGCTTAATATTTTGTGGAAACCATGATATAGTTATTTAGGATGAACAGAAAATTCAAAAGAACATTTATTTAAAAATAAAAGTCTTATGTAACATTATAAATGTCTTTATTGTATGCTTGATCAATTTAATGTGACCTTTAAAAAAAAAAAAAAGACCACAAACATTTTATATCATATTGTCTTAGCAAATGCCTTCATACCAGTTTCATAAAGTCCACTCCACACAATCCCGAATATTTACCATGGTAAATTTGATTCCATATAGTAAGTCAAAAGTCATTTAGAAGATGTTTTTATATAAAGCAACTTACAATACTTCTTAAAGGGAGAACTTGGAATAACTTGATTTTAAGTTTCTTAATCAGGGCACAAAATAACCACTGTCAAATTATAATGAATTAATATAAGATCTGCGTCAGACAGTCTAAGACTCTTTCTGCTGTTTAAATGCTTTTGATGACTGTGGAGATTAAAACCATAGTTTATTGTAGTAACAGTAACTACAGTAAGAAACGGTATTCTGCTGTAAATATACCATGATAAATGTTTCTTATAATGAGTTGTGTTATTACACTCACAGCCACAGCGGTGGATCCCAAACTTCCTCCACACTCCTCATCCTGCTCGGATTCACTCTGGGAAAGGAACACGATATGATATATGATTCACAAAATCACTCACAAAACCACCTGTCAGTATCACCTGGAGCTCGGAGGAGTCTGTGGGAAACTGTACAGTTAGTAACGTAAATAAAGTGACACACTAGAGTGGCCGTTGTGGTTTGGCAGTCATGCAGTTCCTCTTCCTGTTCTGTAGTTGCGGTATGAGTGGAGGGGAAACCAGCGCTGAGAAGAATGAACGAACTCTGGTAGCAAATAAACAATGCAAACAGACCACAAAGTCCTCAGTACACACACATAGATGCAGTCAACACAGCGAATACAGGAAACACCCATAATGCTGCTCTGTTTGTCAGTACACAGACTCACACTGAATACCAGAAACAAAACATCCAGGGACGTTTACCTCAAAAGCACAACAAATCAGCTCGTTGAGATGGGAGAACAGTAAAAACAAAGGATAATTCCTCCAATTTGCCCTCTTCACAAGTCACACAACCATTAAAAAAAATGCTTGAAACCCCTCAGAGGTGAACGATTAGCTCCAATGAGCACCAAATTGCTCTAACTATGCCTTTTGCTTTTTTAATCATACGCCATTTTACCAGAAGACAAGTTTTGAGAGCCAAGGCAACGGTCAATTTCTCTTTATGTACCAAAGTGTCAGTCAGGCTGATTAATGTGAGGGAAAATGGAGCAGTTGGGTCATTTCTGCAGCGCACGTGATGGTTAATTGTTTTCAGGACAGCTGTGGAGTGTCCGAGCGGACAGTGGGAAAACACTTGCACTCTTTCATATAAGCTATACTAACAAGGTCTCTTTTCTTAAGGACTGCATGCAATATTTGTTTACCTGTGCTTAAATAGGAACTAAGCCAGGCAGATTTTCTTTTGAAACAAGAATAATGAGTGGCTGAGATACTGAATAATTGCATGCAAAGTTATAATTTTTTTTATGTGAAAATCAACCAGACTGGTAACAAATAATCACAGTAGTGAAACCCAATTGCAGTAATAAATACGTCAATGAAAGCGATTCGCTGCATTGTAAAATATTAAAAAGACCACATTTTATGCAGATGATTTCAGCTTCAATGCATCATACGAATAATTCTTATGAAGGACTATTCAGTTTTGTCTGGCTTCTTGGAAAGAGCTTTCGGGCGTGAAGAGCTTTCAAGTGTGAATCTCTTCCACTTAAACAGTTTGCAAGCGGTGCGGTTGAAAGAGAAAGCTTTAATGCAAAACAAAACATTAATGTCTTAAAGCTCCAAGAGCAAAATATTTAAAAAAACTCAATATTTACTTATATTACTTGTTTTTAAATAAAATAAAATAAAATATATAAAAATAATAAAATTAAAAGAATTAAAATCAAGCATAAAATCCCATGTTCCATCATTATGCCACTGGCCTTTAACTAGCCGGATCTCAGATTGATCTGCATACAAATGTTCGGAGGGCACAGATGATCATTTTCTCTATAATGAGGTGGAGCATGTTGCCGTTTTGCACAAGAATAGAAAGTCTCATTCAAATGCAAATGAAAGTGTCTTTCATGCTGTCACCCCTGGCTGAAATAAGGCCTCTCAAAAATCCAGCTATTTATTCTGGCGCCACCTTTTGGTTAGTCCTAGTATTACAGATATCATATGAGAAGATTGTTTGGGGAGCTCTCTTGAATTATTGTGTCAGCTTTTGGGTGAATGATAAAAATGTACAAATAAGAGCAATGACAAATGACAAATAATAAGATAATCTTAAGGAAAAATCTTTGAAAAAAAAAAAAGCTTCAAATGTGCTAGAAATGTAATCTATGTATTCATGCTGGTTTCCCATGTTATCTAAAGATAACAATTATCAACAAAAGTATTGAAGTGGTGTAATAATCAAATAGTCACAACATATTTCACTTTCATCATCATTGCTCACGCTAATCATCATTTTCAAAAGATTTTGCAAACGTTTTTCAAGAAATACCATTTCTTTTAAATAATGAATATCATGAAGTTTTCTTGGGGTTTTACAATTTGAGAAGCTGAACTTGAATCTGAGTATTAAAAAAGGCTGGACAGTCATGAGGGTCCACAGCGGGCCTCCCTGTGATGTCATTTCCTGTTTATGGTAGTATTGTCACATGACAACAAAATGGCTTTTTTTAAGTTGGCTACATAAAATTGACTTTAATTTTGCATTTTAATTATTTTTTTATTTTTCACTTTTTAATTTTTAAATAAAACAGCTTCACCTGTTATTTTTATAAATAAATAAATATTTTCTAAGAGTTTTTTTTTTACTTTTTGATTATAGATATATAGGTCTTGGCACCTAATTTCGCTGGAAAAGTGCAATGAGTGCATTGATTGGTAAATACATAATTAAAAAAAATATGCCAAATTACTTTATAATTCGTTTTTTACAATTTATTATTTTTTAAATACATTTTTTAATTTTAATTAATCTTATTTTAAATATTATATTATAACACTATATTATTTAATATAATAATATTATATGAATATTATTATTATGTTATAATATAATATAATTAGTTTTTCTTTATTATTTTGTTTTTATTCTATCTGGATCGTAAAGCCTCTTAGACATATTAACTTTAAGCCCAGGATAAAATATCAAAATCAATTTTAATTAAGATATTTTAATACTGTTAAATCAAATAAAGTATATTCAAGTCATTGTCTGTACGAAATGCATTTGTGATGTTTTTTAAAGTGTGTAAATTGATACATCCAGATATGCCATTGACCCTTCTATGTTTAGGGATTTTATGACAACTATTGATTGGTAAATACATAATTAAAAAAAATATGCCAAATTACTTTATAATTCGTTTTTTACAATTTATTATTTTTTAAATACATTTTTTAATTTTAATTAATCTTATTTTAAATATTATATTATAACACTATATTATTTAATATAATAATATTATATGAATATTATTATTATGTTATAATATAATATAATTTGTTTTTCTTTATTATTTTGTTTTTCTTCTATCTGGATCGTAAAGCCTCTTAGACATTTTAAGCCCAGGATAAAATATCAAAATCAATTTTAATTAAGATATTTTAATACTGTTAAATCAAATAAAGTATATTCAAGTCATTGTCTGTACGAAATGCATTTGTGATGTTTTTTAAAGTGTGTAAATTGATACATCCAGATATGTCATTGACCCTTCTATGTTTAGGGATTTTATGACAACTAAGAGAAGTTTGTTCTAAATCATGAAAATTTGTTTTAACACAAACATCTAAAATAGTGTGTGATCCAAAAAAAATAAATAAATAAATAAGTTTACTCAAGATACTTGACTCTAACCTTTGACCCTGAATCCTTGTCGAGTTCATCTTCTCTGTCTGAGGCTGAAAGCTCCTCTGGTTTCTCCTCTACTGCTGGCTGTGAGAGGGTGCTGTCTGCCTGCTAATCACAAGAAAAGCAGAAGTTACACTTCACTAAGATCACATAGTAAGGATCACTTCATTGCACTTAAATCAGCTGATGCTGACAAAATACCAGGTCAATGAGCCAAACACATTCTCAGAAGACATGCATGGAAGACATTGACTCTTAAACAGAGATCAGAAAAACTAAACTTCAGGAAGATGGTGTTTTCATTGCTTAGAAATATATGCAGCTACTTTCATTTAGTAGGCTATGTCTGTTTAACAGCTTTCTAGACACAATTTTAAAGTGGCTGAAATAAGCGCTGGCAGGAAATTCACACTATTGTGTGTTGAACTCTATGTGGTAATGCGCTCCATGTGTGGGTGAAAACTGCCACTCATCAACCAGTGTTATTTGAGTAGAATTTACTATCAAAGTTTATATTAATATTTTGAAATAAATTTATTTTCAGTTTTCATTTTATTTTTAGTAATTTTGTTATGTGCTTTATTCTTTTATTCGTTTTTTTGTAGTAGTTAATTTTAGTGCTTCAGCTTAAACTTATTTCAGTTAGTTGCTAAGGCAACATTTCAATTTTTAATTTGAGGTTTTCTTTGAACATAACATTCTCATAATAAGGACTCATAATGAATATGCTTAGGATGTTTACCTTTATAGAATATTTTACCACTTTTTCACATTCAATTATTTTTATTTTTATTTTGAATTAAACATTTTTAGATTGAATTAGACTTTTTTTTTTGCATTTTTATTAGATTTATTTGTTTATTATTTTTCTTAGAATATTACTTATTATTTTGGTTTCCCCCAGTTAGTACTTTTAGTGCTCCAACTTAACTTATTTCAGTTAGTTGCCAAGGCATCATTAATAATTTTAAGTTTTTCCATCAAATATTTATATTTTATTTTAGCTTTACTTCAATTAACAACATTTTTAATTTTACTTTTAGTTAACTATAATAACCCTATCATCCGCTCACAAAATCTTATAATGAGGACTCAATGGATATGCTTATGATGTTTACCTTTATAGAGAGACATAGCACTTTTTCACATTAAAATCATAAGACCATCACAGATTTGCATTAATAGTTATGTTTGCCAATAATAGTAATGTCAATGTTGTGCTGTGACAGTTGTGTGCAAACTTTAACCTATACTCCATGACATTGTGCACAGATCTTGTGAGTGAGGTTTTTGTCAAGGCCGCCACACAGAGATGCAAACCTCACAAGCGTATATAATCCAAAAATGCTTCAAGGCTTCAAAGATAAATGAAGATTATCCTAAAACCAAGCAAAAATGAGCAATTAATCATTCCAAAAATGAAAATTTACATGCCCACTATACTCTCCCTCGCCGGAAGTCTCAATATGCGGTTCAAAATACAGCTAAAGATAAGGACACAGAAACACTATGTTATCTGCTTTTGACAAGATTTCTCTTATCACCAGCTGCTTCTTTAATCCAGCTAGAAAAGCTTTAGCAAAAACACCTGACTCTGGGTGATATCCAGGAAAATTATTAATAGTGACCTGAATTTCACAAGAGTTTTACACTAGTTGATGCGAACATGTCATGCTAGTCTAACTGAGACTATGACAAACTTGAAAAATAACAACGTCTTACATTTAAGCAGAGCTTTAAATATGTTTAATGGAATAGCGTCACAAAGCAGAACATTGCTGAAATACTGTGGTTAAATTACTCAGATTCCTGATTCCTCTTCAGCTCTGGTTTCTTCTTCTTATGTTTTTTTTTTTTAGTAAAATCGTAAGATGTGTCATGTTTGATAACATGGATGTGACAAAACTGGTCACTGAGCTGTGAGACGCTTTACTTGTAAACTCCTCTTAAAGAAACAGTTCACTCAAATATGAAAAATGAACTTACTCAATGGATCCTCTACAGCAGGGCTCCTTAAATCTTGCCCTGGAGGGCCAATGCGCTGCAGAGTTTAGCTCCAACCCTGATCAAACTCCCCGACCTGTGATTTTCTTATGATCCTGAAGACATTGATTAGCATGCTCAGGTGTGTTTGATTAGGGTTAGAACTAAACTCTGCAGGAAAGTGGATCTCTTGGGCCAGATTTGAGGATCCCTGCTCTACAGTGAATGGGTGCCGTCAGAATGAGACGGCTGATAAAACATCACAATAATCCACAAGTAATCCACACAACTGCAGTCCATCAATTAACGTATTGTGAAGTAAAAAGCTGTGTTTGTAAGAAACAAATCCATCAATAAGGTATTTTAACTTTAAACTGTTGCTTCTGGCCAAGTCCATAATGCATAATAACGCTTAATAATGAAAAAGTCCATCCCCTGCAGTCCTCTCACATCAAAATCAACCAACATATTTGTTTAGAACTGTTTTGGACTGTTTTCACTTGTAAACGGTGTGCATGTGTGGTTGATCTGTGCTTATTTCTCTCCTGATTCAGAGCAGTGGAGATGGTTTTTCTACTGGAAAAAGCAATATTATGGAAAAAGGACTTATATTTGACAGTTTGATGTTAAAAACGTCTTAATGTTTTATTTCTTCAAATGTGTTCTAATGAAAAATCTAACTCATCTACATCTCAGATGGCCTGAAGTTGAGTACATTTTCAGCAAATTGTCCATTTTTGGGTGAACTATTCCTTTAATACTACTATGATGAGTAAAACAGAACTATCATAGTCAATAATCACTCACATTATCTGTATGGGTTGGTTCTGTTGCCTCTGTGACTGTAATCATGGGTCCTGAGCACCAGGCCACCAGTGCCAGTTTCTGAGCTGTTGGGTTACGGTTCTGCACTGGATTGGAGACCTGGAGATCATTTTGTGGGTTTGGATGAAACTGCTTGAGTGATTTTCCTCCCTTTCCAGCACCAGACTCTCGCTCTTGCATTTGCTGTCTATACTTCTTCTTGAGGACAAGATATTTCTCTCCCTGAAATGAAAAAGGAACCATTACTTTCATATTGTTATTAAAAATCAAAAACAAAACATGATTTTCTGTGTATAAAAGGCGTAAATATGACGACTAAATATATATATATATATATTAGTTTAACTATCCCTTTAACACAACTATAAAACACAAATTTTTTTTCTTTAAGAAATTAATATTTTTATTTAGCATAGATGCATTAAATTGATCAAAAGTGATATTAAAGATATTTGTTACAAAAGATTTCCATTTCTATCTCAAAAAAATAAACAATTGATCTCAGTTTCCACAAAAATATCAAGCAGAAAAACTGTTTTCATCATTGATAATAAGAAGAAATGTTTCTAGAGCACCAAATCAGCATATTAGAATGATTTCTGAAGGATCATGTGACACTGAAAAGTAATGATGCTGAAAATTCAGCTTTGCATCACAGGAATAAATTACATTTTAAAATATATGCAAATAGAAAACAACATTTTCACAATATTTTACTGTATTTTTGATCAAATCTTGAGCATTATTTGTGAGTATAAGAGATACCCTTCGAAAACACTAAAATCTTACTGACCCCAAATTTATGAATGGCAGTGTATGACTTGAAAACAATGGATTACAGTTCAGAACAGACTAAAAGTGATCTCATTTCAAGGGAAAGTACACATGCGGGACAATGATCCAAGATCATAAGGGTGTGGGGTATAGCATTAATGTGAGAAAGTGAAGCCTATCCCAGTCACAGAGTAAATAATGAGTCACTGTGGGAATGGAGACCTGTGCGACTATTCTTCAGGGACAGGGAATAAAATGTGATCCTATTACAAATGCAAAAATGCCCTAATGATTATTTAAAGAGATTGAAGGAGGAGTTCATTAGTTTAAACTCTGCAATAATGATTTGACAACACATGTACTCACATTCTCAGATTTCACCACTGCAATTCTATCAATGATGAGTTTGAACTCTTCTCTGTATTTAGCTGGAGGGAAAAAAGGGAGATTAAAGTGTCATGAGTATGTGCTGGCAAACATTTTTTTCCCAACATGTTTTCCAAATTTATCTTAAGAGAAAGGTTACTCGTACAATATGACCTTGCATTCGTTCTTTCCTTTGTAAACCTAAACTCAACATCAGAAGAAAACCCAAAGCATATCAGAGGCTAGAGGCTTCCTTCTGTGGAACACAAAATTAGTTACATTTTCTAAATGCACTTTTTTCTTTTGTGTGCCACTGAAAAAAGAAAGTCATACAGGTTTGGTCGTGAGGGTGAGTAAAAGATGACAGAATTAGCATTAGCTATAAAGGAATAGGCCAAAAATTTACATTTGCTGAACATTTATTCACCCTTCAGCCCATTCAAGATGTAGTCGAGTTTGTTTTTTCATCGCAACAGATTTGGAGAAATGTAGCATTACATCACTTGCTCACCATTTGATCCTCTGCAGTGAATGGGTGCCGTCAGAATGAGAGTCCAATCAGCCGATAAAAACATCACAATGATCCACAATCCACACCACTCCAGTCCATCAGTTAAAGTCTTGTGAAGTGAAAAGCTGCATGTTTGTAAGAAACAAATCCATAATTGCAGGGTTTTAAACCGTCACTTCTGGCCAAAATTCCAGTCCATAATCCATAATAATGCTTCCTCCAGTGAAAAAATTCATCATTTGTTGTCCTCTCACATTAAAATCTACTGACATATTTGTTCAGAACTGTTTTCACTTTTAAACGTGCTTGATCTGTGCATATGTCTCTCCTGATTATGATGAGCTGACTTTTTCACTGGAGGAAACAATGTTGTGGACAGAGGACTCAAATTTGAGCTGGAACCAACAGTTCCATTCAAAGACGCAGCTTTTTGCTTCACAAGATGATAATTTATGAACTGGAGTTGTGTGGATTACTTGTGGATTATTGTAGTGTTTTTCTCAGCTGTTTGGACTCTCATTCTGACGGCACCCATTCACTGCAGATGATCCATTGGTGAGCAAGTGATGTAATGCTAAATTTCTCCAAATCTGTTCCGATAAAAAAACTAACTCATTTACACCCTGAATGGCCTGACGGTGAGTAAATTGCTTAGCAAATTTTCATTTTTGTGTGAACTTCTCCTTTAAAAACAGCATTTCCTGATTTGTGATCGAAATTAAACCTTGAACACTTGTTTATTTATTGATTTGTTCTGTCTGCATGTTTGAGTGGAAAGATTAGATGTTTAACGTTTGGCACACACTATGGACTCTGATTCCTGGCCTGTGGGAGTTTGTGATGTTATGCAACATCACTTCAGTACAGACTGACTACAGCAAGGAGAAACCAGAAACTGGCTTGAGTTACCATACCAGAATAGAAAATTATTAAATGACAGAGAGGGAGGAGAGTTGCACAAACCAATCCTTCTTTACTGCTGTGCTCATATGCCTTTTCAACAACCATTCCCAATGGGCCATCACTCAGATGCCCCCAGCGCTGGATTGTAGTTTTATTTAGATCCCAGGAAGATATTTCCCTTCTTCAATTTCATTCCATTTCCCTAAGTAGAATAAATGTTTGCTTTATTTGTGGCACAAGTAAGAACACCTATAGTGGCATAATGAGCTTTGACATGGAACTTGCAGTTCAGTTAGTGAGTAGTATGATGATTCAGTAGCCCCTCTGATTGAGTTCATTCAAAATAACATTCATCAGACTGATTCAGACAGGCAACTGCCAGTTGCTTGAATGAGTCATTAAAGGAACCAACTCATAAGAGTCATTTGTTCGAGATTCGGACTACACAGGTGATGCTGATATATTCCTGCGCAGATTTTCATACCAAATATGCATTTTTTTGGGGTGACATGAACTAATTATTTTATTGCTGATTAATATATAGTGTCACAAGGAGCTTTGACGTGAAACTGGCAGTTTGTTAAGTGAGTCGTATGTTGGTTCAGTAGCTGCTCTGACGGAGTTCATTCAGTAAAAGATTCATCAGACTAATTCAAAATGGTAATTACTTTTACAAGTCATTAAAAGAACTGATTCATAAGAGTAATTTGTTCGAGATTCAGGCTAGTACACAGGTGACGTAATGAGCTTTGACATGGAACTCGCAGAAAGTGAGTCATATGTTGATTCAGTAGCAGCTCTGACAGAGTTCATTCAGTAAAAGATTCATCACACTGATTCAGACGAGTAATGAGTCATTAAAAGAACCGACTCATAAGAGTCATTTGTTCATGAATCGGACTACACAGGTGGCGAATGTTTTGTTGTTTTTACATGTACTGCAGACAGTGAGGTGTGGGAGATCAGGAAACACTGCTGTAATGTGTCATGTCAGAAATATGTAAACAAGATGTGAACCCAATGAACTGAATTTGAGATCATAGACATTTCATATTTCTGACATGGCATGAACGTACCATCATTCTTCCACTTACTTCCCCTCTGTGGTGATTTGAGACCCACAGTTTGAAAACAGCTGCTCTAGTTTTAACTGTACGTGGTCCTGTTTAATTTTTCTATCACACAAAGGCTTGTTTGCAGATGCTGTTTTACTGGATCCTAGCTTTATTTTCTGTGAAATAGTTATTTTGTTGCCACAGCAACAGACACAGTCAATGCTAGATTTTGAGCCACGTTGTTGAAGGTCAACATGGTAAGATTATTCTAAAGTATTCATCTTTTAAAAGAGTATAAATATATAAATAAATAAAAAAAGTCAAAATGGCTCAACACAGATTTAGTGCATAGCATAGTCTAAGTCTGGGCTTTTTGATCTTTTAGATGCTACTAACCCCCAAATTTAATCGCTCTCTCACTCAAGGGACCATAAGACTTAAAGCTATATAATGTGAATTTTTTTTTTTTTTATATTTAGTCTTTGTTACATTATATTATTACATTTTCCCTACTCACTGTAGTACTGAACTGGTCAATTGATTGATTTCAAATGTTTTATTTATTTTTCCTTTTATTTATTAAATTCTTATTTTTATTATTTTTACATTTGGTTACACTGTTTTTTTTTTGTGAAAAAAAAAGATATATTACAAATGTTTAAAGTATTTGGAAAATATTGTTTTTGTTACATATTACATTTTACCCTACTCACAGTAGTACTTTATTGTTAGATTAATTATTTATTTACTTTTTTTTATTTATTTTAAACAAATATTTTATTTTAAAAATATATTTTTATTTAGTCTAACTTTATTTTTTCATTTTTTATATTTATGTACACTGTTTTTCTCTAATAGTATTGATATATTTTATTATATTGATATATAAAGTATGCATTTTTTTTTTAAATAATTGATGACTTTAAGGAACTAATGGTTTTATTGCTGATGAACACATTAATTAATAAAATGTCATCTTCATTGAACAATTAAATAAAAATAAACGTACAAAAATTATTTCAAAGAATCCCATTCTTGAGACTTTCACCTAAGAAATAAAAATGTTTTATGTAATATTTTACTCTTTTTGTGTAAAAAGTCAGATAGCACAAACAAACAAACAAACTTAAAAGTAGACTGGGGATGTTGTTAAACTTTCAAAAACATCATGTTTATATAATGGGTTAAAAATGAGAATAAAGGGTTAAAAATGAGAGCCACTTAAACTGGACTGTGCCAAACAGGCAAAATATATCAGGACTAGGATCTTTAAATAGAGAATGTACCCTACACAACCTTTCCGTTTTCCTGCCAGGGGAAAAGACAGGGATGACATTGCAACACAGCATCCACAACAACAGGAAACCGTAAGGGAAGTCAACACTTAACAGTTGTAGCCCGCAGAATTCCTGTCGTGGTGCCGAGAGGCACACAGTTTAGATTTCTGAGCAAATTTATTAGCCTATGCTTGCCAACTACATGAGGACTCTATGTTCCCACACGGAATATAGCAACTGCCTGAGATCCCACCAAAACATCCCTAAAAAGGACTGGAATCGTTATAACTCCAGAATTAGAGCATGTCATGCTGGCTGGTGCGGTAATCAAGAATAATTATGATAATTGGTTAGCGGTGTCAGATGGTACCAGATGAAGGCAGATTTTGAAACCTCTGTACACAACTGTACCAGCACAGCTGGACGAGGCATTATAAGCCATTATGGATAATTGTTTCATAAATTCATGTTTGACACATGCATGTAGGATTAAATGCAACATCATCTAATTTAATTACAATTTAAATGGCTTATGAGAACATCATGTTTTTTTAATTTGGCCCACTTTGCTACGCTATTTCATTTTTTAAAATTAAATATTAATGTTCATACACAAAACACTAGTGTTCAACCAATATTTGTTTTTCAGTGGCAGATGCTGATATCTCTACATTATTCAGGAATTTTAAGCAATATTGAGAGAATGTAATCACACACACACACACACAAATCTAAAAAAAAATCTGAAAATAAATTGTGCATCATCCATCAACAAAGGTGCTGAAATTGAGCGGTAATCAGGTGTAAGTAATCTAAAAATGATCAAATATTGGACAATTCATCAGCTCACACATCAGCCTATCAGGGTAAAACAACAACTGATTCATTTGAGCCATCAGCAAAAAGCAAAAGCAGAGAAGCACTAGTCAGCATTATCAACTCAGCATTTTTCAAAATAAGATACTGAATGTGTTTATGGGGACAGGAATATTCCAATATTAATCAGAATGTGGTCATATTCTGATTCAAGGAAAAGAGTCTCTTCCTTGTGCCAAATATGTATTTCTTCCATAGCTCAACTTTTCACAACTTTCTATATCTAATATCACTCAGATTTAGCTTAATTTGGATATGCACGGGTATAAACGAATGCAAGCTGTGTTATTCAGATTTATAGAATTCGGAATATCAGTTTACTCTGGTTAATATGCCAATCAGTGTGTTGCATAATTCAATATGACCATATGTTGATTAATCTAAAAATGATCAAATATTGGACAATTCATCAGCTCACACATCAGCCTATCAGGGTAAAACAACAACTGATTCATTTGAGCCATCAGCAAAAAGCAAAAGCAGAGAAGCACTAGTCAGCATTATCAACTCAGCATTTTTCAAAATAAGATACTGAATGTGTTTATGGGGACAGGAATATTCCAATATTAATCAGAATGTGGTCATATTCTGATTCAAGGAAAAGAGTCTCTTCCTTGTGCCAAATATGTATTTCTTCCATAGCTCAACTTTTCACAACTTTCTATATGTAATATCACTCAGATTTAGCTTAATTTGGATATGCACGGGTATAAACGAATGCAAGCCGTGTTATTCAGATTTATAGAATTCGGAATATCAGTTTACTCTGGTTAATATGCCAATCAGTGTGTTGCATAATTCATTATGACCATATGTTGATTAATATTGGAATATGAATCAAATCGAAAACAACACAAGTCTGTGAATATTCCATTTAGAACTCAACTGTTTGGGAATGTAGAGGCCCTTCCTGAGGGAGCAAAGGAAATGACATAATTCAATGTGTAATTCTATTTGTTGGTAGTTTTTTAATCTGAAGCAGATGTTTGCCAGTTACTTCAGAGGTTTTTAAGAAACTAGCTACGTTACAGCCATTCCTCAAGCGAGGCGAGTTTTTAATTCTTATTTTAGAGTGAAAAATGGCAGAGATGTGCCATCAAAAACACCTCATTAACACTGCTAGAAACTCCACAAAATTAAAAGGTATATTCTAGCGCGGTTTTTAACCCTAGGTCTACACGTGCGTCAGTTGCGTCGCTCCTCGAGCGTTGCGTTCGCGTGTCAAATTAAATATCGATTTTATTAAAATAACTTAGCAAAACGAGTCACGCGTTGTGTTTCATTCAGTTAAGCTAGTGTTTCTAAACGCAAAAAGCGTCTTGTGTGTGTGTGAGCGTGCTTTGCGTCGCGTGCTTGCAGTGTAGACAAGGGTGTAAAGCGAACGCGAATGTGAAAAAATGTAATATTCTCATTTACTCACCACGTAGTTGCAAATCGCTATGGTTTATAAAATGCTTATATGTTTTGGACAGATCTGAATTTTTGACTTTTCCTCCAGAAGAACAGATATAATCCAGCAAGGACGCTTCACTGATCTCGCCCATCTTTGACAGGGAACTGAAAACAAGATGTTTTACAGTATTTTACAACAGATGTGATGTAGTCGTTACGGGTTTCTCTCGAAGATGCTGAGGCATGGCTTTGCTGGAAGCCAAGCTAATTACTGAAGAAGAAAAGTGTACACTGACTGGCCAATTTCACTCCACCCTTTTCTGCAAACAGAACCTCCTACTGTTAACCCTTTGTGCTCTGAAGACTAAAAAAGAGATTTAATAAAGGATAAATAACTCCATTTGCATCTCATAATGAGAGAACTGCCATGACTCTGTATAACGCTAAAATATGATTTTAGGTACAGACAAAAGTCTTTAGGAACATAGGAACACATTTATACATTGTATTAAAATATCTATAAAATATAAATAAAATATATATAATAAAAGTGAAATAAAATGAAAAAATATAAATATTAAACACTGGTGTTATGGAATGTTGCGTTTTAAATTTAAAAGCTTTTTAAATTTGTTTTATTATGACATATTTTTTATTATTTATTATTATGTTTTATTATTTTTTTAGTAATGAAAACATAAAAATATAATCAGAAATATGTGTAATATATAAAAGAAATAATATGATTGTGATATACAAATACACATTAAAATATAATTGTAAAATATCTGGTGTTGTGGTATGTTATTTTTTCAATTTTAATATGAATTTATTTGTGTGTTCCAATGCTGTCCGCTGGCAGATTCCATTGTGACAACTTACCCCATGTAGTTTAACATTATGAGATGTTATTGGGGCATGTTGTCATAAGGCCTTTGTTTTTTCCTGAGCAATAAAAATGGAAATGTTCAATAGATTTTTGTAGAAGACTATACAGAAACTGTATAATGAAATATAGTACAATTCAACAGTTGCATTCCCAAGATGAGCTTGTCTGTTAATGTTTAATGACTGGAAGTGACTGGACGTTTCGCAACATTCTCTTCTGGACACTCATTTAATGACGGTTAGTCACACGCTTCACCCTCACTATAGTCAGACTTATTTAGCTACTGTACAGTATGGAGTAACCAGATAAAGATTTGGGTTGGTAATCAAACACAAACAGATTGGAGATTTGTATTTCCAATTTGTTCAAAGCACCACATGCAAGACACAAGAGATCTGTGTTCTTCCTTTATTTGCACTGAGAACACAAAACAGTTCAATGTTTCAAGCTGTCTTTTACTTTGGCTTCAGGGATTTGACATCTGGTAATCCAAAGGTATGTCAGAGCCACAGTATACTGTAACAAACTGCTGTAAAAAATTACAGCAATATTTTACAGCAGTGGGCTGTTTTTCTAATAATACAGCATATTGCTGTAAACTGCAGTGTATTCTGGGGTCACATGGTGGTTTGACGCAGTTTTGGACAGATCTGAATTTTTGACTTTTCCTCCAGAAGAACAGATATAATCCAGCAAGGACGCTTCACTGATCTCGCCCATCTTTGACAGGGAACTGAAAACAAGATGTTTTACAGTATTTTACAACAGATGTGATGTAGTCGTTACGGGTTTCTCTCGAAGATGCTGAGGCATGGCTTTGCTGGAAGCCAAGCTAATTACTGAAGAAGAAAAGTGTACACTGACTGGCCAATTTCACTCCACCCTTTTCTGCAAACAGAACCTCCTACTGTTAACCCTTTGTGCTCTGAAGACTAAAAAAGAGATTTAATAAAGGATAAATAACTCCATTTGCATCTCATAATGAGAGAACTGCCATGACTCTGTATAACGCTAAAATATGATTTTAGGTACAGACAAAAGTCTTTAGGAACATAGGAACACATTTATACATTGTATTAAAATATCTATAAAATATAAATAAAATATATATAATAAAAGTGAAATAAAATGAAAAAATATAAATATTAAACACTGGTGTTATGGAATGTTGCGTTTTAAATTTAAAAGCTTTTTAAATTTGTTTTATTATGACATATTTTTTATTATTTATTATTATGTTTTATTATTTTTTTAGTAATGAAAACATAAAAATATAATCAGAAATATGTGTAATATATAAAAGAAATAATATGATTGTGATATACAAATACACATTAAAATATAATTGTAAAATATCTGGTGTTGTGGTATGTTATTTTTTCAATTTTAATATGAATTTATTTGTGTGTTCCAATGCTGTCCGCTGGCAGATTCCATTGTGACAACTTACCCCATGTAGTTTAACATTATGAGATGTTATTGGGGCATGTTGTCATAAGGCCTTTGTTTTTTCCTGAGCAATAAAAATGGAAATGTTCAATAGATTTTTGTAGAAGACTATACAGAAACTGTATAATGAAATATAGTACAATTCAACAGTTGCATTCCCAAGATGAGCTTGTCTGTTAATGTTTAATGACTGGAAGTGACTGGACGTTTCGCAACATTCTCTTCTGGACACTCATTTACTGACGGTTAGTCACACGCTTCACCCTCACTATAGTCAGACTTATTTAGCTACTGTACAGTATGGAGTAACCAGATAAAGATTTGGGTTGGTAATCAAACACAAACAGATTGGAGATTTGTATTTCCAATTTGTTCAAAGCACCACATGCAAGACACAAGAGATCTGTGTTCTTCCTTTATTTGCACTGAGAACACAAAACAGTTCAATGTTTCAAGCTGTCTTTTACTTTGGCTTCAGGGATTTGACATCTGGTAATCCAAAGGTATGTCAGAGCCACAGTATACTGTAACAAACTGCTGTAAAAAATTACAGCAATATTTTACAGCAGTGGGCTGTTTTTCTAATAATACAGCATATTGCTGTAAACTGCAGTGTATTCTGGGGTCACATGGTGGTTTGACGCAAACATACAGTATATTGCTGTAAATTTCAAATCTACAGAGGCATTGTGGGATCTTCAGTGGCAAGAGGATTGATTCACAACTGTTGTAAGCAGAGACAGACTTACCCATAGGCAAAGGTAGGCGACCGCCTTGGGCACCCAAAAGCCAAAGGCCCCCTAAAATGCTTTTCATATACGAGATGCGCAAAAGCGCTGACACGCGAACGGTTGCTATTTTCACTGTTTATTACCATGACAACCGTCTGCATGTACACGTTGAACGTGCTTCTTGTTTATCCTACTTGTAGCAAATGAAAATGTTTTATATGAATGAATCTCTGAAGGGAACCAACTGTCTTCAGAAAAGTTTCAATGGCATTTTCATTTTGTATGATAACATTTATGAGCGCAGCGCTGCTTTGTTTACAGCCGTTATCTGTCTGTATCTGACTGTGTCTGTCATCCCTCTATCTGTATCTGACTGTATCTGCCATCATTCATCTATCTCTAGCTGTCATCCCTCAATTGATCTCTTTGTAATAAATCTAATATATTGTCCTCTTTGTTCTTTTCAATATTTCTAGCCACTCTTAGCATCAGTTTGTGGTTTTTAGAACTGTTGTATTATGACCATGTTAGTTAACTTGTGGTTTTAAAGTTATACAGGGTAATATGTTTCAAGTAATTAAAAAATATTTAATTTCATTCTCAATTTATTTTGGAATTCAAAATAATAAATACAAATTTGTGAAATCCTGTGGAAAAACCTGTTTTTCAATATTAAGAAGTGTCAAATTATTATTATTATCATTAATATTATTATTATTTTGTTTTGTGAAATAATAGGTAAATTAATATGCATTATACAACATTTTATGCAGTTAAATATTGTTTAAAGCTTATGCAGTTAATGAATAGTTTAAATTTTAAATTCAGCTTCCAGTCATTAATATTCAGCAATCAGGAAAATATATATTGCATTTTACATCCTACCTCTAAATATAGCATACACATATTAAAGTAGTTTCCTGTAAAAATACAGCAATGTAAAAAATTTAGTTAAAATAGTTATTTACTGTAATCAGGAAATACAGGAAGATGCTGTAAATTAAACTACAGCAACACTGCTGTAAAAATTACAGTAACTGGCTGGCAACCCTGCTGCCAGTATTTTACTGTAACATTCACAGGTATTTTTTTCAGGAGATTAATTGCAAAAAAATGGTGGCAAATGCAACCCGTTTACATCACAACTCTTCCTCCCTTCTCACTGGCAGCGTCTGGCATTTCCAAATGGATTTCCATTTAATTAAGCAATATGCTTGTCATTTCATTTTCATGTGCATTAACCTCCTTAAAAATACAATAGTGGAATGACAATAAGCTCCTTAAGGCTGATACAATAACAGTAATCTCTGTAAAGTTGTTTTTATAAACTGTGCCGTATGGTCACTTTCATTTTTCAAAACACCTAAGTAATGATTATGAGCTCGCAGACATATGTTATGTCTAATGGGACAGAATCAGAACAGAAAAACAGCTTAAATATTAAGCCACACAGAAGTAATTTAGAAAAACAAAAAACCACCAGAAAACTCAGGCCTGGTTCCTTATGGCATATGAATTATGTCAACCTTATTAGTAATCATTTGTGATGCTTTTTATTGTTTATATTTATTATATATTTATCTTTATTTGTGGTGACATATAATCACAAAAAATAAATAAAAATAATTATAATAATAATAATAACATAATAATATAATAATAATTATTCATTATTATTAATCATCATATTTTTCATTATATTATATTTGTGGTAACAAATAATGACAATTAAGTAATACATTAAAGGGGGCATAACACACACAGTTTCACCCAATATCATGTTAATCTTGAGTACCTATAGAGTCGTACTGCATCCTTCATATCTCCAAAAAGTCTTTAGTTTGAACATATTTATAAAAGAAAGATACAGCTTTACGATTCTCTCCGGAAAAAGCCGAGCTCCTGCAGGCGAGGTTAACAAATGGCAACGCAAAAGAAAGCAAAAGTTGATGTTCGGTCATTTCAGCCGTCTTGGAGAGAAGAATATGGATTTATTTTTCAAAAAGATCGTGCCGTTTGCACTTTGTGTTTCGAAAATGTTGTGTGCTGCACATCTAGTGTTAAGCGCCACTTTGAAACAAAACACGAGAAATCCTTTACAGATCAGACAGATAAGGCAGAGTCCATCAGGCGCACTGTGTCCAATTATGAAAAGCAAACCAGTACTCTCCATGTTTTTGCTCAGTCTAAAAACAATGCTACTGAAGCAAGCTACCGAATTGCTCATTGCATTGCTAAACATGGAAAGCCATTCACGGACAGAGAATACATTAAGGATGCTTTCCTCTCTAGCGCAGAGGTTTTATTTGATGGCTTGCCTAACAGCTTATAACAGTTTTAAAACATTTTATTTTAATATTGTTCCATTGGTAAACTTAACATAAATGTCAGTGTTCTCTTAAAAACAGTTTGGAAAGACGCCTTTGATCACTAATTTAATGTTTAATGCTTTTTTGCTGCTTTTTGTCCCCAAAAATAAAAATTTTGTTTCTGTTATGCGTGTTATGTTTATTGACCGTTTAAATCTACTGAACAATTATATTGTGATATAATAAATAAACCATAATATTAAACATTAATGTTGATATGGCACAGTAACTGCCAAGAAAAAATTGAATGGCACATGTCAAAAAGGTTGCCGACCCCTGCTCTAGATGGATATCTTACATCATTGCGCTTGCATCTTTTGTCTTGCGTGTGGCATGCCGTTCTAAAAATGTGCTGCTCAAAAAAAAACCCCCCAAAACTAAAAAAAAAAAAAAAAAAAAACCCTCTCCGAAACTTATGCTGCGTTCAAGTCCTCCTGGGACGTTCGTACTTTGTCGTAATTAAGACGTCAGGTTCATTCAAGTCAGTTTAGTCGGCACAAGATGGCGGTGTACCTTCTTTTAATAAATTACAAGAAAATACAACAGGGTCTGCATTTTTTTACTTGGATTTCAGCTGCGTAACAAGAACATGACCAATTTAAGTTTATAGGACAACTAAACTATCAATTTAAACAAAAATTTACCATCAACTACAGATGTTGCATCCATCGATTCCGCCATGTTTCTCATTGACACGCCCCCAACTCGGAAAATTTCGAGTTTCCCACTCGTAATAAAGACTTTGTGGTGGCGTTCATGTGCGTTCAACTCGTAAATACGATCTATACGACATGACTTGAACACACCATTATACAAACCCGAAAGTAAGATTGGGGGGGGGGTGGTAAGGCTACATCTGCTTTAAATATTACATATTCAAAATATTAAATTAAAAATATTATTATCTACAATTTATTAGCTAAACTTCTTGCAAAAATAAATATAATATTCAAGCGCTTTTATGACAGAACAGTAACCAGGGCATCCTGATAGTCATGGCAACCATAAACATTGCGCGTTGATATGATATTAATATTATATTTTATTTGTGGTAACAAATAATTATGACAATTAAATAAAATAATAATAATAAATAATTTAATAAAGGAAAGTGCTCTCATAATCTGGATTTACCAAAGTGCCCTTTTGTGTTAATCAGACAATTTTTTACAGGATGCTTTATGACATCTGTCACAAAGAGAAGCAGGAGTTCATGATCGTTTGTGTCAGACATTGGTCAGTTAAAATGACCAAATTAATTGGAGAAAAATATTAATCTTTTCATCGATTTGTTATTTATTGAGTTTTGAAGGAGTCCATTATTAATATGTGGCTTTCTGCATCAGAACTACACATTTTAGAGGGATATATATTTAAGTATATTATATAATAATAATTTATTATTTTAGTATCATTGAGATACTACTATAGTTTATAGTCAAAATATTAATATGTAATATTTTGAATATTTTATGTTTATATTTTCTGTTTTCATCTTGGTTTAGGTTGTAGTTTTAGTAATTGGGTTGTGTGTCTTCTCTCTCTCTCTCTCTCTCTCTCTCTCTCTCTCTTTAAATTGAGATTTTATTTTGCCTTGGCAACTATAGCTGAAATAAAAAAATAGTTTTTTATACTTTATTTTATTTTAGTTAATGTTTATTTAAAATTTATTAAAATTTGTAACATTATAATGAAACTTTACTGTCACTTTTCAAAATGTATAATATGCCCAAAATGTATATATTTAGGTTAACGTTTTAGTAATTTTGTTGTGTTTTCTCATTTTTATTATTGATTTTATTTTTATTATTTTATTTGTTTATTTGAGTTTTATCATTTGTTATTTCAGTAAAAGTTAAACTAAATTAAAATGTTGCCTTGTCAACTAGCTGACATTTATTAATTTTTTAAATTTTAGATAATGTTCATTTCCTTTCAAGTAATGAAAAATGTGCGTGTGTGTGTGTTTAATTAAAATTAAATTCTTTATCAAATTAATGCATCCTTGCTGAGTAACGTATTTTTTCTGTGTATAGTCAACATGCTGTAATCCACCGATTAGCTGATATAATCACCTGTAAATACACCTTGGCCCGCGCACATCCCAGAATACCAACCGCTGCCGTGCACAGAGAGCGAATGAGTTTAAAACAACCCAGAAAGATCTGAAGAACATGCACGAATGTCAAAAAACTGACTGATAATAAACATAATTCATCTGATGAAACGGTTTGAGAGTAAATACAAGAGGAGGCCATGTACGGTTCAACGTCTGCCACATGTAAATACACAGCCGAGCATCTCATCTTGTGTTTATGTTTCTATAAAACATATTCAGTGTGGTAGACATCTGCTGTATGTAATGCATGATGAATCAAAGCCGCCCAGTCTTTGATTATATATACTGTCTACATATAGCCAATGCTCAGCAGATTTAGTAGTTGTAGCTGAATTTAGATCAGTTGGAAGTAACTGTTTAGATGGACTGTTTATACAGCCTCATATTAGCTCTTTCTAGATTACACTTTCTAATGTTTGACTGTCTGGCTGCTAGAAAAACATGATAAAGAAATACCCAGTAACATTGAGATGACTAGTAGTCATCACTCACTACCCTTAAGAGGCCTTTTTTTAGAGCGACGCACGTTTAGCAAGTTATTATATCTCCCCAAATACTACATATACTGGGAAACTGAGTGAGAAATAATAACTTAAAAGCTAAAGCACCATTAGCTTTCTATTGCAGAGCCAGTTCAATTACTATGAATCGGCTTCACTGTGCTGGAAATTCTTAACTTTGACTCGGTAGTTCACTCTAGTGCTCATATTGAGGAATTACTTTTGTCTGAAAGTTTTTTAGGGTGCACTAGCTGGACAGGGGTTTTCAGTCTTTTAGATGCCAGATGTACAGACTCAATTTATATAGTGTATAGTGTAAAATATTATTTTGATCATGTATTGTTTCTATAACCTCATACATTACATTATCATGTTTGTTAATATGTGTTGTTTATGCATCAGAACTACATGTTCTAGTGGCATATTTTAATTAAACACACAAGATTATTTGATGAATATAAAATTCAAAACAATGGCATTTATTTAAAATAAAAATCATTTGCAACATTAAACATGTCATTACCAAATGTTTATTCCTACCCACTACAGTACTGTACTGCTAATTGTATTATTTAAATAATTTATGTTATCAAATAATTTATTTTATTTCCATCAATTTATTTTATTTTTTTTTATTTTATGTGTATGTATGTGTGTGTATATATATATATACACATCCATCTATCTGTCTCTATCTATCTATCTGTCTCTATCTATCTATCTGTCTGTCTCTATCCATCTATCTGTCTGTCTCTATCTATCTATCTCTGTCTCCATCTATCTATCCGTCTGTCCGTCTCTATCCATCTATCTATCTGTCTGTCTGTCTCTATCCATCTATCTATCTGTCTCTATCTCCATCTATCTATCCGTCTGTCTGTCTCTATCTATCTATCTGTCTGTCTGTCTGTCTCTATCTATCTATCTGTCTCTATCCATCTATCTGTCTGTCTCTATCTATCTATCTGTCTTCATCTATCTATCCGTCTGTCTGTCTCTATCTATCTCTCTATCTCTATCCATCTATCTGTCTGTCTCTATCCATCTATCTATCGGTCTCTATCTATCTCGGTCTCCATCTATCTATCTCTGTCTGTATGTCTGTCTCTATCTATCTATCTATCTGTCTGTCTGTCTGTCTCTATCTATCTGTCTGTATGTCTGTCTCTATCTATCTATCTATCTATCGTAAATACAACAGAAGTCACTAATAAGCCACATCAAAATCCACAAATACTGAAAGATGTCTTTTATTTTGAAAGACATTTATGGAACACTCCCTCACATGGGAAAACAAGGTTATTTTGGTTCTTAGCAGATTTCAAAATTAATTAAACAAATGACAATGAACAAATTAAGACAACGAAACAAAAAATACAACCGTAAAGTGAAATGATACTATTATAGACCATATTTTATATATAAAACAATACAAGCTCAATAAATATGACAAACACAAAAAGCCTAATAAGTAAACATATAATACACCATATTTACTTTGGGCAGGGTGTTTTTTTGTTTGTTTCTTTTTTTCAAAAAGGGAGTTCAGAAGGGCTCGGTTTAGTTAAAGCACCAGGCAGTTTCAGTTTAACCTTTCGGGTAACAGCAGTATCTGTGAAATCAAAAGATTACAAAAAACAAACAATAAATCATCAATACATATGTTAATGTTTGAAAACTAACATGAGCTTTCACTTAAACCCAACACCCTATTCAGTGTCAGATGATCTCTAATAAGTGCTCATCTAGTGTCAGGCGACGCTTCCTGAATCCTTAAATGTTATAAACCAAAACACAGATTTTTTTTCAGTCGGTTTGCCTTTAACTACACATCTGCTGAAGCATTTTGGATATTATTCATGCGTTTATGAATCCAACTTGACCCACAAAACACAATATACAGTAAAGGGTTTGATGTGCTCATGTATAACTTAAATAAGCTGCGTCAACCCAAAGATTCAATAGTATAAGCAGTTGCATGACAGAAGTATTCCTGCCATATGAACATAACACTGGTCCTAAATTAATGCGTAACGTGCCGTAGTGGCTACTCAAGTTATCTGAAGTCAAACAGTGGTTTAGGTCGAGAATTATAACTCACTCAGTCATACACAAATGCATGTGAATTCGCACACGTTCTCATTCATAAACACACACACACACAGTCACATAATAGTAGTGCAGTTAACATGAATCACTTCCTTCCTCGAAGCAGAAATACTCTTAGAAAGCAAACAGGGTGATTAAGGAATCCAAGATGCTGTGTTTTATTCTCATATTCTCATTTCTACTTCCTTTCGGCATCATGTGACCCGTTGAAACCTCAAACGTCCCACGGTAAGGGCTCCGGTTGCACTTTTTCTTTGATAATTTTGTCTTGAGTTCTCGTTCTGATAATGGCGCAGTTTCACCAAAAGCTTTGACCTCTTTAGAAGTTTTACAAAGTGCAAGGATTTAATGAGTCTGTGGACGTCCCCTCCCGCAGAGAAACGACAGGAAAGCTACACGCGGAGGAATCCATCCGACAGGAAGAGGGAGCGAGAGGGCAGCTGGAGAGCTCATTGGGTTGAGTGCATTTGTGTCCCGCAGAATTCAGTCTCACAACGTTGTCCCAAAACATCTGTGCCAGAAAGATGCTACACTTCTCTGAGGAGAAAGATGACAAGAGTCAGAAAACTGAACTTTTCACAACACAAAATGTTCCAATGTCAATCCGAGCCCAACATTTTCTCTGAGGGAAGTTTTTTTTAAAAATTTTATTAAAAAGAAATTAAATGGGTAAATCTTTTCAAATTACATTACAGCCTCTTACAAATAAAAAAAGAATAAAAAGATAGATAAATCAATCAATCAATCAATCATCCTGGTATTGTATTTTTTTCATATTTTTATAAAATTTGATTTAATTGATAACCAATATAAAATTACTATTTGAGATGAATAACTACTATCTTATATGGTATAACATTTTTTTATATAATATAAAATTATAGAATTTATATATTTTATTACATTATAAAAAAAATATTTTACAATTTTATAAAATAATGTACAATTTTAATTAAATAAATTACAAAAAAATAATTTCATTTATTTAAAAAAAAATTTTTTTCATTACAATAAACTAAATTATATTATATTATAAAATAATTTTCCAAATAACATTTTTCTTTTTTCTGTAAATCTGGAGAATTCTATATTGTAAAACTGAATACTAAGGTCTAATGTTACAATAAAATAAAAGTGTGAAAATGTAATTAAAAAAGTAAGTACATTTAATTTATTAAATAAATAAATAAATAAGATAAATTATATTACATGATAACTTTTACCATATTTTTACACTATATTTTATTTTTCTGTTTTATGTAAACCTGCTTTGGATCAAGCTATTTTGTAACAAGAGCTACAGAAATGGATTATATCTTAGTTCCTCCATACAATAAAACACCAACTAATATATATCATAACCTAATTAAGAAATAAACAGTTTGTGATTTCTGAGACTGAAAAAAAACAATATTTAAATACATATGCGCTCACAAACGTGACACTTACGAGGCTGTGAGCGTTGAGTTGAGCACCAGTGTGGTGCGTATCCTGTAGAGTTGGGCCAGTGTGAGTTTTTTGTGCTGCTGGGGTCTCTTACATCGGCCCATTCCCTCCAGGCCACTGGGCGGCGAGAGCTCCCCGTCTGACGCACTGCAGGGAATCTGGTTGCTACCAGCCTCATGTGCAATTTTGGCTCGTCTCAATGTGTCCAAAAGCATGCCTGATGGCAAGCTGCGAGTGAGACTGTGACTTTCATCCGTCTCTGGATCAGTCGGGAGACACTCGTCTGATTCAGCAGGGTTGAGCTCCGTCAGGCTCCTGCTGAGCTGCGCTTCTAAATATTTAACCCTCTGTTCCCACGTGTGCCGACTTCCTGTGCACTCTGTGGCTGCCCTGGTGACACCGTGGTTACTGTTATCATGGTGAACTGTGGACAGCAGGTTGTCCTCGGAACGGGATTTGACGGCGAGTCTCTCTAAAAACGGCAGGCGACACTGGACAGGCGGTCGGCGCCGGGGCTTTAGAGAAAGCGCCACTGAGTTCTGAGATCCGAATGAGCTTTTATCTTCCTCATCGTCTTCCTCTTCTGCATTTTCTTGCTCCTCATCTTCCCCGTCGTCACCCATCGTCTCCTTGTCGTCCTCGGAGTCGTTTTCCTCTACCGGGGCCACTCGACTCTGGGTTTCCACCATGGACTCTGGTGAAAGGGTCCCGTAAGCGCTATCCATGGACATGGAACAGCATTGTGGGTCCAGGTCTGAGCCCTCCTGACTGTCTGGATGGGGCTCAAAGTCCGTGGCCCCCTGTGGGACGGCAGAGTCAGGGAGTTGAGACAGACCGGCATCATGGTCTGAATGCCCACCTAGGTCAGACTGAAGAGTAGAAGGATCCAAAGATGATCCAGACTCATCCATATCCATCACCGACAGGGTTTCTGTGGAGCCATCTGATTGGCTAAGACAGAGAAACAATAATGTAAGTTCATTTATTGTAAAACAAAATGCCCAACAGGTCAACTAATTGATAGTGTTGCATTAATATAAAAGAAAAGAAAAGAAAAGAAAAAGGAGAAAATGATAATTACAATATGTAATATAATATAATATAATATAATATAATAATTGTCAGAATATTTTAAATCAAATATATTATTTTTCTAATTAATGAAATTTATTTTTAATTAAATTAAATGAGTCAACCTTGATATTCAATTTGTTTAATTAGTTTGTTTACAAAGCAGGTTTACAGAAAATATTAAAAAATAATGTATTATAATGTTTTTATACATTATATTATATAAAAATTAGAACATATACGAAAGCAGTTATTCATCTTATAAGTAATTTTTATTAATTACATTAAAATATGAAAATAATTTCAATATAAAATATTCTTAAATTATTAATTGATAAAATAAAAAGAATGTATTTATTGAAATAAAACATTTTAAAATAACAAAATATTTAATAACATTTATATATTATTTAAAAATAAAAGTTAATGTGATTAAATATTAAATATTATTTATTAAAATGTTAATTAATAAATAAAATAGTTGTTTTAAAATAAAAGCATGTATTTATTGAAACAAAACAAAATCAATTAAATAAAATACCTATTGCTCTGATCTTTGTGTCTAAATTGAGGTGAACTAGCTGTGGAGTTACAGCTGTCCTCATCTTCCTCCTGATCTTCCACTAGTCTTTTCTTCAGACAAGCCTTCTGTCGGCGAGCTTCCTCTGACCGCAACCGCTGCAGCTGATTCTAAAACGCATGTACAAAATAGCTAAATCAGCAAACTTCTCTACTGAGCGAACACTTATATCAGAAATGTCAAACAGAGATCAATATTGGCAATGGACAAGTATGATTTTACCTGGACTTTGCAAATCGCATCAGTCCAACTTTTCCCCTGGGTGGCGCTGTTGGCCTGGAAAGAGTAGGCAGCCACAGCGCTCTTGAACTCATTGAGGTAGATGAGGACAAATGAGCCTAAGACAGGAAAAGAAAAGACAATCAGAAACATACTACTTTTAAATCTAAAACTTCACAATACGTTCTCTTGAGATCTTAAGCAGCTTGTTTCTCCTCCTTTGTCATATTAATTGCATGCTGTAGTTAAAAGTGGGCTCAGTCTGTCAGTTTAACGCTCACCTGTGTCTTTAAGTTCTCTGCACACCACATTATGCAGGAGGAGAGGCTGTCGGATCACTTTCACCTTCTCCAAACGCTTCACTGGTTTAGTGATCAGCAGCAGATCAGTGAAAAGGAAGCAGTAAACATCCATCTACGCAAGAAAAGACAAATACATGTGAAACATGACAAACTAAAATATTCCATTACAAGCAATATTAAAACTTTCAGGAAACTTAAAGGGACAGTTCACCCAAAAAAAAAAATTCGGTCAATTTAAAACCGGTATTCATTTATTTCTACTGCTCAACACAAAAGAACTGTCGGATCACTTTCACCTTCTCCAAACGCTTCACTGGTTTAGTGATCAGCAGCAGATCAGTGAAAAGGAAGCAGTAAACATCCATCTACGCAAGAAAAGACAAATACATGTGAAACATGACAAACTAAAATATTCCATTACAAGCAATATTAAAACTTTCAGGAAACTTAAAGGGACAGTTCACCCAAAAATAAAAATTCGGTCAATTTAAAACCGGTATTCATTTATTTCTACTGCTCAACACAAAAGAACTTTTTTTTTTGAAGGATGTTGGCAACCAAATAGTTTTGGTTCTCATTATCTTCCATTCCATTTGTTGTCCATACAATGTAAGTCAATGGGAAACTAAACCGTTTAGATACCCACATTTTAAAAAATATCTTCTTTTGTCTTCCACAGCAGAAAGAAAATAATTAGTGCTGTCAAACGATTAATCGCGATTAATCGCATCCAAAATTAACATTTTTGTTCACATAATATATGTGTGTGTACTGTGTATATTTATTATGTCTATATAAATACACACACATACATGTTAATATTTAAGAAAAATATGTTATGTTTTTATATTAAATATATTTATCTGTAATATAAATAATATACATGTAAATATTTTCTAAACATATACTGTATGTGTGTGTATTTATATATACATAATAAATATACACAGTACACACACATATATTATGTAAACAAAAACGTTTATTTTGGATGCGATTAATCGCGATTAATCGTTTGACGGCACTAAAAATAGTACAGGTTTGGAATTTCATTTTAAGGACAGTTTTACTGCTTACAATAAATAAAATAAATAAAAAAACACTACATAGCAAATGTTTCCAAATGCATCTGAAATTTGGAGGAATTGAAGATAATGATTGAATCTGAACTAACCCTGCTGTCTTTGCCCTCTTTCATGCGGAGCGCCCCCTCCAGGTGCAGTTGCCTGATCGCTTCTGGTGAAGTGTCAATCATCGGTGCGGTCAGGTCAATTCGGTTGAACTCCTTTAGAGCCTGTAAACATACAGCAAGAAGAAATGAGGGAAGATTGAAGAGTTAAACAATAAATTTCTATGAAATCCATAATATTGTACTGTAATGATACATCTTTTTTTTTAATTCAAAGGCTAGCTAATGAATTATTTGTACTGTACACAGTTCTTACCCTCTCCACCTCCTCACTGGCTCCCTCCACGGCTTCGTATGACTCCACTCGAGCCGAAATGGTGGCCAGATTCTGCTGCTCCTGTTTCTGGCGCATCTGAGAGTCCACACTGTTAATGAAGCTCTCCACACACGCCACCTGGGTACATTTACAAACATTTAGCACATTCGATGGTCTAACACAGTGTTTCCCAACCGGGGTGCCGCGGCTTCATGCTCATCGGAACAGCAAAGTCCACTCAAAAATTGAGCCGACAGGAAACATCGATGTAGTACAGTATTGTTTCTGTCTGCAATAGCCTTACTGTGTTGTAACATGGTGTGGTATATGGGCAACTCTGGTAATGCTGCCTTCTCATTCATTTATCTGCTAACCGCTTTTTATGCTCATGTGTTCTGATAATAATAGCTTTCTAGGACTAAACATTATTTGGATAATTGGTTAAAAAAAATTTTTTTGTTAAATATCTGAACCCTACTGTTAGACCTACTTGAAAAACTAAAAAGCAATTTATTTAATTCGAAGGCCTGTCGTTATTTTTTATTTGTGCTATCATTATTAATTTCTTTATTTGTTCTTATTTTATTACTGACTGCTTTCTTGTCATTTTTTATTCAATTCAAAGTTTGAAATCAAGCTATCTCGTGCTACTGCACCAAAATTACCCCACTGTAAAATTAAAAAAACACTGAGTGAGCAAAAATTTGTGAGATAGCTAGTTATAATGGTAATTAAATAATGTTTACATATGTATAAAAGCCTACATTAAAATCTGTCATATAAATTGGTCTCTTCATCAGAAATTAGCCTTCTGATTGCCACCATTGATGGACAATTTTTAATATTAAAAATATCTGTATGACATTATATTCTGCAGTTCTTCCCTGTTGTACCGAATATCTATACTTTTCAAATTATCACATCGAAGTTAGAAATTAAAATATTGTGACAAAATTAATTTTGTAGGGTGCCACAAGTTTGTTAAAATTTCCAAAGGGTGCCGCGACTAAAAAAAGGTTGGGAAACACTGGTCTAACACACTAATTTAAATGTCTAACCATGTTGTTGAGAGCATCTCTGGAGGTTTGGTCGTCAGTTTTCTTCAGGATGGTCTTCAGGAGCAGAGGGTACTTGGTGAGTCTCTGGTGCGGTTTGGCTAGCATGTCCGCTAGCTTCAGACGGTTACACTCTTTATTTGTTTCTGCCCACTGCAATGATAAAAGATTCAATGATTGCAAAAGTGCATTTTTACATTTCGTTTGCTTTATTTTGCCATTTTGTTCAGTTATACTACTTTGGTTTAATATATCGTCTGTTTGTTTGCTCTCAAACTCCTCACCGTGACGTAGATCTTGAAGAGTTCATTGTCTCTCAGCAGCGAGCGCATGTATTCCATACAGCTTTCCTCCTCCATACAGTACCGGTTATACGGCTGGAACCTGGATGCAAACTATACACAAAAACGAGACACTTTTAACCACTCGACCAGAAGATAAACAGCTTTACAACCAGCCTGTAACTATTCCACATACTTATCTAACCTATATGTCTAAACAAAGTGGGCGAGAGCATTCAGTCATATGTGAATGTTTGAGCAAAATTCAGCAGATGTTTCTGACAATATGCATTGTAATGTACGTGAAACTGCTTTAGGGCTGTGCGAAATTTCGATATATTGCACAGCCCTACTGCTGATTTAAAGACATTTATCAGACGTTTTTTTTTAAATATGACTTTCAAAAGAGAACATGATGCTTTGCAAATAATGCATTCTTTTATATGTATATATTAAATATATTTATGTTAAATGATAAATGTCAAGTTTTCTACAAATGCAAAAAGACAAAAAAAATTCAGTATTTTTGACTTGTTTTTCCAGTACAAATATCTAAACATTCTTAAATCAAGGTACAATTAATGAGAAGCAAAATTACATAATATAGGTCTTGTTTTCTGAAAAATTTATCAAAATTAATGACTTATAAAAAGAAAAAATGCCTGCCAATGGGGTAAGAACAATACACTTGTTTTCCTTTTAAATTAATTTAGTTAATTTTTAAGCATAAAGTCACTTAATTTGGACACATTTTTCAGAAAACCAGACTTGTCATTTTGCTTCAAATAACTGTATCTTGATTTAAGATAACAAGTCTCGTTTTTTTTAATTATAAATCACAACTAAGTGACTTTATGCTTAAAAAAAGAGAAGCTTACAATAAACTTGAAACAATAAACTTGTTTTTCATTTAAAGTGTTTTTTTTAAAAGCTATTTTTTTAAAAGTAAATTTCTTACCCCTTTGGCAGATATTTTTCCTTATTGTTTTATATTGTTTTAAGCATAAAGTCACTAAATTTTGATACTTTTTTTTAGAAAACGACTTATCTTAAAGGTGACATATCATGAAAATCTGACTTTTCCAGGTTTTAAGTGCTATAATCAGGTCCCCGGTGCATCTACCAACCAAGGAAACGTGAATATAATAAATGATCTGTGGAGTATTTTGAGCTGAAACTTCACAGACACATTCTGGGGACACCAGAGACTTATATTACATATTGTAAAAAGGGGCATAATATGTCTCCTTTAAGTAATTTTGCTTCTCAAGTAAATCCATCTTGATTTAAGAATGTTTAGACATTTGTACTGGAAAACAAAACAAAAATACTGAGGAAGAAAATCATTGTCTCTTTAAATAACACCTGCATGTGTAACTCACTGTATTGAACCCCTGCTGCAGGTCCGCGGGGTCGATCAAGCTCTGTGTGCTTCGCGCTTTCTCCAGCACCGGAAGCATGACTTGAACCCACAGTGTGGAGTGCAGACGTACAATGTCATGGATGTTGCTGAAGAGCCGCGGGGGCTCCACCTCAACCAGGAGACTGTTGTCCTGTAGATTCAGCAGGCCGCACAGGAACAGCTGCACAAATAGCACAATCAGCATCCAGTTTCACTACAGGGCCACATAGCCTAAACACTATTTTAGGGGGAAATAATGTAGGAAAATACTTGATTTCATTCACTAGGATTGATTGGATTATAAATAGTATATATGAATAAGTCTCACAATAAAGACAAGGAACATTGGCATTAAAAAGGGCAACTTTAATGTGTTTCTGAATCTTCTGAAATTTACTGACAAACAGAAATTTAAACGGCTGAAGCGACTTACATCAGTGATGACCCTGAGTTTCTTGATGTATGAAGCCTCGGTTTGGATCAGTTCCCATATTGCCTCTTGCTGTTGAAACTGACGTCTACTTAGACTCTGAAAACAGGCAGAAAAAAGTCAGATTGCACTAATAAAGTCGCATGTGAAATATTATAAATCAGATAGATATCTTATATTGGCAGTTCTGGGATGCAAATTGCAATTGGTTTATGCGAAACTGAGGCCACTGCAATCAATAATTGTAATTGGTTATGTACACATGTTAGTTTGAAGGATCAATAGATGGCAATGGTTATGTATTGTCCCATGACAGAAGATCAGTCACAGTGCATCAGTACCTCGGGGTCTTCCAGCAGTTGCCTCCAGCTCTCCTCGAGTGTCAGGTTTGGCTCCTCCTCTTCCTCCTCCCAGGAATCCTGGTGGAAGGCGAGCTGAAAAGGAACCTTGGGCAGACCGAACTGTGTGTACGCCTGCAACTTAGTATGAAGCAGCTCCACGCGCTCCACCTCCTAACACACACACACAAAACGAGAAAATAATGTAATACATAATATAATATAATACAAAATGTTGCTTAACTGATTTCTTTTTAAAGATATTAATACTTATATTCAGCAACAATGCATTAAATTGATCAAAAGTAGCAGTAAAGACATTTATAATGTTACCAAAGATATCTATTTCAAATAAATGTTGTTCTTTTAAACTTTCTATTCACCAAATAATCCAAAAAATTGATCAGTTTCCACAAAAATATCAAATCCGCATATCAGAATGATTTCTGAAGGATCATGAGACACTGAAGACTGGAGTAATGGCTAATGAAAATTCAGCTTTGCATCACAGGAATAAATTACATTTTAAAATATATTAAGATATAAAACAGTTATTTTAAATTGTAATTTTCTGTCATTTTGATCAAATAAATGCAGCCTCGGTGAGCATAAGATACTTCTTTCAAAAACATCTACAAATCTTACCAACCTCAAAATTTTGAATGCTAGTGTACTAAATAATTACCTTATTCATAATAGAAGATATTTCAAAGAACGCCAAGGTATTGCCATGGTCCAAAAATCATCGCATTATAATGGTAAATATCTCAAAAATCCCATAGTAGTTTGTTTTGTTAATGATAGAACCAACCAACTATAAACAACTGTAAAGAGTCCCTAACATTAACAAAGTTTGCAATTTAGCAAAACCACAGCACAATTCACATCAGCAGACCACCAAAAACTGGCAGACAACCGAGGCACTGCCTGTCTGCTCCAACAAAACACCCCCGACAGGGTTTATGACACCTTACAAACACCCCTTTCACTAAACACCACCTTCTCTTTAACCTCACAATTAAACACCATCCATTCATGTCAGTGACCCTCTCTGATGACCCGTGTGCCGCTGGGGCTATTGCCTTGTAATGGGATGGACGGTGTACTTATGACAACGAGTATTACGCATTGAGTGCTTCCAAACAATAGAGGCCAGACACAGGTGGACTGTACTGGCTGCTGGAGATGGTGATTTGACCCTGGTTAAACCTTCTTTTGTGAAACAGAGTCCCAGTGGGACACAAGAACACTCCCATCTGTCTTCTTTGGGGGTTTCATGGCTAATTGTGAAAAGGATGGAAGCGTGAAATGACAGGTGAGTGACAGCTACCATCTTTATTAGTTAAGCATCTGGTGTAAATGCAGGCCGAAACGTTTTTTAAAATTTTTTTTTATTAAGGCTTATGGGATGTGATTTTGTTTGTTGTAATGTTTAGTCATCTAATAAAAGAATAGTTCACCCAAAAATGAAAATTTGCTCACTCTTCGGCCATCAAAGATGTTGATGAGGTTTTTTTCTTAATTAGAACAGATTTGGAGAAATTTAGCATTACATCATTTGCTCACCACTGGATCCTCTGTAGTGAATGGGTGCCGTCAGAATGAGGCGCTTATAAAACATCACAATAATCGACAAGTAATCCACACGACTCCAGTCCATCAATTAATGTCTTGTGAAGTGAAAAGCTGTGTGTTTGTATAAGAAACAAATCCATTATTAAGGCATTTTATCTTTACCTTTTATCTTTTTTATCACTTCTGGCCAAAATATGTGTCCGTAATTCATAATAACACTTCCTCCAGTGAAAAAGCGCATCTTCTTGTCCTCTCACATCGAAATCCACCAACATCTGTGTTTAGAGCTACTTTAGACTGTTTTTGGTTGTAAATGTTGCTTGATTTGTGCATATTTCTCTCCTGATTCAGACGAGACAACTTTTTCACTGGAGAAAGCAATACTATGGACAGAGGACTTGTATTTCAACTGGAAGCCATAATTTTAAGTTAAAAATATCTTGATGGATTTGTTTGTTACAAACACGTGGCTTTTTGTTTCACAAGATGTTAACTGATGGATTACTTCTTCATCTTTGGACTACATGTGAATTACTGTGATGCTTTTATCATCTGTTGGGACTCTCATTCTGACGGCACCCATTCACTGCAGAGGATCCATTGGAGACCAAGTGTAATGCTACATTTCTCCAAATCTGCTCTGAAGAAGAAACAAACTCATCTGCATCTTGAATGGCCTGAGGGGGAGAAAATTTTTATAAATCGTAATATTCAATTCCAGGTTTATTTGAAACTAGATTATGGTGCAACCTACTATAGACAGATATTTCATCAGCCTCCAGTTTGAGTTTCGGTTTCTTTGGCTCATCTTTACATGAGATCTTTTTACTGGAAATCACACCATGGAAAGTTGCACCATCACGTCCTGCTTTCCTTGAACTTCCTGAGGTTTTCAAGATGAGTGAGATAAGGTTTACCTTCCCAGATCCGGCGCCGAAGAACACACTGATCCGATTGGTGGCACGGTTCTTCCAGTTATCAGGTCCGGCGGCCACACCGGGCAGTGAACCTCCTGGAGCCCCGCCTGGTAAAGGCCCACCCAGTATGGCCAGAGTGTCTGGTGATGGGATGTTGGCATCGCCCAGAAACTCTGTCATGTTCTTCCGCCGACGGGCCTGACCCTGTGAGAAGGAAGAGATGGAAAATCGTAAGATCTGGGTGGGAATGACAAAATGTTAACAAATGCAGAAAAACAGAGATTTGGGAGAAGGATATCAACAAGTGTGTCAAGGACAACAGACCGAGAGTACGAGAGAGACCGTTATCAGTGTGTGAGAGAGGTAAACAAGAGATTTAGAAAAAGATTGAAAGAGATAGGACGGGTGGAAGTAAATAAAGTAAATGTACCAGCATTCATCTAAAGATAACAAACCACAACCACAAAATAAAATCAACTGGAAAAAAAGGGTTGGTACACTTTTGTAATCACAATATCTTTAAAGTTAAAACCTGACCTAGAAATAGTGCAGAATAGTAAATATTTCTTACTTCACATCATACAATTTTTTAATAAGTTTTTTTCCAAAAAGCTAAACATTTATTTTCAGGGTTAATTACATTTGAATATATTAATATATGTACATTTTAATGCATTTAAATCATATGAATAACTAAATAAATAATTAACTGAATTATTTACTTGAATATATAAAAATGTATATATTTTCTGTTTAGATTTTTTAAAATGTAAATTTTAAGTTTTATCTTAAATACATAAATACATTTATTTAAATAAAAACATTTATAACCATCTAAATACATAAATGTGAATATTTTCTGTTAACATTTTTCATAATTAAAATGATATATTATATAAATTTTTTAAATTGTCAATTGTAAGTTGCAGTGGAATATATATTTAAGAGACATGAAAACACTGAGAAAAAAAATAATTTAAAAAATATGAATTTATAACTAGGATTAGTTGACTCGGTTGGTGAGTTTTTGCTTTGCTTCTAAATCAGACCTCTTCATCACAAACTATTTTTTTATGCATATTACCAATTTATCATTTAAAATGACATATCGTCCAACCCTAGCTGGACACGTGGAAAAAATAGAGCTCCTACAAAGTGATGACATAAACAGAAACAATAATGCATTATGATTCATACTGATTTTTCCAAACAATAAGATCCTGCTGAATGTTACAATTTCCCCTTTACATCAAACCAAAGTCAAGGAGGTCAGCAACCCTGCTCAGAAAGATCAAGATTGCTATTGTTTCACAAGCAATTGTTCTGCTAGAGAGCATTGCAACATCTTTCTATTTAGACGCATTCCCTCTTACGAGCTGCGGTGAGTTTAACAAACAAACAGCTGTTTAGTATCTAAGGAAGTAGTGATCTCTCTGAGCGGGAGGCAGACGGGCTTGTTGACCCTTCGCCAGGGCATAGGGAATTCCACTGCCCTCAGTGCTGTTACCCACTAAAAACTCCTGCAAATTCCAGAGACGACTACGACATTTTTGGGGAATGCACAAAAAAACAGGAAAGGTCTGAAGACAAAACAATGGAATTCCCTAAACAAACACGAGTGAAGCTGATACCTGCTGCAATAACAGAAGTATTTGATTTGAACACTTCAGAGACTTGTGGAGGTGTTTTATACAATTAAATGCATTTCTAAATAAAGTATATTTTACTAAGACTTTTCAAAATGTTTTTTAAAGAAGACCATATGCTTACCAGTGCTGCATGTATTTGATCAAAAATACAGTGAAACAGGAATATTGTGAAAAATTATTACTATTAAAAAAAAAAACTTTATTCCTATAATGGTAAAGCTGAATTTTCAGCATCATTACTCCAGTCTTCAGTGTCACATGATCCTTCATGATCATTTTCAATGTTGAAAACAGTTGTGCTGTTTAATGTTTGTGAAAAAAAATTTAAACCTTTTTTCAGGATTCTTTGATTAACAGAAAGTCAAATGATTAGTATTTATCTTTTCTCTGTTGGCAGGGCAAATCAAGAACATCCCTGCAATGGAGGAAATAAAAGAATGGTGGATTGGCCACGATGCCCCCCGTGCTAAATTTAGAACAGAGGCAAAGAGACAGGCAGACGATGAGCTTTGATGAGGGGATTTTTGCAGAATCTGGGGTGAAAGGATGAGGACGCAGATGTCAGGAAATGTCCCTAACTTTGAGGAGGATGGACAACGGACGTCTGACTGCTGGTTATAACCACACTATCAGCACTGGGATTGAAAATTCAAGACAAAAAGTGACTTTTGGCACAAAATTAGAAGTTACTGCCATAAAAAAAAATAAAAAATTTATGATTGTTTTATGATTTTATCAATTACAATTATTTTACGCACGACCAACAAAGAAAGTACTGTATAAACATCAATGGGTAAAACAAATGCCACATCAAAAGGAATCTTTCTGTTGAAAGCCATACATCTATAATTTACATGGATCGTTAAAATCAATATTTAGCTTTTTTTCCCCACTTAATTCAACTTACAAACAACACCCTTGATAAACTTTACACAGCACCAGTAAATCAAATAATTTCTCCAAAAGCTAAAAAAAGCAATTTGTTCAAACTCATGCAATGACACCCACTTTAGGATCAGCTGTACCCGGTGATTCTCATTCTCTGCGGATGGACTGAATTACCAGCGAATTTATGAAGCAGAACAGGGTTTCCAGAGCGTCTGATCTACTCACCATGGAAGCGAGCGGCATGTCAAATGAAAGGTAGACCATGGTAATCTCTCAGCCGGGTTCATGGAGCCTGACCCATGCTAGAGCCAGCTGCGACGATCACTCAAAGCCTCCTCTCTTCAAATGCTCACAAAAACACTAACAGATACACAAATACTTTAGACCCTGCAACTCCTGGATGGGTGTTAAGAGAGTTCTTGAGACAAAATGAATTGTGTAAAATTATTAATCACTCATTTTAATTCAGTGCCCGGTCATTTCCTTCTAAAAATATGAAGTGCATCAGGGCTCCCTACTAGGTCCTTTATAGTTTCCCAATGCTTCTCAACCTGCAATGAGAGGTAAAGCTGTCCGACTGAGCCTGTCTGCCTGCATTACTGAATAGGACAGCCCAAACGTCATGGCAACTAGGAGGATCCAGTCCCATTGTGCGGGACAGGAAAGAGAGGTGTGGCTGCTAAAGACAGAGGGTCACATGTAAAGAGGGAGGGGAGAAGACGACAGCTTGCAGGGTCCCAGAAACACATCCTGGTGCCTCAAAGAAAGCCAACAGTTGGTTTGGCAACATATTTTTGATTTAAAAGACCTATAAAATAAGTTTACTTCATTCCTTGTGCACAGAAACAGTTACAGGTTTAAGAAAAGTACATTTAAGACTTTCACAATCAGCTTAAAATCATATTTTACATTACAAAACTGTTACTGCGCGTTTATTCATTTAATCAATTTAATGATTTAGTCTATCATTATTAGATAGAGGTTCTGATGATCCTCTGGATTTATGATCAATCGAAAGTGACAGGAGCATGGCATTCCTGTACTATGAATGATTTCCAAGCATCCTATTCTTGTTTACTGTAACAGGGAAATGATCTCAGCAATATGAAACTTTGGGGAATCCCAGACTATAGTATGTGCTGCAACAAGTCTTGAATTTCTGCATCGTTGTTATTAATCTAAACAAGATATGACCAACCTAATGACGTGTGAGCACTACTTTTACATAAAATAAACAGGTTCATCATCTTTAATGAAATGACTAAGTGGATGTTACTCCTCAAAACAGCTGTTTAAAAAATGAGACCCAGCCCTGGATCTGCAGGTTTAGCATATTAATAACTCATTAGAGGGCATGTATGCATGACCTGATGTACACTTAAATGAAATTAAAAAACAAATTCATTTGTTAAAAATGTCGACTATAAAAAATAAAAACAAAAATAAAACCAAATTAAAACAATTAAAACAATTATATATATATAATAAACAAATACAATAAAATAGATATAAAATAAAAATCATATTCATTTCCCTCAATGGATGCACAGAAATAAAATAAAATAAATAAAATAAAAATAAAATTCCCTCAGTGAATGCACAGATGTTTACCCTCTAAGTGCTATGAATAAACTTGAACTCCTAAGTCAAGTTAAGTGTTTAAGAGTCAGCTGAGGTGTTTAAGTAAACATTTCCCCACTGGCTGAGTTTACCAGCACTCAAATCAGTTCCTCTTCCCCCCAGTTAAAATATTACTGCTTACCACAACATACTCCGTCCTAAACATTCCCGTACGAGACCCTGATTCCATTCAACAACAGACTGACCACTGGGAACTGATGCATGTAGCTGCTTTTTTACTTAAACCTTTTCTAGACAACATAGTTCAGCTCAAGAACACAACAAACCAGGGTGAAGATAAGAACAGCTTTTGATCAAGCTTTGAATAACCATGATCAAGATGAAACTTCTAAATTATTAACTTCTAAACTTCTAAATTATCTACGCAAACAGAGTGTGTTAAAAATGTAAAAGATTGGATGACCAATAATCTAATGGATTACAATTTGCAACTAGACGGATGTACTGTTACTTCCTCTACAGTCAAAAATCTGGGTGTTATATTAGATAGCAGCTTGTCTTTTGAAAATCATATTTCCCATGTAACAAAAACAGCATTCTTCCATCTTAGAAACATTGCCAAGTTACGAAACATGTTACCTGTTTCTGATGCAGAAAAGCTACTTAAATCAATTGTGCTTGGTTGGAACAGCAGCTACGTTAATTATGTCTCTATTTGTTTCTCTGTTTTTGCGTAACTAGGGTTTACACAAGCTTCAGTCTGGATCCAGAACACCTGAGAAGAGATGATGCCAACCCTGAAACATAAACGACCAAATGTTGCTACAAGTTTGATTGCAACATAGAATCATTGCTGTTAATAGTGTTCATCGTCTGTTTGATTACGTCTTTAATTGATTTTTCCGTACATTTCTGCCATATATTAATTAACTGAGTCACCACTGATAAGCTACCACTAAATATTGTAGAAACTTAATTTGCTGTAAAGTTGCTTTGCAACAATTTGTATCGTGAAAAGTGCTATACAAATAAACTTGAATTGAATTGAATTAATGATGAAACAAACCAAGGGAAGTGGAAGAACAGCTTAAGTGACCAACACTAAAGCCACAAAAACACATTAGACAAACACCATTCTGACCAGGTCACATTTCATCTGCTAACTTTACCTTGAGTGTCAACACAGGACTAGTCTCAGGGCCAAAGACACCCACAACGCCACCCACTTCAATTAGCCAAAGCAGAGGCAGAACAAAGAGCCACTGAAGCTTAAGGACAGACGTTTAATCAATGATCAAAACCACGATACGACCTTATCGTCTGACAGGGGCCTAAACTTGTGTCATCAGTTAGCGGAATGATGCTACCGGCTTTCCATTACGTGCACATTCAGCTTCCATTACACATGGACACGTAACATCTTTCCACAAACTTTTGCTCAATGAGAAATACAGTGGTGTGGAATCAAAATGATGCTATAGAGAAGTTTAATAATTGACGAAGCATTCAATGAAACATGAATGCTCAAAATATGGCTACATGCATCATGTTTAAAAGAGGACAAGTAACTCATAAATGGTGCTACATTGCTTTACCTGACACTTTGTTGGCGATGGACTCTTGAGAGACGCTTCACCAGACAGACTTTCAGGATCCATGCGAAGCAGATCCCAACTGTGCCATGAAGACAGACGTCCAAAACGTACCATGATCCAGCCTGGATGCCCTTTCTGACCTCGCTCAAGCACTGAAGTGCACGTCCTACTCTAAACTTCAGCAGTCAACATCCAGAGAAGAGGCAAAAATGAAGAGACGAGCTAAAAATCCCCACATGTGCTCAGGGTCTGGATGATAGCGAGTAGTTTTTAAAGCTTTTTGCTTTGTGACTTCATCAATGTACTCCTCCCATCTCCTCCAAAGTCAGGTTCCACATCACAGCACACAACAATCACACACTAGATGCCGGTCCCTCCCACAGCAGACACTCACAAGATCACTTCCTGTAAGTATTAGGGAAGTAAGTGAGTGAATCTAGGTCATGTTTCTCATCAAAATAAAAATAAACAAGAAATTATATTTGCCTTGATGAAAATGTAGCATTTTCATCACAATTAAGCATTTTCTAATTACTATAACAAAAATTATTGTTCTTATTTCTGTAATTAAACAAAGAATTAAATTGTGAAGTATTGCAATCATTGTAGTATTTGTTGGTTTTACAAATTTATGATTGATAAAACCAACAAAAATATAAAGGATGTTGCCTAGAAGCAAATGTGTTTAACGGTCTCGAAAGTAATAATAAAATACAATAAAAATGTAGGATAATTATAGGTCACATTTTACCCCGAAATCAAAACAGATATTTTTTTTATTTTGCTACCATTTGTGACAATTTCATGACAATTAAGCATTTTCCTCATTGCTGTAATGCAAAAATTTAAAATAAATAAATAAATAAATAAATATTATAGAAATAAATATGATTTTAATTGTATATAATAAAAATGTAGGACGATTATAGGTCACATTTCACAGCAAAATCAAAAGAAATTTAAAAAAATTATTTTGCTAAAATGAAAATGAAGCATTTTCATGCAGTGAAGCATTATTTCATGTTACTGTAATGCATAAAAATCTCATAATCACTATAATGTAAAAATGTATAATAAATAAATGGAGAAAAATTTAAAATGAAATATGGTTTACACTGTAATGCAATTACACATCATGGTATTTACTGATCATACAACCTTTATGCTTATTAAAAAATAAAAAATAAAAAGGAAAAATGTCTAGACACATTACAATGAGCATTTTGAGGCTAAATGAGCCCAATTGTCACAAAATAGTCCTAAAATTGGCTTCTTTTTGTAAAAATATTGTTTTCCTGTGAGATTAAAACCAAATCTTTTTCTTTTTTAGAAAAAGTGTTTAGACGGACATTAAACACATTACATAACAGCATTTAGATTTCAGTAAATGCTTTATGTTATGTTACAGATACTACTAATTCTCCATTTTAAGGTGTTTTATGCGAGACGGTATGAATTTGCTTTCCACACAATGTGTGCTACGAAATCTGACATTTTAGATACGCCCCAATAGCTTCCCATGAAGATAAAACCCATTTTTTGCTAAAGTCACGTTTTGTTCTATTGTCTTCAAACACTGGGTGTTAATGGTCAGAAACTAATTGCATGGTAATTGTGTTAACTTCACAAGAGCATCAATCACACGTGGGGGTTTGCTGTGTCAAGATCTCTTAACAGAGGAGCTCTCTGTTGATATCCCAGGTAAATAAATGATTACTACTGTTTGCATTGCTCTCTTGCTTAATGAGAGAGATTGTGAAACAGAGATCTGCCATATGTGCAATTTTCTTTTTTGCCTAAAGCTCGCAAGAGTTATTATACACCTTAAAAAAAACATTAAACAACTTGATCCTTTCATTTAAAGAGGGAAACCGATGCGGATTTAATCTGTCTGCTCCGACACTAACCTCTACGCTGTGATATTAATACACTTTTGAACCAGTCTCTTATCAGAGAGGTCAAATAGGAACAGGAAAAGGCTCATTTCCTGCAGTTAGTCGCAGCCGACAGATGCTGCGCAGTTTATCCAGACCTTTGATATTCCATTGACTGAGTTACATTTGATCAAACACATCATTTCCTTATTTATTTTAAAGAAAAACAAAGCAAACTTTTCAAACTAAATATTTCACAAAAAATAGGTTTGTTACAATTTAAATAATTAAATTGAAAATATAAATACAGTTAAAAACAACAACAAAACAGTTAAAAGTCACGGAGCAAAAATGGCTCAGAAAAGTGATGTTAGTGAAGCATTTGAATGCAGATGCCACTTGGTTTGTCATCGAATGCAATGACATTAAGACATTATAGATATATAGTTAGTAGCTGGAGGTGTTTGGCATACGCAACATGACCAAGATTCACTAAATCTATCATAACACATTTCTCTACACCACTGCACATTGTAGTGAAGCATTTGAATGCAGATGCCACTTGGTTTGTCATCGAATGCAATGACATTAAGACATTATAGATATATAGTTAGTAGCTGGAGGTGTTTGGCATACGCAACATGACCAAGATTCACTAAATCTATCATAATAACACATTTCTCTACACCACTGCACATTGGGGGCCCCTGAGGGCCATGGGGATTTCTGATCTAATCACCTGTAGGCTTGTGTAATACATCTCTCAGGTCATTAGACAGGTGAGATCGCTCTACTATGTGTCTGTGTGGGTGAACAGTGCAGCCCAAATGCCAGCTAGCATTATCAATCTGAGGCTATTTGACTAATGCAACAGAGCCGCAGGTTAAAGGTGAAGAGGGGAGTCCTGAAGTCGAGGTCTCGGAGGTGACAGATGAAGCTTATGCAACAGGACATGCATAAAGCGACAGAATCCCAGTGTGCACTTAAAACTGAACACGAATGGTAACCGCATTGTGCTTGGAATATGCATATCTATACACATAACCATTAGAGGGCCATCATATTTAGGCAATTTGATGTCAACAGAAGGGCCGGATCAAAGTTGCAAGGGCAAAAACACAACTTTCACCTGAAAACCTGCTTTTGTGAGATACTCGTCTTTCAGCTCCTGGAAGTGTAAAAGTCACGGCGCTACATCAAACGCTCGCGCTTCAAAGGTCACTCCCCCACCGGGGGCGGATCTGGCCAATCAAACCTCAAAGAGGAGTCCTGGTGTCACCGCCCCACCAATAATCCCAGGGGTGATGGGTTCCTTTCTAAAGGTCAGGCTTTGGTGAGGGGGCAAGACACAGTGGGTGAGTTACCACATACAGGTCAAACGCGCTCACAGACAAAACCCAGCAGCTCTCATAAAAATTCCAACGGAATAGTTGGGAGATGACTTGAGAATTCCATCAGCGGGAAACAAAGAGGTCGGAGGACATCAGCGGACTTTACAATAGATCACGGCTACTGTCAGAAAATCTATGTATTCTCTATCTATCTATCTATCTATCTATCTATCTATCTATCTACACACTGCTGTTCAAATGATTAGGGTCAGTAATTTAATGCTATTATTCTGCAAGGACACATTAAATTAATCAAAAAAGACAATAAAGACTTTTATTATGTTATAAAATATTTATATTTCAAATAAATAGTATTCTTTTGAACGTTCTATTTATCAAATAATCCTGATTATCATGGTTTACACAAAAATATTAAGCAGCATAACTGTTTTCAACACTGATAACAATACGAAATGTTTTTCGTGCAGCAAATCAGCATATTAGAATGATGGATCACAGGAATAAACAATATTTTAATTTATATTCAAACAGAAAACAGTTATTTTAAATTGTAAAAAAAATAAATCATATTACTGTTTTTACTGTATCAAATAAACACAATTCTTTAGCTGTGTTTTGGCAAAAAATACTTTACTACACTTTTGACAGAACTAAAATATAATATTTAGTAAATAAATGAACTTAATAATATTATTATTATTATTTTAAAAAACATATATCTTTTTTTTTTTCAGAACCTTGATGGCCATTTAATTCATTTATTATTCTTTTTTAAATCACAAATTGCTTAAATCTATCAGGATGCCACAAAAAAGGTTCTTTACCAAGTCACATTTAATGATAAAAATTACATACATTATATGGCCATCAAGGTTCTTAAAAAAATAATACCTTTTGGGAAAAGTTTGCGCTACATTGTGCTATTTGCATATAATGAAAAACTACAATGGGAATTGAGTAATGGAGTGATAAGGAACACCCTGCTGGAAAATAAGTGGGTGGTGGAACTTACAAATTTGGAAATTGATACCATGATGCAAACTCATGCTGGCTGTTACGAAACAAATGTGTGAATGCCAAACCACTGGTCTTAAACGATACCAGAGGCGACTTCTGTGAAAGCAGAAACAGAAATAACAGCCATTCTTTGTATTGAAATTGATGGAAAAAAAATGCTTTAAAGAATAACAGCACACCTTTTCTAAACAAGCTGCATAATTTGACACACAATATCTTTCCTGAGTTGTTCTTCTCTATTCAAAGAAGAAACCGTAATTACTGCAAAACTTCTTAAGATAAAAGCAGAGAATTTTCCTTTTTGGGTTGCAAATGAACCTTTTATCACAAAAGAAAAAGCGTAAATCTAATCCCAATTCTCTCTGAATTTTCCATAAAGGCCAGTGTTACAGAAGAACTAGAAAAATAAACCCGATTCTGATGTGTAATACCTGTGTGACACTCGTCCAACCCGTGGAGACTTGTTGTATGTAACCTACATCCACACAGCGCCCAGCAAAGCCTGACGGCACGACACAGCCTAGACCTGAATGCTCTGTTCTCAAGTTTTTGTTGCCAAGCCTGACGATTCAACCTCTAATCGCAGTAAAAACCCACGAGGTGCATCGACAGGCCTTTGCCTACAATACTAAAGTCTGCACTCATCTCCGATGCCTGCATATCCATGTTTGTACACGCACACAGGAGTACGTTCAGGCTTGCCTTTCCATGAATCCAGCTTTACTGAATATCACGGTGCAGCCGGGAAAATCCAACCCTATGATGTTGAAAGAGTAACCAGCCATTTCTACAGAAAAGAGCTAAAACCCAAACAATCGCCAACATTAGTCAGAGGGTCAGGCGGAGGATGCACTCAGTAAACTTCCTGTATGAGGTCATGTGTTCGGTTTAAGATGATTTACACCAAGCAGGCACCTTAAAAGGACGTTCAAGTGGGACTGAGGTTTTTAGAAATCAAGAAAGAGAGGGATGCATGATATCAGAGCCAACAGCAAACACGCTTATTGTACATGCAAATAGATTAGCCAATCAAAGATCATTTATGTACAGATGTCTCAAAGTGGCAAAAAAAAAAAAAAAAAAAAGAGCCTGTTTACTTTTGAAGGGGTGGAAAATGGTCTTGTGAAACTAAATAATGATTAAAAACACTATTAAGGACTTGGTGAAAAAAATGAAATGCTGCAAAGATGTAAAACATAATTTAAAAAAAAAATCCATAAGCACATTAGGCTGTGTATCTGAAACATATGAAAATAAAATAAAATAAATGGAAAAAAGGTCTTGTGAAACTAAATCGCACATTTCTAAAACAGATATGACAAGAAGTAAAATAAAACAAAAGAATCGCCTACTACGATCTATGTGGCAGAAAATGGTCTCTAAAAATAAAATAAAATAAAATAAAATAACACTAAGAAAAAAAACAATTAAATAAAAAAGTAAAACAAAATAATTACACTACTGTGGATTATTGTTTGTTAAATATCATCATATATTCATTATCACTGAATAAGTTGACATCCGTTGCTAGTATGATTAAAGTAACAGAAGGTCTTCAACAGGGCAGATTTTCAGCATGAATGAAACTCTTCCGTCTGGCTGCTAATGTCCCAATCATTTTAATGCTAACCCCTCGCTTCGTTCTCACGTCACAGGCGGTGTATTACGCAAGCAGCCATCGAGCACCTGTGGGATGCCTGTGTTTGCATTATCTGATTAAAGACATCTGGCCATGGGGATTTGTAAAGACAGGCACATGGCTGTATAATCATGAAAAGCATTGTGTGAATGAGATGATCTACTTGAAAAAACAGCATGTCCCTGTGAGGCTCCTTTAGAAGGATGACAGCTAACAGAAGTGTAATTGGTCACACCTCATTTCCCGGGGAACGGTCTGGTTCTGTGGACACAATGACTGCCGTGTTGTGTAATACGGAGATATGGTGTATGTTTTGAACCTTTAATGCTGCAAATGTGTAGGAAGAAATGGTTACCTAAACAGGGAGGAAATGCTGATAGCAAGATTGAAGCGATAAGTTGTCACAGTGATTAGCTGGAAACCATGCTGATGAGAAGAAGCTGTAGACCGCGGAGGATGCGTCACGCTTTAAACCACACGACTCTTACCTTTCACTTTGAGGTAATGTCCTCCGAAACGATACGCCTCAAATAATAATGTTATATTATTATGCTTTTGTTATTTTTTAAAATGAAATAATTGCTGTTAGATTAATAAATAAACATGTAAAAAAATTAAATTAAATTAAACAATTAAATAAAAAAAATTAAGAGCAAGAGCAAATACTTACAACAGTGTAGATTACGGTTTAAACAGAGTTGAATTCCAAACTAAATATCACAAGTTCACAAGGTGTTTAGATATGACTAAAAACCTTGACCAACAACACTAAGAAAAAAAACAATTAAATAAAAAAGTAAAACAAAATAATTACACTACTGTGGATTATTGTTTGTTAAATATCATCATATATTCATTATCACTGAATAAGTTGACATCCGTTGCTAGTATGATTAAAGTAACAGAAGGTCTTCAACAGGGCAGATTTTCAGCATGAATGAAACTCTTCCGTCTGGCTGCTAATGTCCCAATCATTTTAATGCTAACCCCTCGCTTCGTTCTCACGTCACAGGCGGTGTATTACGCAAGCAGCCATCGAGCACCTGTGGGATGCCTGTGTTTGCATTATCTGATTAAAGACATCTGGCCATGGGGATTTGTAAAGACAGGCACATGGCTGTATAATCATGAAAAGCATTGTGTGAATGAGATGATCTACTTGAAAAAACAGCATGTCCCTGTGAGGCTCCTTTAGAAGGATGACAGCTAACAGAAGTGTAATTGGTCACACCTCATTTCCCGGGAAACGGTCTGGTTCTGTGGACACAATGACTGCCGTGTTGTGTAATACGGAGATATGGTGTATGTTTTGAACCTTTAATGCTGCAAATGTGTAGGAAGAAATGGTTACCTAAACAGGGAGGAAATGCTGACAGCAAGATTGAAGCGACAAGTTGTTACAGTGATTAGCTGGAAACCATGCTGATGAGAAGAAGCTGTAGACCGCGGAGGATGCGTCACGCTTTAAACCACACGACTCTTACCTTTCACTTTGAGGTAATGTCCTCCGAAACGATACGCCTCAAAGTGGAGTGAGAGTGGAGTGTTGGACTGGTCCAGGAACAGATCCACTCGGGATAATTCAATGCCCTTGCGCTCAAAAATGGGTCCGAGCACCTCTCTGGAGAACAATAAAATGAGTAAATGAGCTTCACAGCTAAAATGAACAAAGCAAAGACTGAGTTATGGAAATTTCACCCTTTCAAAGATTTAGACCTTTAAAAGACAAAAAATCCGTAAGAAACTGTGTTTTTATTTGGTAAGCTGGCATGAAATACGCCTTTCCTTTGGTATGGCATTTTTTAAAAATAATTTTTATAATTATTTTTTATGACATTGAGATACTACATGCATTTTTTTTACTTTTAATTCAAAAAATTATTTTTACCTTGCAAGATTTAAAATAAACTATAGTGAAGGTAAAAATAAAGACTTTTTTATAAATTACAGTTCAAAATATTTCTTAAGAAGTCTTATGAGGCTGCATTTATTTGATCAAAAATACAGGAAAAAGTAATATTTTGAAATATTATTACAATTTAAAATAACTGATACAATTTAAATATACGATAATAATCATAATTTATCGCTGTGATCAAAGCTGAATTTTCAGCATCATCACTCCAGTCTTCAGTGTCGTCACATGCTCTTTAAAAATTATTCTAATATGCTAATTTGCTGCACAAGAAACACTTCTTATTATCAATACTGAAAACAGTTCATATGCTGCTTCATATTTTTGTGGAAACAGTAACACTTTTTTTTCCGGATTATTTGATGAATAGAAAGAACAGCATTTACTTGAAATAGAATTATAAAATTATTTTAGATTTTTATAATTCTATAATGGAATTCTAGAATTTTTATAGAATTGTAAGAGAAATTAGATTATAAAATTATAAATATGTCACTTTTGATCAATTTAGTTCATTATTGCTGAATAAAAGTATGAATTTCTTTAAAAAAAAACAAATCTTACCGTGTCCAAACCTTTGAACAGTACTGTATATTCAAATTAATTCTAACCTAAAATATTGATTACGCAATGGACACATTTAGCATCAACTACCTATTTAACAGAAACACAACAAAAACAGCTGATTTTATTCCTCAGCTGGCAGAGAACAGACCCAGCAACACCAAGGTTGTGTGCTCGACTCCCAGGGTACACAGATCTCACCGTAATGTCTTCTTTTTGACAGCGGGGACGATCTCTGTGTCAATGTCTATGTTGAGGTCAAACTTGAGGCTGAAGCACTCCTTCCTGGGGTCCTATAGGGGGCGACAGACCAGCGCTGGTCAAAGGTGGGCTACAGACAGACAACTTCCAGTCATTTACAATGAACTCTAGATGTGATCAGATCAAGATATCCGTCAAGCCACCACATCCTGGGGCTGCTGATGATTCAGAGACGTGTCATTTCCTGTACGCTATGTTGGATAGGGAAGCCCACATACAAGTCTGTACAGGTACTTGTACAGAAAATATCGGTAGGGTATGTTAATATAATATGTAGGCTGTAAAGGAGCTATACGTGCTTGTTTTTAGACTATCAGTGAGTACAGTCAGCTAAGAATTAAAAAGTTTCCCATGAGCCTTTGGCGAAAGGAGGACAGCACTCACATCAGTGTGGCGCCGCCGGGGCTTTTTTCCTTCTCTGCCTTTCAGCTTCATTCCTCCTGTCTTATGCTCTCTGTTAAAAGACAGAAAAACACCACAGACACATGAGGACAATGGCCCATGGCAATCCATCACTGTACAATTTGAGGGAAAAAAATCTAATTGCAATTTTTGTGTTAAAATTTGTGTGATTTTAAAAAAAGCTCCAGGTTTGCTGTGCTTGTTTGTAAGGCTGCACAATTTAGACAAAACTGTGATTATATATCCAGATGATGATGATGATAATAATAATAATACTATTATTATTAAATAAAATATGAAGTAAAACAAGAAATATTATTGCAGTAATATTTCACTGTAAAATAAAAAATCTCAGGTAAATATAATAAAAATAATACAGAAATATTATAAGTATAAGTATTGCAATAATGATAAAAGAACAAGTAAAATTACAATATTAATAATTCTGGTTTTTAATTTTATTATTTTCAAATGTAAAACTATTGTGCTTTTATTTTGAAGAAAAACAGCAGGGAGTCCTTAAAGGGTTAGTTCACCCAAAAATGAAAATTCTGTCACATCTTGGTACTTTTCTGGACCTTGAACGTGGTAGTTACCTTGCTGTCTATGGGAGGGTCAGAGAGCCTTCAGATTTCATCAAAAATATCTTAAATTATGTTCCGAAGATGAACAAAGGTCTTACGGGTTTGGAACAACACGAGGGTGAGTAATTAATGACAGAATTTTAATTTTTGGGTGAACTAACCCTTTAAAGCTTCTCTTTTGTTGACAACAGATGGTTTTATAAGCACTTCTCACTTCTCAAATTTAAGAAATTCACATAATAAGTGACCCAAACTCTCAGCGCTTGCAGAGGTGAATTGGTGTGGGACATTTACTGCAAACCGAACCGCTGAAAACACCAGATCATGAGCTGCTCGTGTGTAAATGAACACAATACCACGCTTCACTTTAAAACCGACATCGCGGGTATTTATTTAATTCACAGCCTTTACGAATTAAATCACACCAAGTGACATCGTGGTTGTGATTGAATATTTATTCTAACATATTGAGAGATTGCATGAAATATTTGTACTTTTTATCATTAAAAAAAGATTACATTGCAATATTCAAAATAAACTACAGTGAGGTAAAAAAAAATTAATTTTTCTTTATACCAGTTCAAAATATTTTTTTAAGAAGTCTTATGCTCATAGAGGCTGCATTTATTTGATTAAAAACAGCAATATTCTGAAATATTACAATTTAAAATAACTGTTTTATATTTTAATATATCAAAATGTAATTTATTTCTGTGATGCAAAGCTGAATTTTCAGCATCATTACTCCAGTCTTCAGTGTCACACGATCCTTCAGAAATCTTTGTAATATGCTGATTTGCTGCTCAAGAAACATTTATTATTATCATCAGTTGAAAACAGTTGTGCTGCATCATATTAAGTGAAGCTTGCACTTTGAACTTTGCATCGCATGACGTATTTATTTAATTCACAGCCTTTACTAATTAAATCACACCAAGTAACATATCGTGATTGTGGTTTTAATTCAATTCATCATGCAGCCATAGTGATTTATTTCCATTGCTCAATTTCAGATTGACCATGTGTATTTCACTCTCGTTCGCAAACGCAAACGCTTCATACATGTCACCTTGATTTCAAAAAACATTTTGAATTTCGCATCAATTTGTTGTGCCTCTCTTGGTGTGTATATGCTGGAAGATTTCATACAGTTGTTTAAATGTTGTGGATCACCGACTGACCCTCGTTCAGTACTTCCTTCTTCGTCTTCATCCAGGTCTGAAGGGGGGCTTGTGCGAGGGGGACAGGAACGCGTGGACACATTCCGCGCCAGGATAGAACCTGACGACACAGATTTAATGCAAATCTGATCTTTATAACAGTAAATGAACTAATAAACTAATTACTTAACTACATAATGGTGCAAGGATGGTGTACAAAAAAAAAAAATTATAAAACAAATTCTTCGAGATTCATCAAAAAGAGACATATATAATATTTAAAAAGAAAAATACAAGTATATAATATAAATAAAATTTAAAAAGATCAAATCAATTGAAGTATTTTTAATTATTAAAATAAATCAATATCAATTAAAAAAAAACTATTTGACTATTTTTGACTATACTATTATACTACTATTCAGCTATTATATTATACTAATATTCAGCATCTGTTGTTGGGCGATTGAATTTTATTGGTAGTTACTAGTTATAATGGTGCAAGGATGGTGTACAAAAAAAAAAAATTATAAAACAAATTCTTCGAGATTCATCAAAAAGAGACATATATAATATTTAAAAAGAAAAATACAAGTATATAATATACTGTAAATAACATTTAAAAAGATCAAATCAATTGAAGTATTTTTAATTATTAAAATAAATCAATATCAATTAAAAAAAAAAACTATTTGACTATTTTTGACTATACTATTATACTACTATTCAGCTATTATATTATACTAATATTCAGCATCTGTTGTTGGGCGATTGAATTTTATTGGTAGTTACTAGTTTTTAACACTTTTGAATGAGACTCATTTGTATAAAACATAAACCTGTTTGGCAGAGGGTCACATAAGAGTGTTTGTGCCCGTGGGGCCATTTACCTTGTGGTTGTATGTCGAAGCGGAGATGCCTGTCAAAGTGCATGCTGTCAGACTCATCCAGGTGACAGCGAGAATCACATGACTCACACAGGTGCAGCGGGCTTTTACCGTTCAGTTCCTGACAGTCGGGATGATGACACACCTACAGGAACAGAGAGAGAAATCAGACGCTTTGAACAGCAGAACCTTTAAGTCACTCACGGTCAGGTTCATAATCACTTCACCAGACCACAAAAAGAACTCCTGTGCCGTTTCTGCAGCGGACGTCATTCCATCTATTGTAAACTTTCTCTTCTGATAGTACAAAACATCGCGACCATACACAGATGCACATGACCAAAGGACATCGTTTAGACTCCTAACCAATCCAGAAACACAGAAGTGAATGGTTTAGAAGAATCCACATACCATGGTATTTACATGGTACTCCAAGGCACTTTCAAGAATACCACGGTACATTTGCAAAAACCATTGTTTGTGATATCATTTACCATGTTTTTGGACATGCACTATGGTAGAACCAAGATATTCCGGATATGACTGTTTTCTAATTGAATATATTTTAAAATGTAATTTATTGCTGTGATGCAAAGCTGAATTTTCAGCATCATTACTCCAGTCTTCAGTGTCACGTGATCCTTCAGAAATCATTCTAATATGCTGATTTGCTGCTCAAGAAACATTTATTGTTATCAGTGCTATATCTTTCAAGATTCTTTGATAAATAGAAAGTTCAAAAGAATTTGAAACGGGAATCTTCTTTAACATTATACTTAACTTTAATGTCACTTTTGATCAATTTAATGCATCCTTGCTGAATAAAAGTATTAATTTCTTTAAAATAAATCTTACTACCCCCCAACATTTGAATGGTTATTCATTTGAATATATAGAAAAATAATATGAACCTTTAGGTAGGACACTCCTAAGATTCAACCAATTTTTGTAAAGATAATAGTTAAAAAAAAAAAAAAAAAGAAAAAGACCACATCAAGTGTGCCTTTAGTGATAAGCCAATGGTTGCCTTGTTTTGACAAGAAAACCAATAACCACAACTAGTTTCTTGTGCATACTGCACACCTTCATGTCTGTAGCTTGCTGTTTTATATACAGTAAAAGCCTCGACTGCCACACCTACTCAAGCTTAATCCAAATCTCCCTGAAATGACTCCTATTGAAACACATCAATCAGACGGCTGTCCCCTCCTCTTACCTTCCACATCATGGGATGTGTGCAGGCCGCCCCATCCGTTGGACGCTGGTCCATGGCGGCAAAGGATAGCACTTCAGTACAGTCACACACCCCAAAACCTCATGGAAGGGTCTCAGTTCAACCCCTTCCCCCCAAAGAACCAACAAGACTTGGTCCAATTAATCCACCCCCTTGGTGTCTAGTCAAGTTAAGCGTCATGGGGGCAGGGCGGTTTTAGGGCAGCCCTGGTCTTTTCACCAAAACCAAATCAGTCTTCAGATGTCCAAACTAGCCCCTCTAATCTGAGGAGCTAATCATCTGTGCGCTCTCGTGAACCCATCTGATGGGGCGGTGGAGATTAGATTGGGCTCATCTCTTTCTCAGACTGGACTCCACCTCAAATGGATAAAGAAAGGCAGTCTCGACTCTATAAAGTTTTTAAATAGCATTTGCTTTTAAACGGGCCTTGTTGTCTGTAATAGGCATGGCATGGTCTGCCACAATGAGCACAATTGGGTTAGGTGTACTTTCATATTTTTTTTTAGATTCAAGGGCTTGTTGGGACTTCATGCAAAGCTTCAGCAGCTTTAAAGTCATGAATGGTGAAATATGGAGTCAATGTGACTACGCATCACTTTAGGGCAGTACAAACTTAATTATTGGTGCATGCTTGGAAGAGAGGGTTTTATAGATTTGCATAAATGTGGAGATTTAAATGGGCAAATGTTGCCAGAATTGCAAAGCAAGCAACATTTTTGGGTTTCCATGGTCATTGCATGCTCTAGGGCAAAGGTTTTCAAATTGGGATCCAAGGATCGCTAGGGGCCCGAAAGGGGAGTCTACATGACATGACAACATAAAATAAAATGTATTACTAATTTATTTATTTATTGTCAAACAAACAACAACGTAGTTGTCTGGAATTTCTTGGTGAGCTCAGACACAACTAAGACACTAAGGCAATAACAAACACATTCATACATACATACATAAATCATTCCAACCAATTATAAAGAACAAAATACAGAAGCGTAAGTGCCAGAAGAGTTTAAAACATAGACCATCCTACAATAGGTACTATTCAAAAAGCGTGCAGACTTATTTTTAATTGTTTAATTAAAATATTATTATTTATTATTATGTATTTAATAAAAAACATGAATTAAATAAAATTAAAAACAATACATACAAACAGAATTTAGAAGGCCACAAGGGAAGTCTACTGAAAATGTCAATTTTATAAAATATATAAAATTGAATTCAATAATAAGTAAAATATTAATAAAGATATCAAATTAAAACATGACATAAAAACAGAATTTCGAAAGCCGTAAGGGCAATCTGCTGAAAATTCCAATTTTATAAAATAAATAACAAAATGTTAATCAATAATAAATAAAATATTAAAAGATATAAAATTTAAAAATTTTATTAAATTAAATATTATAATATTAAATTAAAAACAATACAAACAAACAGAATTTAGAAGGCCACAATGGGAGTCTACTGAAAAGTTCAGTTTTATAAAATAAAATAAATAATAAAATACAATAAATTTGTATTCAATAATAAGTAAAATATTAATAAAGATATCAAATTAAAAACAATACATAAAA
>NW_015639773.1:152474-152996 GCF_001515625.1 Sinocyclocheilus rhinocerous | reverse complement strand
AGACTTATTTTTAATTGTTTAATTAAAATATTATTATTTATTATTATGTATTTAATAAAAAACATGAATTAAATAAAATTAAAAACAATACATACAAACAGAATTTAGAAGGCCACAAGGGAAGTCTACTGAAAATGTCAATTTTATAAAATATATAAAATTGAATTCAATAATAAGTAAAATATTAATAAAGATATCAAATTAAAACATGACATAAAAACAGAATTTCGAAAGCCGTAAGGGCAATCTGCTGAAAATTCCAATTTTATAAAATAAATAACAAAATGTTAATCAATAATAAATAAAATATTAAAAGATATAAAATTTAAAAATTTTATTAAATTAAATATTATAATATTAAATTAAAAACAATACAAACAAACAGAATTTAGAAGGCCACAATGGGAGTCTACTGAAAAGTTCAGTTTTATAAAATAAAATAAATAATAAAATACAATAAATTTGTATTCAATAATAAGTAAAATATTAATAAAGATATCAAATTAAAAACAATACATAAAA
>NW_015639773.1:137626-152078 GCF_001515625.1 Sinocyclocheilus rhinocerous | reverse complement strand
AGACTTATTTTTAATTGTTTAATTAAAATATTATTATTTATTATTATGTATTTAATAAAAAACATGAATTAAATAAAATTAAAAACAATACATACAAACAGAATTTAGAAGGCCACAAGGGAAGTCTACTGAAAATGTCAATTTTATAAAATATATAAAATTGAATTCAATAATAAGTAAAATATTAATAAAGATATCAAATTAAAACATGACATAAAAACAGAATTTCGAAAGCCGTAAGGGCAATCTGCTGAAAATTCCAATTTTATAAAATAAATAACAAAATGTTAATCAATAATAAATAAAATATTAAAAGATATAAAATTTAAAAATTTTATTAAATTAAATATTATAATATTAAATTAAAAACAATACAAACAAACAGAATTTAGAAGGCCACAATGGGAGTCTACTGAAAAGTTCAGTTTTATAAAATAAAATAAATAATAAAATACAATAAATTTGTATTCAATAATAAGTAAAATATTAATAAAGATATAAAATTAAAAACAATACATAAAAACAGAATTTAGAAAGCCGCAAGGGCAGTCTGCTGAAAATTTCAATTTTATAAAATAATTTAAAATGTTAATCAATAATAAATAAAATATTAAAAGATATAAAATTAAAAAATATTACATTCAATTAAATATTATTATATAAAATTAAAAAACAATTACATAAAAACAGAATTTATAAAGCCGCAAGGGGAGTCTGCAGAAAATTTCAGTTAAAATAAAATAATAAAATAAAATATTTATATGAAAATAAAAACAATACATAAAAACAGAATTTAGATTTGTCAAAAGGACTATTCATGTCTTTTGGTGTCTTTTACAAAGTGGTGCCCCTTTAAAAGAATACTAACAAACTTTGATAAAGTGTTTTAGGCAACAGATCACAAAGGTCACCAACAACAGTAGTGATGGGTCAACATCCGCACAACCACCAAGTGAAGACGACAGGTCAAAATATACACATATATATAAACAACATAACAACAACTACTGTAAAGCACATTACAGTTTTTATGGTGGGGATTATGACTGATAATAAGAGAAAGAGACGACAGGTCATTCCTCTTTACAGCAAAACTTCCTGCAGTCGATTGAGAGATTCTCCGAACACAGCGCTCAACAGAACATGCTCATGTAACGGCGTGTTTGTCATGAGCCGCTGCTATAACAACTGACGGCTTTTGCTGTGCTGTCAGGAGAGGAGTTTGGAGAGCGGAGCTGAATCACCGGGACTCATGTTCTCAGACGAGTTACAGCACATCTGTCTGAAGGAGAATGAGAGGGACTCATTGCTGTTTATGTGCGGCTGAGAGTGTGAACCTGACCGCGGGGCAGTGACATGAGACATGCGATCACGTATTCACACGCACGTAGTTATTATTTACAATAAAGTGATGGAGAGAAATATGATTAAGGAAATTATTGAGGAAGTTGAGGTGAAAGTTGAGACTAGCTCTGCTCAAAGTGAGCTTCCTCCCTGTCTACCTTCTAAGACAGCATACTACTGATTTAAAGTACTCTACACAGGCAGCAATTATATAACACATTTAGCAGTCCTTATGAAATGTACACTACAAAACTAGAATCCAATTGATTCCAATCAGTATTGTTATTGAAACTAAAACCTATTAAAATCTAAAATCTATTAAAATCATTTTAGTTACTGAAATATAAACCCATCAAAATAAAAGTTCGGATTAACTTGAAAAAATTGTGACAAATATTTTACCATGTTTGTCTTAATGTAATACTACTACTGATAAATTATTATTAAAACTTATTTTTTTAAGGAATAATCACAGTTTTTCTTCCATGTTTTAATTTGAACAGTAAACCTCTGTTGTGCAGCACATTGTTTGCTAAAATGTAATTGTTCGATTGTACAGTTCATTTTGAGATTTTTCAAAACAAATAATAATCACAGAAATCATAGGGCCCTACTATTTTTATTGTTCTTATTTTTTTTTATTACGCAAGTAAAGAATGTGAAAATATTTACATGTGCCAAATAAAGAATCACCCGGACAAACAAACATAATATATACAACTAGCCAACATTACAAGTCCATTCTGACAACTCCTGTATGTGTTTGAGTGTATCTAGGTGTGTGGGAGGTAGTGTTAATTTCGTTAACGAAAACTATGACGAAAAATGTTCGTCAACGAGGTTTTTTCCCCTGACGAAAACGAGACTAAATGAACAGGCAATATCGTTGACGAAAAATGTCGAGACTAAAATGTAGTTAAAAGAACAAAAACTTTACCAAAACCTTTTTATTTTTGTTGAAAAAAATGGAGCCAAAACATTTCAGACTGCTGTACAAGACGCTATTATGCGAGCATTCATGTTTGCGGTTGCCAGATATCAAGAGCTCAGATCCCCCAATCAGAGATTTCTGTTAAACGTATACGTACGTTACTCTGTCCAGCTTTTTGCTTTATGCAATCTGGCAACCATTCACACGCGCTCTCTCTGCGGAGGCGCCGTGATCTGAAACACCGACATACAGTACTGCACAAGTACGCTGGAGTTCAGCGATCTTCAGTTGAGGTATTCTGCTTAAATGAAAGTGTCATTCATCCAGTCTGTGTTCTGTCATGGATCTCCACTATTGTTTGCGATAGTGGTTTGCTGATTGTAACGTTACTTACGCAACCACTGTGCAGCAAAATGTCTTTTTGCCGTTGTTTTAAAAGAGAAACATTAATTTGGAATTATTGGAATTACTATTAGGAATTTCTCAGTTATAATATTTGAGAGTAGGTTTTTGTTACACCATAACGTTTTCATAACGTAGACAGGGCGAGTGTAGCCTATGTCTAAAATCTTTGGTGTTTATTTAGCCTCTAATTGATATCCTGTTATAAATCTGCACTAACGTTAAATGAGGTAAAGTAAACCATGCATACGAGCCGATATTCTATTGATTTGTGCTTATTGGTGAAAGAGCAACTTCTGATGAAATGTAAAAATACATTTCCCAAATTACAACAATCATTGCAAATTGAGCAAAATAATATATTTTTTTCATAATTTTAACCATTATACAGTAAGACAGAAATATGACGAAAGTTTCCACTGAGTAAACCTAGACTAAAATTCTCAGACATTTAGTCGACTAAAACTTGACAAACTAAAACCGGACAAGTTACATTTGACACAGGACTAAGACAAAGACTAAATTAAAAATAGCTGACAAAATTAACACTAGTGGGAGGAAGCATATAAATCAAAGAGTATCGAACAGATATATAACAGATGTAACTAGAATAACTAAAAAAGAAACGGCAGTGGAGACGACAAATAATATTGACAATAACTATAATAACAAACAACAATAATGATGATAATAATAATAAAGATGTCATTAAGATTGAGAAGGGGTGGAGGACAAGGAAGAGAGCAAGTAATAAAAATAATATTATATAAATATAAATATATATATTATAATATAGTGGGAGGAAGCATATAAATCAATCCTCCCCCCACCCAAGACATTCAAATATTAACATTCAAATACAAATATTAGAGTAGGTGGAGATGCGTTGTTGTGGTTAGTCTCAGACCAAGAAGATCAGCAGATTTATGACTGTTGGAAGGTAATGAGAGATGACCAGAAGTGGTGTAATTCTACTGTATTATTATGAACGGAAATGGATAGACTTTCCATAGCGCCATACTATTATATGTACACACTCACAAACACACAAAAACTTTAGTCAAAAAACTAAAAACATAACACCAGGGCTAAAACAACCAAAAATCAAATTACTTGTCACTGGAAACGTTTCACTCTTGGTTACAACACATAAAACAATAGCAGCCACCATCCCTATTTATCAGAGCGTGTCTGAGGATTATGACATTATGTATGCTTTAACAGTTTCATGCCCTCATTTCCCCCCCTCAATAATCTTTCAAGCAATTAAGCCTTGATTTACAAAAGCTTTTCATGCCCGAGAGTTTTTTTTTTCCATCAGCATCGATCTGCAAAGATGATCTGGAGTGAAGGGGACCCATGGTGAACAGGTTCTGTGGTCTCTATGTGGCTAGCATGTTCTCCTGTACATATCTGGTGAAGGGGGGGCTGTTTAGACCGTGTGAAGAGTTTCAGGTCAAAAGTCAAGTGCAGTGTCCTTTAGCATAGGATTAATCCATCTGCCGCAAAACTGAGCACCTGTTCCCTTCAACTGTACAGCTCGAGCGGTCTTACATAATGTACATTTTCATCCCTCTTTCTCACACAGATAATTATGCAGGCATTTAATCTCTCCTTTTATGGAAAGCCGCACGAGAAATTTGCCCTTGTCGTTTTGAAGGGTGAATGAAATTATGTGCGAGCAACAAAGAAACACAAAAGACTGGAAAATGGAAAAGAGTGACATTTATAAATGTTGAGTGGCTAAGAGAAAATAGTCATCACAAATAGAAACGGTTTTATTATATTAGAAAAAATTTTATATTAGAATGAGTTCTGAAGGATCATGTGACTCTAAAGACTAGATTAATGGCTGCTAAAAATTCAGAAATATATTTAAATATGTTTTAAATATATATTTATATATAAATATATTTAAATATTTTAAAAAAATCTGAAATATATTCAAATTCCTCACATGTGTAAACATACCTGGCAATAAAGCTCATTTTGATTCTGATTCTGAAATAGAAAAGAGTTTAAATTGTAATATTTCAAAATACTGCTGTTTTTACTGTATTTTTGATCAAATAAACGCAACCTTGGTGAGCAAAAGAGAGATTTCTTTCAAAAACATAAAAATATCTTTTTTTAATCTTTATATATATAAAGCTACATCAGGGTTTTGTTACAACTCTACTGCACCTACATGTTTTCAGTCACATTTACAGGTCCACATTTTTTTGATATATTTTTTAAATAAATACTGCATTGATTGTAAAAATGAATATTATTATTGGATTGTTATACATTTAAAAAGAAACTATCCCCCCATATATAGCTTAAAAGCCCTATGAAACCACTTACCAAGTACAGTTTTCTATGTTGTGTTGACATATTTCCTGTTGAAACAGGAAGTTTGGGTGGGCTATATCAAAAGATCATTCTAGAGAGCATTTCATTGAACAAAAATCTGCAGTGCAACATGAGACATCAGTATTTGTGGTCTGTTGTCCAGGAAGTTCAAGACAGTCATTTTAAATGCATATTTGTTAAAAATGAACTTTTAGGGGTGCACTAGCATGTAGATGACCTCACAGCTAGCAGACATTGCTTCAAAAGTCACACACTTTCACAATGAAGTTTAGCGAAACACATTTTCATAGAATAGCTTGACTTGAAAACTGATAAAAAGCACACCTGTGCTATACATGCATTACATATGCATGCAAATGCATCACACGACTGCACATGCATAAGTCAAATTAGCAGATAATGTGCATAAGCATTATTAAATGGAGGAGTTAGTGAAGGTCACACCCAAACAACAAGTTCTTCAACAGATTTCCCAGTTCTCTAGTCTTCTCTCACCTTGACCATATAAGAAGTGAAGCAAGCATTGAGCTACGGCGCTCACGCAGACGGCACAAGTTCAAGTCGGTGACAAAAGGCCAAACAAGACCTGAAACTTACTGACAGCAGCTTCACATTCTAGCTAAAACACTGAATCATCATTGCATTGCAGTAGATTATGAAATATCTCACATGCATTGCCATAGTGTCAACCTCAGACACCACACCTAAGGACCCGTTCACGGAGCGTCCGATGCATTTTGCACATAAAAATGGCAAAAGTGGGCTGAATCAGAGCCGGGTTGATAGAATAAGAGCTTTTGAAGAAGATGCCAGGCTAGTGGCATCAAATAAAAAAGCCTGAGTTTGTTTGAGAAAATTAGGAGCAAGTAAACTAGATCTTCTGTTTGAATAATCAGTATTTTTAGACAGTTCTTATGTCATGTTTTTTGCTTTTAACAAAAACACTGACTCATAAACAGAACGATCCTAAAACACACAAAGCCTGATGATTAAAAAACAGGCTTAAATTCTGCCCAACCCTGACAGCATCCTGGTGACTTAGTGTGAGAGAACGGTCTGAATCACTAAACGGCCTTAAATGTCTTGATTCAGTCCCATCTGACGCTTGTGACGTCTATAAACACTGACACACTGCCACTTAAACACAACAGAGCAAAACATACATGTAGACTCCTATAACAGTGATTCACATCCCTCCACACAGTTATCAGTCAAGCTACACTTGCTAAAACAAACACCCATTCAGAATACAGTTAACTACACTAACCATTTAGAGAAGCGAGTAAGAGTTCTGCTACAGCTGTTAGCCGTTTTATTTCCATTTATATAATATATTATGAGCCTGTCATCACAAAACAAGAGCAGGGTGTGAACTTACATGAAGCATAGCCAAAATTTTCCATTAGAATAAGCATGAAAACTTGTGTCACATTGACATTCTTATGATAAAATAGACAAAAACAAAACAAAAATCTTATATATTAACTTTTATTCTACACTATCGGTCAAAAGATTGGGATAAGAATGATGAAAATGTTAACTCTGCATCACAGGAATAAATTACATTTTAAAATATATTCAAACAGAATATAAATTTTTTTTCAATTGCAATAATATTTTACAATATTACTGTTTTTACTGTCATTTTGATTAAACAAATGCAGCCTTGATGAGCAGAAGAGAGTTCTTCCAAAAAACAAACTTATTTGTCCAAACTCCTGACTGGTAGTGTATATAATATATCTATTAATTTTTTATGTAAAAAAAAGCGCTTCATCATGGTTTTGTCACAATTGTACTGCGCCTACAGTTTTCAGTCACATTTACAGGTCCATTTTTTATTTTTTTGCCAAATAAATACTGCTTTGTATTAAAAAAAAAAAAGACAAACTATTATTAGATAACTATATATTTAAAAAGTTAAAATAAAACAAAACAAAAAACGTTCTAACAAACGAAAAAATATTCTAATTTATAAAGCAAAGAAAAGCTTTAAAATAAAATTCATACAAACCATTACAAGAAAATTAAAAAAAAGAATAATTGCAAAATGGCAATGGAAATCTAGCTACTGCATCTGCCCTCTCTTTTATGTTATAAGTTCTTTGGTTTACAAACTAAACCCAGACACATGGTGTGATTAAGCAATTATGTGAATGTAATTACGCAACTGAAGCCACAGCCAAACATCTTTCGACTTCTCTGCTTCTGAGTGTTTAGAGAAAAACACGACCATCGAAGGAAGTGAAATCAGAGCTACTGCAGTTTGCATTGGCTTTTCAGAAAACTGCCATACTTGCCACAACCGTTGACTCCAAGACAAGCGTCTGGCCCATAAAGTACACATTAAAAGAAGATAAATAAAAAAAATAAAAAAGTCATTTACACAAACCAAGTCAGCATTATATTAGTTTGGTTCACCATGCTTTGTTTTCCTTGAGTTCTGCTAAAAACAGAAAGCCACATCTGTTGAACGAACTGTGAGACCAAATGCTTTTTAGCTTAGTCTTTTTTATCGTAAAGGAATAATTTTATCCACTCCAACCCTTCTCACAATCTCTTATACCACCAAACCAAAGCCCAAAACTTTTCCAGATCTTCCATGTATGTGAAAATTTAGCAAGGACACATTAAATTGATCAAAATTGACAGTAAAGTTATTTAAAGGGGTCCTATTATGCTCTTTTACAAAGTCTTGATTTTGTTTTGGGGGTGTACTAGAACAAGCTCTCATACTAGGTTGTTCAAAAAACACATAATTTTTCACATATTTTACATAGTTTTTGAAAATTGATTTCTGTTAAATAAAATATCTCCTTTTGAAGTGGACTTTGAGCTTTGTAACTTTGCAGATCTTTTTTATGCTCAAACAGCAACATTACAGACTAACTAAAGTTGAAAAAGTGAAAAAGCATAATAGGACCCCTTTAAAAAGACTTCAATTCCAAATAAATTCTGTTCATTTGAACCTTCTATTAATTAAAGAATCTTAAAAAAAAACATTGATAATAATTATGTTTCTTGAGCAGCAAATCAGGTTTTTTTTTTACCCGTTTCATTTATGCATGACTGACAAACATGCATCACATTAAGTTTATTAGTCGGTTTATGGTAAAACTTTTAAATCAAAGTGAATGGAAAGTGTTGGATATTCATCAAAATGTAGCCTATTACTCAGAAAAACAAAGTAGAAAGCCACACAGGTTTGGAATGATAAAGGTAAATGATGACAGAATTTTCATTTTCAGGTGAACTTAAAGCATATCCTTATAAATCAATATGGTTGAGCCAACACAAACAACTCTTAAGAATAGAGGTTCCAAAAGGAAGTTTTCACAGTGATGCCATAAAAGAACCATTTTGAGTTCCAAAAGCACCTTTCAGTGAGCAGATCTTAAAAGAACCATTTTTTCTAGAACATTTTAATAATCTAAAGAACCTTTTTCCACTTTAAAGAACCCTTTGAAAGATTCCATGCAGTTAAAGGTTCTTCATGGAACCATAGATGCGAATAAAGAACCTTTACTTTTAAGCTTGTACTACCAAAACAAGCTCCATTATGGAGGCCCCCAGTGGTCGAACCCTTTAAACGTTCTGGAATTAACCTGCAGCTTCAACAGCCAAGCAGGAGAAACCAAAAGGACACATTCAGACAAACTTCTGCTTGTCATGGTTTGAGTGCACAGGAGACCAGCCACAAACAGTCCGGGTAACCAGCCCTTTCACAGAAGCTGATGACAAATGTCTGCGGTGTGCTGTGGGATTTCCACGCTTGCATATTGAGAACATCAAAAGCCTATTTGGTCACCATCGAAGGACTAAAACTTCCTTGAGTGACTAATCCTGAGTTTAAACCTGTGGCTCACATATAAGCCACTGCACAATCACTTCCCTCCAAAAGCAAAGTTCAAAATAGAGTTTGCCAACCCTGGGACAATGTCACAAGGTTTCATGTCTGTTAAATAAAGGCTATTCTACTAAGTTTTCTCATCTCCAAATTACTTTCTACCAGTAGTTTTACACATTTCAGTGCCCTAAATGAAGCTAGAAATCTTGCAATGCAGATGTTCATTAAAGGTCACATATTTTACACCTTTCTGGAGTTTTATTTTAGGTTTTGATGTCCGTAAGAATATATACTTGCGGTATAAGTACCAAAAACCATCGCAATATATTTTTACAGCTCTTCTCTCAGGAGGTGATCCACCTCATAGTAACAATCCTGTCAGATCGTCCATCCTTTGAGTGAGAGTGTAACGTTACAGGTCGGCCGATCTGGTTTCGTGGTTAAAGTTAACCTTTTCGACATGTTTCCGCAATGGTGTCTGGGGGTTTGGCAAAAGGAGAGTGGGACTGTGGGCGGTGCTCGGGGTGGTGACTGAAGGCGGTGACTGTGTCGTTCTGACGTCAACTTTTTACGGAAGTCACAACGGTTCGTGAAAAATCACGGCTACTTTATGCAGGCTGTGTGCATTTTACTGTGGACTGACTGTTTTGAAACTTATATGGTAGTTAAATAGCCCCTAGACCTCAGTTATCGTGAAAAAAGCCAGGAAATTTCAGTTTTGACAATATGGGACCTTTAAATCAATTTTAAATTAATTGAAAGAGCTCAAGAAAAATGAGCTAAGAATGACCAAGAGGAAAAGTCCATCCATGCTAAAGTAGACCAACTAACTTCACTTTTTCACAAGAAACATTCCTCTCAGTGTGTGTTTCAACATGTATAGCATCAGCAAAAGCTAATGTGCATGTTCACACCCACACCTGGAAAACAGCCACTATTATCACAGAAGTGAGCAAGAATATGAATCACAAGAGACTGGTTATTAGAGAGAGACTGGAATTAACGTTAACACAACAGCATTTCGTACTTTGGTTTACTATAAAAACAAAATGAAATCCACAATTTTCACAAACCGCTGCAATAGCGAAATCTCATAAACACTGCCGAGCTTAAACCCAATTAGAGACAATGACTTGTATAGTTCAACATGTACATCCAGGACTTTCTTAAACATGCTTTGAAATAATAAAGTTAAATCGTTCAACATTAATAATGTAAATGACATAAAACAGACATTTAAGGAGGAAAACTCCTAGGAAGCATAATGTCTACCCATCTGCTGGGTAACCAGAGACATATGTAGTGAAGACAGAAGTGAAAACTCACCAGCAGCTGCGCGCATTCAACTCAAACTCTGTCAAGTGCTCTGAGAGAGTCGTCTCAAGCTCCACTCTGTGACGCAACACTGCTATCCATAGCTTTAGGGGAGGAATAGGAGGAGGAACTGACATATAGGAAAGAGGGAGGGCGAGAGAGAGAGAGAGAGAGAGAGAGAGAGAGGGAGAGAGGGAGAGAGAGAAAGAGAGAGAGACAGAAAGAAAGAGAGAGTCTAGAATGAAGTGAAAGAAGCAACGCTACATTCAAAGTTAGCGTTCTCTCTGAGCTGGAAATGACAGGAGAGGAGAGAGCTAATTCTCACAAGTCATATTTCTTGTGGTCATATTTTAGCTAAAAATATTAAAACTAAAATTTAAACAAACAAATAAATAAATAAACAGTTTAAATAAATTGTTCTTAGAAAGGTCAATATTTCATGCATGAATATATGAAAATATATTCATATATAAATATAAATCAATATGAACTACAGATCTGTTTAAAACTACATCATGCTTAATGTGTTTTTTTATTCAAGTTATTATAAACAGTTTTAAAATGCAAAATGAAATAAAAGTACAGAATAAAAAATATTAAAAATAAAATAAAATACAACACAAGATAAAGAATGTTTTTGCATTGACATTTTCATGACAATTAATGAGATTTTCTCCCCAGAGCTTCATTACCATAATGCATCAGGATGTTTTAATTTTGAGAATTTTTTTGGCCACTCTTATTACAGTAATATAGTATTTTTTTCTGTATTATATACTGTAATATAACTATGCATGTAAATCATACATTATAAGCCATACAACTAATACTAACATTATGTATAAATGCCTCACAATTTAAGTAACAATTTTATTTACATTACAGAAATTAGAAGAATTGTTTTCACATTATGGTAATGAAAATATGTGACCCTGGACTAGAGACCTGCGCGGGACGGATTTTTCAGTCCCGCTCGATCCCGCAAGATTCTGTCCCGCGCCCGCCCACTCCCGCAAAAATATATTTTATCTGGACCCGCTCCCGCCCGCGACATTCATGTTTTGTCCCGCTCCCGCCCGCATAAAAGTAATCTATATAGATTGTTTTCAGTACATTGAAGAAATTTACATGAAATGGTTCTGTAACATCTCCTAAGCTCCACAACATCCCAGCATAAACACACCTGATAAAATATTTGTTATTTAGGCCAAGCATCAATATTCACAACCACTGTTATTTTTTACAGAAAGCAAGCATGGGCTGCTGCGTGCATGGTTTGGCATGGCAGAATGCGAGCAGCACGCTTCCTTTATTATCACAAAAAGCTGACATCTCAGTTAATCGCGATCTCATAAAGCTCTGTTATAACACTAAATATATGCACAATGAATCTTTCACAGTGTCTAAAATGAGAGGATTCGTGAGCACGCAAGTCGCTGGGGTATATTTGTAGCAATAGCCAAAAAAACATTGTATGGGTCAAAATTATAGATTTTTCTTTTATGCCAAAAATCATTGGGATATTAAGTAAAGATCATGTTCCATGAAGATATTTTGTAAATTTCCTACTGTAAATATATTAAAACCCCATTTTTGATTAGTAATATGCATTGCTAAGAACTTAATTTGGACAACTTTAAAGGCGATTTTCTCAATATTTTGTTTTTTTTGCACCCTCAGATTCCAGATTTTCAAATAGTTGTATCTCGATCAAATATTGTCCTATCCTAACAAACCATACATCAATGGTAAGCTTATTTATTCAGCTTTCATATGATGTATAAATCTAAATTTAAAAAAATTGACCCTTATGACTGGTTTTGTGGTCCATGGGTCACATATATGAGAAAACAGTTTTTGCAATTATAATAAGTATAGTTAATATAGTATAGTATAATTAATAGTAATTGTATTTTATATGATTATATTTGGGGATTATTTAATTGTCACAAAATTAATTTCTTAACACAAAAAAATAAATGTAATATAAAACATAGTAATACCATGGTACTTAATCATGTACCATGTTATTCACATGGTATATGTACTTTAAATATATATAATATAAATGAATATAATACTTTAAGTATAATTTTCTAAGTACAAAAAAAAAAAAAACAGAGCTTGGGATTGGGAAAAGAGGGGCAAATCCCTGCACATATCCGTCCTACCCCAGTCCGGACCTGCACGCTCACCCCACTTACTTTAACATGTTTAAACTCTTCCCACTACTCATCATGATCCAAAAAATCCATGCAATTTTCTCCTGAAATTTCTGCACGCTCATGCACCGTCAATGGCAACATAAGAATTACACATGCATCACATGATAGCCAAGAAAAATAAATGACCAAACATTGAAAAAAAAAAAATAAGTACAAATAATTACATGGAACGGCTCTCTGGCATGCTATTAGATGCACTCACCGCCAGCCGGTCAGAGTCGCATGCGTGTTTGCATGTGTGCATGTTGCTCTACACCTCAGTACGACAAACCGCTGTCCTCTATTCTCGCTCCGGATCAAACTGCAGAGTCCTCCTGCAGTCTGGCAGGATTTGTTGGACCGGGGTGCTTTCAATCTAATAACTCCGTAAACTGGTGTGTGTGTGTGTGTTTGCGTGTGTTATACAAGGTGAATGTTTCTATCCCTGGTGTTTCTTCCAATGTGGGCGCAGTTTAGACTCTGAAGGTGTTTGTGGGACTATTTAACTGTCGGAGTCTCTATAAGGAAGGAAGACATCAGATATAATCCCGTTGACAGTCGGGACTGAAGACCCGGTGTGTGTTTATGAAAAACGCCCCCATCCTCACACACACAATGCACATAAACTGCTGCTTTGTCTTGCTGACATCTTCAGATGAAGCTTATCTGTGAATCAATTCACATAAATTGCTTTAATGGATTCTTGAGGAGGAGACATGATAACAATCTGGGCAAAAGTGCTAAAAAGGGAAAGGAAGAAGCCTAAAAATGATACTGCGCATACTGATGACATGTCATAAAATACATTCTCATGCTATATTATGAGCATCACTGAAATAATTCATTCTGACTGGTCAGTCGTGGCTTTCTGCAGTCATATAATTGTATATAATGACTGTTAGGGTGAGTGATTATCTGTTATTTGCCACATAGCTGTGCTGGTATCTTCTTTATGTAATACAAATATTTTTAACTCAAATTAATCATTTCATAAGCCTTTCTTTTTTTATTTAGTAAGTAGTTGTTTAACAAGTGGGGCAAATACACAGCCAGATTCACGTTATCACAAAACAAGCCCCTCTAGGCTGATGAAAGACCCCTGATCATGCTGTCGGGGTGAATTCTGCGATAATGCTCATCTGGCTGTACATTATCCAATACATATAATATTTAACAGATCATTAGTTAATGTAGATTCAAAGTTAGAATTACACCAAATATTTGCACTTAATGGGCCTCATTCAAGAAACACAAGCAGAACGATTTTTTGTGTAAATCATTCGGAAAGTCGTTCTGACGTAAATTTTCGGATTCATGAAAATGTTCGTATTTTGAAAATGTTAGTTGGTACGAAAGAAATTTACACCTGCTCCCTATCATGTGTAAATGGTACATAAAACATTCAAACGTTCTGTATTCTTTTAGACAAACTGATGACACTGCATTTTTATGAACTATGTATTAGAATGATATGTAACGAGTACATTTGCCCTGTCTTTTTTTCGTTTTTTACTCTTTAACTTTGGATAAAACGCAGAGCTCGTCACTGTCCCTTTTTACACAGCCGTCCAATCACAGTGGAGGAGGGGCGGGACAAACATTACATTGACCAACCATGATCATACTTGTACAACACAACAATGGAGAAGTTAATATTGCTGGTTACTGCATTTTTATATTCAGTAATATTCTTCAAAATAAGATACTCGTAACATGTTACTGCCGTGAATATTCCAAATCATAGCAAACAAGCTGTGGTGCTCTGGTGGACACACGTTAATTTATTAATTTATTGTTAGGCATATAGCCTATTAGTCGCTTATGCATTTATGCTATATAACTTACCAAACCAGAGAATTGAGTCCAAGGATTCCGCACCATTCCTAGATACGTAATTTGCGTAGCTGTAATTCATAGGCGGGGAATATGCTAATTGTGAATGAGCGTGCATGCGCTATTTACGAATTATTGGAATTCATTAACATACACACACTTAACTATCAAATCTGACCTTTTACGAAGTATTTGTGAATCCGGAGGAGAGTTTTCGGGAAG
>NW_015639773.1:133606-135537 GCF_001515625.1 Sinocyclocheilus rhinocerous | reverse complement strand
AAAAAAAAAAAAAAAGTACAAATAATTACATGGAACGGCTCTCTGGCATGCTATTAGATGCACTCACCGCCAGCCGGTCAGAGTCGCATGCGTGTTTGCATGTGTGCATGTTGCTCTACACCTCAGTACGACAAACCGCTGTCCTCTATTCTCGCTCCGGATCAAACTGCAGAGTCCTCCTGCAGTCTGGCAGGATTTGTTGGACCGGGGTGCTTTCAATCTAATAACTCCGTAAACTGGTGTGTGTGTGTGTGTTTGCGTGTGTTATACAAGGTGAATGTTTCTATCCCTGGTGTTTCTTCCAATGTGGGCGCAGTTTAGACTCTGAAGGTGTTTGTGGGACTATTTAACTGTCGGAGTCTCTATAAGGAAGGAAGACATCAGATATAATCCCGTTGACAGTCGGGACTGAAGACCCGGTGTGTGTTTATGAAAAACGCCCCCATCCTCACACACACAATGCACATAAACTGCTGCTTTGTCTTGCTGACATCTTCAGATGAAGCTTATCTGTGAATCAATTCACATAAATTGCTTTAATGGATTCTTGAGGAGGAGACATGATAACAATCTGGGCAAAAGTGCTAAAAAGGGAAAGGAAGAAGCCTAAAAATGATACTGCGCATACTGATGACATGTCATAAAATACATTCTCATGCTATATTATGAGCATCACTGAAATAATTCATTCTGACTGGTCAGTCGTGGCTTTCTGCAGTCATATAATTGTATATAATGACTGTTAGGGTGAGTGATTATCTGTTATTTGCCACATAGCTGTGCTGGTATCTTCTTTATGTAATACAAATATTTTTAACTCAAATTAATCATTTCATAAGCCTTTCTTTTTTTATTTAGTAAGTAGTTGTTTAACAAGTGGGGCAAATACACAGCCAGATTCACGTTATCACAAAACAAGCCCCTCTAGGCTGATGAAAGACCCCTGATCATGCTGTCGGGGTGAATTCTGCGATAATGCTCATCTGGCTGTACATTATCCAATACATATAATATTTAACAGATCATTAGTTAATGTAGATTCAAAGTTAGAATTACACCAAATATTTGCACTTAATGGGCCTCATTCAAGAAACACAAGCAGAACGATTTTTTGTGTAAATCATTCGGAAAGTCGTTCTGACGTAAATTTTCGGATTCATGAAAACGTTCGTCTTTTGAAAATGTTAGTTGGTACGAAAGAAATTTACACCTGCTCCCTATCATGTGTAAATGGTACATAAAACATTCAAACGTTCTGTATTCTTTTAGACAAACTGATGACACTGCATTTTTATGAACTATGTATTAGAATGATATTTAACGAGTTCATTTGCCTTGTCTTTTTTTCGGTTTTTACTCTTTAACTTTGGGTAAAACGCAGAGCTCGTCACAGTCCCTTTTTACACAGCCGTCCAATCACAGTGGAGGAGGGGCGGGACAAACATTACATTGACCAACCATGATCATACTTGTACAACACAACAATGGAGAAGTTAATATTGCTGGTTACTGCATTTTTATATTCAGTAATATTCTTCAAAATAAGAAACTCGTAACATGTTACTGCCGTGAATATTCCAAATCATAGCAAACAAGCTGTGGTGCTCTGGTGGACACACGTTAATTTATTAATTTATTGTTAGGCATATAGCCTATTAGTCGCTTATGCATTTATGCTATATAACTTACCAAACCAGAGAATTGAGTCCAAGGATTCCGCACCATTCCTAGATACGTAATTTGCGTAGCTGTAATTCATAGGCGGGGAATATGCTAATTGTGAATGAGCATACATGCCCTATTTACGAATTATTGGAATTCATTAACATACACACACTTAACTATCAAATCTGACCTTTTACGAAGTATTTGTGAATCCGGAGGAGAGTTTTCGGGAAGGTCCGTTTTACGCGTAAATTACTCAGAATTTA
>NW_015639773.1:131653-132476 GCF_001515625.1 Sinocyclocheilus rhinocerous | reverse complement strand
AAACAACGCGTCACTCCAGAAAAATGCAGTGCCTCCAAAGCACCACCAGCTGGTCGTTTTCAGAAGAGCACCAGGCATCATACAAAAACACTCTGGTGGACAGATGTTAATTTATTCATTTATTGTTAGGCATATAGCCTATTAGTCTCTTATGCATTTATGCTATATAACTTACCAAACCTGAGAATTAAGTCCAACGATTCCACACCATTCCTAAATACGTAATTTGCGTAGCTGCGTAGCATAGGCGGGGAATATGCTAATTGTGAATGAGCGTGCATGCGCGCCCTATTTACGAATGATTGGAATTCATTAAGCTACACACATTTAACTATCAAATCTGACCTTTACGAAGTATTTGTGAATCCGGAGAAGAGTTTTCGGGAAGGTCCGTTTTACGCGTAAATTACTCAGAATTTACTCATATATTTACGAATGTTTCATGAATGAGGCCCATTACTTTTATTTGCACAACTGGTAACTCCTGGAAAAACCTGTTTTAATAATTGTCAGATCAAAAAAATAATTATTATTTTATTTTTTTACTTGTATTCAGAGCTTTGCTAATTTTGGAGTTAGTTAGAAAAGGTCAAACATCAAATTTTCATATGTGAATTTAAAATCAAATAAAATCTCAGTGCATAGAGAAAATTATGCCTTTTGGGACCATAATTTTGTTGTTGCTGTTTTGTTTTTCGCATTGACATTATTTTCATGACAATTAAAGAGATTTTTCCCCAAGTTTCATTACCGTAAAGCACCTGGATGTTATTTTTATTAGTTTTCTAATTTCAGCATTAAAAAAAATATATATATATAAATA
>NW_015639773.1:122273-131622 GCF_001515625.1 Sinocyclocheilus rhinocerous | reverse complement strand
CGCCCATCAAGTGTTGTCCCGCGCCGCACTCTGCTGCGTTGGGTCCCGCGATAGTGCAGGTCTCTACTCAGAATGTGCCTGTTATAATGTTATGATCGTTATGATGGACTCTGAGCATAAAAACGTTAATGCCCTTGCAGTGGCAAATAGCTTTGGTTTTATATTTAATTTGATTACATGAATGTTATAAGTTGAGATTTACAAGAAATATTTTAACTGCTACTATGTAAAAGGAATACTGCTGTAAAAAAACACCTTTCTGTCAATATGGGGTGCTGTGTGTACATTAATGAGGAAAAAAAATTAACTTAAATGATTTTAGCAAATGGCTGCAATATAACAAAGAGTGAAAAATTTAAGGGGGTCTGAATACTTTCCGTACCCACTGTATTTACGAATGTTTCATGAATGAGGCCCATTAATTTTATTTGCACAACTGGTAACTCCTGGAAAAACCCGTTTTAATAATTGTCAGATCAAAAAATAATTATTATTTTATTTTTTTACTTGTATTCAGACCTTGGCTAATTTTGGAGTTAGTTAGAAAAGGTCAAACATCAAATTTTCATATGTGAATTTAAAATCAAATTAAATCTCAGAGCATAGAGAAAATTATGCCTTTTGGGACCATTATTTTGTTGTTGTTGTTTTGTTTTGATTTTCGCATTGACATTATTTTCATGACAATTAAAGAGATTTCATTACCGTAAAGCACCTGGATGTTATTTTTATTAGTTTTCTAATTTCAGCATTAAAAAAAATATGTTTTTCAGCTGCAGGGACAGGACGACTGGTTGCAATCGAGGGAAAGATGAATGCGGCCAAGTACAGGGATATCCTGGGCGAAAACCTTCTCCAGAGTGCTCAGGACCTCAGACTGGAACTAAGGTTTACCTTCCAACAAGACAATGACCCTAAGCACACAGCTAAAATAACGAAGGAGTGGCTTCACAACGACTCTGTGACTGTTCTTGAATGGCCCAGCCAGATCCCTGACTTAAACCCAATTGAGCATCTCTGGAGAGACCTAAAAATGGCTGTCCACCAACGTTTACCGTCCAACCTGACAGAACTGGAGAGGATCTGCAAGGAGGAATGGCAGAGGATCGCCAAATCCAGGTGTGAAAAACTTGTTGGATCTTTCCCAAAAAGACTCATGGCTGTATTAGATCAAATGGGTGCTTCTACTAAATACTGAGCATTTTTCAGTTTTTCTTTTTTAATAAATCTGCAAAGATGTCAACAATTCTGTGTTTGTCAGTCAATATGGGGTGCTGTGTGTACATTAATGAGGAAAAAAAATTAACTTAAATGATTTTAGCAAATGGCTGCAATATAACAAAGAGTGAAAAATTTAAGGGGGTCTGAATACTTTCCGTACCCACTGTATATATATATATATAAACAATAATAAAAATAATGAATTAAATCAATTTAATTGTATTCATAACTTGGCAAGTGTTCATTTAGTCAAAAAAGGTGAAATGTCAAAAGTTTCATATGTGAATTTATGAAAAATTGAAACGTATAAAATCACAGCATTAATGAAATTATGTTATTTCAGGACCTTTACCATTTTTGGCATTTACAATATTTTCATGATAATTATGGAGATTTTATCCCCAATTTTCATTACCTTAATGCATCTGGATGTTTTTTTTTTTCATTTATAATGACTTTTTAGATTAAAGTTATTGCAAAGTGTTGCCCAACATTTAAAAAAAAAAAAACTAAATAAAATATAAAAATAAAAAAATAAAATACAAGTTTCACCACTAGTGAGACCAAATGTAATTGCAAAAATAATGATGTTTTTTAAAGACAGGTTTCCAAACACTCCCGTCTCATCTGGCATTGGTCAGACAAACAAATAGTCTCACTCCAAACTGGCATCATTGGTTCAGCTAACATTTCTATGTTGAGCCGGTTGGGATGCTCAAACTAACAAGGTTTCAAAACCACTGCAGAGCCGATCACGTCACATAAGGCCTGTCAGTCAAACATATGAGGAGCAAATCCTCCTGAACCCCAAACAGATGACTGCACAACGCTAGTTTACAAAGATTTACCACAATACTATAAAACACCACACCTTGCGCAAAATATGCTCTGAAAGGGAGGTTTTAGTTCTGCTTTGTTATTGCATTAGCATTGTATTTCCAGGATTAGATACTTAGGGAGTAAAATATGCTTGACGTACTAGTCCACGTGAGTCATAACGAGTCCATCTCTACCAAACACACACTCTACTAGTCAACTAGAACGGATCAGAGGTTCCAAAGCTTCCTAAACAAAACTCACTGTTCCTCTGGCATTCAAAGTAAATCAGGCTGAGCTTCACTTAAGTCCTCTACAATTAGCTTCCTACATAAGAGACTGTGTGTGTGTGGAATAGCGTCCCATCCTCCAGAAACCCCTGCTGTCTACCTCAATTAAAAGAGTCTATATTTAAAGAGGCATGCAGACAACAGCAACACAATTACCTGAGGGGATCAGGTGCTCCAGGCAAAGCAATAGGGAAGATGCAGCACAAGTGCTTCAACACAGCTGACGCCCATCTGACACAATATAGCCATTTTTGTCATAACACAAGGACACAGGCCAGTCCTGCTTGTGTGTCGTGACTGTTCCATCGCCATGACTGTCAGAATATCTTATTTGAAAAACTACCAGTGATTTCAAGCTTGACAAACCGAATTCCTTGTTATCAGTGTTAAAAACAGTTGCTTAATTTTCTGTGGATACTGACATTTTTTCCCCTAAGATTATTAGATAAATAGAAAGTTCAAAAGAACAGCACTTATTTAAAATAGAAATCCTTATAAATATCTTTACTGCCACTTTTGGTCAATTTAATGCATCTTTGTGGAATAAAATTTTTAATTCTAAAAACTTTTGAAAGGCAGTTTACAGGTCGCAAACATTGGGTACAAGCTGATTTGAAATTAGATAAAAAAAGAATATACACAATCCAATCAAACAAACTTTGTGGATTTTTAAAAATAAATGAATCATAGCTTTGCTGAGGTACAAGTTGTCAGAATATCTTTAGAATTTTAGCTTTAGGATAATTTGAAAGAACTGAAAAACACTGAGGATCAAATTATCATTACTGCATTTTGATTTAGCGTGACTGAAGACATTGAAACTCCTCACTGGCAATTTGCATATTTTGTTACTAAAGCCAGTGTTTACTTGCATTTAGCAACCCCTTTGAAAACCTAAAGGCATTTCGCAAAAATAACAAATGCAAAGTTTGACCAAATCATGAGCAAATCATTTCTGTGAACTGGGTCAAGTGATTCAATGAAAAGATTCAACTCAAAAAAAAAAGGATTTACAAAATATTTTAAATACATATAACAGATTTGTGAGACAAATAGACCAAATAGAGTCGATTATACTGAAAATCCTTGAATCAAGTGAGTTAAACTTGAGAACTGATTCAGTCAGATTCAAACGATTCATTGAAAAGAACCAAGTCAAAGAAAACGAGCATTTGCAAGTTCAAATTTTGGACCCCTTTAAAAACCTAAAATAAACAAATGCTAAGTTTGACCAATTCATAAGCAAATCACTGGTGTGTGAACTCGGTCAAATGATTAATTGAACAGATCCAACAAAAAAAAAAAAGTATTTAATTGTGAGACAAATAGACTGAAATTAATTCATGTTTGGAAAATCAGTGAATCAGTGAGTTAAACTTGAATTGAATCAGTCAGATTTAAACAATTCATTGAAAGGTTCAGCTTAAAATAAATAAATAAAGCATTTGGCAAGTGCTAATTTTGGACCCCTTTAAAAACCTAAAGCCATTTAACAAAATAACAAATGCAAAATCTGACCAAATAATTCAATCGTTTTTGTGAACTGGGTCAAATGATTCATTTAAAAGATCCAACTCAAAGAAAACAAGTGCTTGGCAAGTGCTCATTTTGGACGTGTTCAGGGACCTAAATGCATTTTGCAAAATAGCAAATGCAAAGTTTGTCCAAAGTTCACATTTCTGCAACTCTGTATTTCTATCTCATACTAGTAGCGTTTCTGTTTTTTAGGTTTTGTTGTAAAAATCTCAGAGCGGATTTACTCCAACACCAGAGAAAAAAAAACACTCATCTTGCAGAATGCAGGCAGGGTTTAATGGTCCATTTCTAAGAAACAAACATTACGCAATAGCTTCTTTCCCAAGAAAGTGCACAAACCTGTCCAGAAACACCTCACACTGAGACAGTTCCAGCTAACACATAAAGCCTATTATAATAGTGACGCAGATGTTGATAAACACATTTATTAAAATGTGTCAAATCTTGCTTTTCCATTTACCTGTGTGCCTTCATCATTTATGAAATCAAATCCGCTGATGCCATAACAGATGAATGAAAAGGCTCCTGTGTGGTTTCCGTGACTGATGAACGACTGGTGACCAACATTCTCGTGCACCGCTCAAAAGACACCTGTGCATTCTGCATTGAAAAGCCATTATCTCACTCTGACCGGCAGATTTTTGTGCCCAGTCTTCTTCCTCTCCACCATACTGGCCTTAATGCCAGCAGACGCTCCAACAGTGAGCGGTCAATGACCATCATGCAACAGTGAAACAATCCTCCCAATCCCTCATAAAGGAAACCACTCATCTGGGCCTTCAATCACTCATTTCATCTTATGAGCCATTAGCTTGTCCATTCAAGCTGAATTTATGCTTTCGGTGGTTATTTAATGGCATTACAATCTGTGGGGAAAATTCAACTATGACCTGCGCACACATCTTACAATTCAGACACGATGACAGAAAACACACACTGAAGAGTGCAAAACCATAAAGACCTGTCACACCTTCCAATATGCTACTTCAAATTTAGTTTTTTTTAAGTAGTAATGTGCAAAATGTGACTATCAAATAAGCAGGATGTGGAAAACCAGCCCTAAAATTGACTTACAATCTGAAAGTGTCATCATTTGCTCTCCTGCGTGTCATTATGACAGACTTTCTTCTGTGGAACTCAAAAGTAGTAATTTAAGACAATAATAATAATAATGATTCAATATTAAAAGAAGTGAATGAGCTTGAGAACTGAATCTGTCCAATTCATGAGAAAAACATTTTTGTGAACTGGATCAAACAGTGTAACAAACAGGCGAATATTAATTTTATTTAGTTTTATGGTTTTATTTACTGAAAATATTTTATTTAGTTGAAAATATATAGTTGACTCAAACTTAAGAACTGAATCACTTCCAATCATGAACAAATAATTGTGATGGGTCAAATTTAATTGGGGAAGGGAAAAAAACGTAATAAATTAATAAATAAATAAATAAAAACTGATTTTTTTTCCCTGAAAATATTTGAGTCAGTAAGTTGAGAACTGAATCAGTCCGATTCATGAGCAAATCATTTTTGTGAACTGAATAAAACAAAATTAAAAAGATCCAAATCAAAATCTACAAGTTTCAACTCAAAAAATGATTCGTTCTCAAATTTCAAAAGCCATACAAAGCATTTAGGTGACAAAAAAAAAATCATTATTTACAGTTTTAATTCATGAACAAATCATTTTTGTGAACAGAACTGCATCAAATAATTCATTGAAAAGATGCAATAAAAAACAAAGGATTCATTTAACAAATTTTAAAAGCTATATGAAAAATGTTGGGACAAACAGACTGAAAATAATTCATTATTCACTGAAAACCTCAGTGAGAAGAACTTGAGAACTGAATCAGTCCAATTCATGAACAAATCTTTTTTGTGAACTGAACTGGATCAAAGGATTCATTAAAAAGATCCAACTAAAAAATTATTAATTTACAGATTTTAAAAGCCACACAATAGATTTTGTGTGGCAAACAGACCGAAAATTGTGTTACTTACCAAAAATGTTTTAAGTGAGTTGAACTAGAGAATTAAATCGGCCTTAAAAATTATCAAATCATTTGTGTGAACTGGGTCAAATGATTTATTGAAAAGATCCAACTCAAAAAAAAAAAAAAAAAGAGATTCATTAACAAATTACACATCACAACTTCTCTGTTGAACTCTCATAATCATGCCAACAAGAGCTAGGCAGGGATGTAAATGTTTTGAATAAAAAATGATTAAATTTCAGACCTGATTCACTTTCATTATCTCACACCTTACTGGTTTGAAACAACATGAAAATGAAATTTGGATTAAAATATTTAAAGCCAAAAGGTTAAAAGCAAAGTCAGCTCTGGTCTAAACAGTCTGTGTGGCCCCCATGCCGTTGTCTTAAAGGATCTTAAAGGAGCCATCCAGGATCATTTATAAAATCACTCACTGCTCAGAGTTACCCATGAATCATTAGAGTAATGAAAAGCTAAATATTTATGGGCCGTATAAGAACTGGAATAGAACAGATGCAAATGAGAAAAGACGGCCGACGAAGAAGGCATGCGCTCCATCACTCGCCAGCACGCCTCGGGAAAGATTAACAGCGGGATAAGGAAACAGAAGGAAAAGCTGGAGTTATCTAGAAACGGGCAGCGAGGACACTTTCCCTGAAGGAAACTTTGAGAGTGGCGGTTGAGTGGGTGGCTGGATGGCGGAGGATTGATTTTGACAAGGATGAGGTTTTATGGAGAAAGTGTGGGCAGTTATCTGATCTATTGCTGCCTGACACACACACACACGTCTGGTTTACTATCCTTGTGGGGACTGTATACTGTAACTGTACAAACCGTATATATTCTATCGACTTCACAGACAACTTTCTGCATTTTTACATTCTCAAAAAAATTCATTCTGTATGATTTATAAGCTTGTTTCTCCATGGGGTCCACACAGTGACACGAGTCCCCATGAGTCTGTGTGTAAACTAGGGCTGTCGTGATTCGTCGATTTTATTAGACTATTCGATTATTAAAAATCCTCGACCTCCTTTTGCTCGCGTCGACTAACCGGCAAAATACCGGAAGTGGCGCATTTCACAGACGAATATCCATAAAACACATTAGACTGTTTTCCAAGGCTGCATGATATATTAAACCCATTTAAAAATCATAATTAAAGGGGTCATATGATGCTGCTAAAAAGAACATTATTTTGTGTATTTGGTGTAATGAAATGTGTTTATGCGGTTTAAAGTTAAAAAAACACATTATTTTCCACATACTGTACATTATTGTTTCTCCTCTATGCCCCGCCTTTTTGAAACGCGTCGATTTTTACAAAGCTCATCGGTCTGAAAAAGCAAGGTGTGCTGTGATTGGCCAGCTATCCAATGCGTTGTGATTGGCCGAATACCTCAAGCATGAGACGGAAATGTTACGCCCCTCACATACTGCTGATGCCGTGTCCGACGAGACAAAAACATTAAACCCATTACAAACGAGGCATTTGTTGCATCCAGTGGGGCCATAATTACTGATTATAATGACTTATACTGTCGTTTTACGATTTTTCTATACTCTGTTTTAATGGTTAAATTACATTTTATTAATCGAAAAGCCTGTCTAATTAATTGAGTTTTACAGTTTTATCTTTACCAAATTCTGTTTTCCATTATTTTCTGGATTCCATTTTAATGGTTCCATTAAATTTTAATAATCAACAGCATCTCCAATTAATTGTTTTTATTTAAAAAAAAAAAAGCTTTTTATTTTCTTCAGAAATACTGCACATTTACATTTTTCTCCTAAATAAATTCTGCTAAATTATATTTCTGGTAAATACTCCTTTAAAAAGTGTTTTTGATTATAATTTTATTATCAGTAGATCAGAACATGTGGATATGTTGTCATTCTTATACTATAATACTGAACTTTGATTTCAGTGATTTGGACTATGAGACGGACACTTGCTTCTTTAGCACTTTATGTTGCAATTTACTTTTTTACTTTTGGATTTAATTTGGCTTAATGAAATATAGTTTAATAAAATATTCTTAAGTAAAATTGTTGATTTTTTTGTGGGAAATTAATCGTTTAGATTAATTGACAAATTAGTCGATAGATTAATCTAAATAAAAATAGTCATTAGTGGCAGCCCTAGTGTAAACATGTATATACACACACACGCAGCTCTCAGCTGTTTATCTTTGGTTGGGTGGATTTCCCTGGTGATCCACACCTTGTCTAGTCCTGTTGGGGAGTGAACAGATGTAATTGGCTCTGAGTGATGGAAGCACGCTCAGACTGGCCCCGTCTCCACACGGAAACACGATCAGATACCAGAAGATATAAACTGAAAGACAAACGGACAGACTCCAGAGTCCCGTTAGCCATTTGTTTATTTATTTATTTTTTTTAAATAATTTTATTAGAAAGGGGGGGAATAGGATCAGTGTTGTTATTGCTAACTAACTGAAATAAGTTTAAGTTGAAATACAACATTTTTAAAACTGACATAAAAAATTGTTTAAATAAAATGATATAGAAACAAAACTACTAAAACAGTTCAAATTAAAATATAATATAAAACTTAAAAAAAAAAATTAAACTTTAAAACATTAAAGCTGAAATAAAATACAATATAAATATTAGATGAAAAATAATACAAAGAAATTACATCTATATAAAAATATTAAAAATATCTGTAAAAATAATTACATAACCAAATTACTATAACTAAAACAATTAAAAACTTATAAAATTAAATTGAAAATTAAAAATGCTGCCTTGACAACTAAATGAATATATAAAAATCAAAATAATAATAATAATAAAAAATCGTAAAATGGCAAAAACAATTCAACAAAATTACTAATAATAAAACTATTAAAAATAATTTTCAGTAATTTAAATAGAGTTGAACAACTTATAAAATTGAAACAAAAAATTTGAAATTTTAGAAACTAACTAAAATATATTTTTTTTAATTAAATTACTAAAATAACTGATAATAAAACAGAAAAAAGCTATATACAAATATTTACATTTACATTTAGTAGGCACTTTTATCCAAAGCGACTTACAAATGAGAACAATAAAAGCAGTCAAAACTAACAAAAGAGCAACAATATATAAGTGCAAATGACAAGTCTCGGTTAGCCTAGCGCAGTACACGTAGCAAGGTGTATATATATATATATATATATATATACATACACATATACACACACACAAAGAAAAACAAGTAGATAGAAAAGAAAAACTAGAAAGCTAGTGTTTGTTTGTTTTTTTATATGAAAAAAAACAAAGAATAAAAAATAATAAAAGATAAATATAGATAAAGTAGAATTAAAATAGAATAGAAAGTGTTAGAGTTAGAGGGTCAAATAAAGGTGGAACAGATGTGTTTTTAGTCATTTCTTGAAGATGGGTAAGGACTCAGCTGCTCGGATTGATTTGGGCAGATCATTCCCCCTGGAGCGAACAGTTAATGAAAAAG
>NW_015639773.1:121626-122263 GCF_001515625.1 Sinocyclocheilus rhinocerous | reverse complement strand
TATATATATATATATATATATATATATACATACACATATACACACACACAAAGAAAAACAAGTAGATAGAAAAGAAAAACTAGAAAGCTAGTGTTTGTTTGTTTTTTTATATGAAAAAAAACAACAAACTAATAAAATGACAAGCACATAACAAAATAACTAAAACTGACAATTAAAATATTAAAATAATTCAAAATATTAAAAATTAAAATAGCATAGGAGCGCCACTAAAATAATACTGGATCAAAAAAATAACAGACTGAATTTTGACTTTGTGCAGCACAACACGTCACAGCATGTGCCATACCGTTAGGCAGCGGCTCCAACAATCAGCTAATTTTTAAGGCTTTCCATTAGGGCTATCAAAAAAAATTCGAATTTCTAATATTCGTTGAATTTACAATAAAAATCGAAGTGAATTGAATGAAGAGAGAACATCAATGTGGAGAAGATCTTGTTTACATCAAAATTGAAACCAAGCCGTTCACACAGAATGCATATTTCGCGCATTTTCTAGAGGGACATCTATCACCGTTGCACTCGCGTTTCGCACAAAAGCAGCCGCATGTTTAGAAAGCCATGTAAAATTAATGCAAGTTCAACTTTGAAAAAACATATCTCGAGACTTTATGGCGGG
>NW_015639773.1:109517-112264 GCF_001515625.1 Sinocyclocheilus rhinocerous | reverse complement strand
TTACTTATAATTGGTTTATAAACATTATTTTAAACATTATGCACTTTTTTCACAGATAGTCATGTTATCTTATGCTTTGAATAAACATGCATTAGTAATATTTTGCTCGATGCGCCCTCTTGTGGCCTCAGAAGAGAAGCCAAAAGCTTTTCTTCACCCTAACTGAAATTATGCATTTTAAATTTGAATATAATTAAATTAAGTAAAAAATTCAAATTTAGTTTTAGTCATTTTGACAGCCCTACTTTCCATAATAATAATTAAAGCGGCAGATTTCGAATATAGGTCACATTTACACAAACGGCACACCACAGCATTTTCGAAACTGTCGAAAGCAAGCACTTTCTAAAAGTATTTCCAAATTATCTAAGACATGCATTTAACTTTTGTCTTGTCAGAATTATTCCTACAGCAGACTATAAATAAATATAATCCTCCTTAAACCAGTCTGAAGGCCTGTAGAGCAACATTAGCGAGTGTTGTGCAAGAGCTGACACAGACAGCGATTCAGACATCTGCAACAGTGTGTTTGTCATCAAGTTCTAGCTAGACTTTAGCATTTAATAGCAAGATGCTAACAGACCTGTCCTCAACAAGCTGCACAGTTTAACAGTACTTAAGGCCACGGGTTGTTTGTCTCAGGAGGCACCACTAATGATTTCACAACAGATTTCTTGTCAGTTATCAGAGTCCTGTCCTGCAACACACACACAAACACACACCTCGTCTCTCTGCCTCCACCTAGTGGTCAGGGTGAGTTACTGCAGTGCAGGGATCCTGACACTTACACAAAGCTGCTTTTAAGGAATTCAAAATTAAGACTTTAAAAAAATTTGTGTTTATAGTAGGGGAGAGAGGGCTAAGATGTGTCAGTGGGTAAAGCCGTGTGACTCTCCTAATTTAGCAACTGGTGCATTACATCACTTCACCACATTTTGAAAGGATCCCACATGCACAGTACACAGTTTTTCACATGCACGAGAATTTTTTTTTTTTTTAATATTATTATTATTATTTTATTAACAAAATTAATTTCATATTTAAATTTTTTTATGTATGCATGCATGAATATTTTACATGGTAGGAAAAAAGCCTTTGATGTCAAACTTATACAAGTCCAAAATTATCATAATCAAATATTTTTACATGAATTAGCCATGTATAAAACCATGCAAATTATTTTAGATGGCACAACAATAGTGATAGTTAGTTTTTGCATTAAAATGTAAGAAATACTATTAAAATAAAATACTAATAGTACTAAGACTATTATAAAAAATGTTTCACTACAATCAGATATTCTGAATATATTCTGGAAAATTTCATTGCTTGTTCATGAATTGTTACAGATGCATTTTTCTAATTTCAGATTATAAATATAATTGTATAATAAATTATAAAATAAAGCTATTAATATATATTATATTAAATAATTAATACATTATAATAATACAATAACATAATAGAAAAAATAATAGATTTAAAAAATATGGAATGTGCTTTATTTTTTAAAGTGGCTTGTTACAAAAGATTTCCCTTTCAAAAAGTGCTGTTCTTTTGAACTTTCTATTCATCAAAGAATCCTGAAGTATCACAGCTTCCACAAAAATGATGAGCTGTTTCAACACTGATAATATTCAGAAATGATTCTAGAGCATCAAATCAGCATATTAGAATGATTTCTGAAGGATCATGTGACACTGAAGACTGGAGAAATGATGCTGAAAATTCAGCTGCGCATCACAGGAATAAATTACATTTGAAAATATATTACAATAGAAAACAGTTCTTTTAAGTTGTACAATTATTTTACAGTATTACAGTTTTTACTGTATTGTTGATCAAATAAATGCAGCCTTGGTGAGCATAAGAGTCTTCTTTCAAAAACATTAAAATCTTACCAACCCCAAACTTTTAAACAATATTTCACCCTCTCTCCTCTAATGCTTAAAGCATGCAAGAACAAGGAGTAACAAGCCATAAACAATCATGTTACAAGACAAGCTAACAAAATTAAGATATTAGCAAGTCAATGAGGAGATGACTAGTAATAAAAACACTGAAGGCACAGAGGGAGGCGAAGGTGACAATGAGACTAGAGACATTCCTCCTTCACGCACGTTTCACCGTAATCTCTTAACATAACCGCAGCCCGTGACCTCGGGGCGACGGGCGCCAGACGAGCACAATCACTGTGGAGCTTTTCCTCCAGGCCGACCCCCTACAGCGGTCCCGCTCACATAATCATAAACCCAGAGCCCTCGCGTGCTCACTTACACACACAAACACGGACACACACTGCGCTGGAGAACAGCACACACACAGACATCACATGAACAGCTGACTACAGGACTTTGGATATATGGGAGAGATATTTGCTACCTTTCTCAAAAGAATGATCAGTTAAACTTAGCATGCTCCAACAGGTAACAGCTCTCTCAGCTGGATTTCTGTCTTTCTGTCAAATTAAATGAGCTCAACACTCTGTTCACACAATAAAGAGCGAATAAACAACTCATCGGCTTTGTACTTTACACTCATGCACTTCTGTTGTTTTTTTTAATAAATCCACTTATTTGTAGTTTTTCCATGACCTATATTTTGATTTTAATGTTCAGAATATTATATATATATATATATATATATACATACTGTATAAATAAATAAACACCTATGTTACAGACACATAAATATTATACTGTATATTAAAAATATATATATATATAAATATATTTGATTGGCTGAGA
>NW_015639773.1:90029-109474 GCF_001515625.1 Sinocyclocheilus rhinocerous | reverse complement strand
TGTAAAATTAATGCAAGTTCAACTTTGAAAAAACATATCTCGAGACTTTATGGCGGGTTTTTTCCCCATCCCACTGCATCTCTATGCATACATACATGATGCTGTTTTGTTTATAGTTGTTTAAGCAACTTAATAATTGGTTTATAAACATTATTTTAAACATTACGCACTTTTTTTCATATAAATACACACACGTATACATACATACATACACATACTGACCAAACCAACCAAAACGACACTCACTCCACTGACAACGCTAGTTTTTGCATTGTAATGTATTTTTTAATTACCTTTTTTATTTTTCAGTAGTATATATGCATATATTTTTTCATATATATTTACAGAATTATATTATTTATAATATATATATATATAAAATATATTTACAGAATTAATATAAAATTAATAAATTTTAAAATACAGAATATTTTAAGTAGAAAACAGTTATTTATAAACTGTATAAATATCAATTATAAACATAAATTACTTATAAACTATACAAATATAAATTTAAATATTTCAAAATATTACGGTTTTTACTGTTTTTTTCACCCAATAAATATTGCAATCTTTTAGCTAACTGTATTATCAAAGTATGATCAAATTATTAAGAGTACCTAACAAATAAAATGAATATGCACAAGTAGTTTCTTGTCACCATTACAACTCAACCTGCTACATAACATGCCCCAGAACACAATATCAGCCGTCTACCTCATTCCCAAAGCAGACCCTAAGTTAGCAAAGCATGGACTTCCTGAGAGTTGACTTGTGTTGGCTGCTCTCCTCTGATCATTCTCCTGTTTCAGAGAGCATCAGCTTATGACAGCGAATTCATTTCACAGTCTGGTGGCCAGAGAGGAGACCTCGTATCCCAGCAGCTCTTTCTCTGATCCTTTAAAGCACGAGATCGACCCTCCACAGAGAAGCCGAGATCTCCCAGCAGTCTTCAGAAAGGACCGGGCCCTGTGTTCACACGAGTGTCTGGTGTGCGGCTCTTACCTTTGAGGCGTGACGGCGCTGGCTGCAGTCTGGATGCTGGCAAACCACACACTCCTCATCCTGAGCGGGCTTCTCATCTACAACATTAAATCACACACACATACACATGAAAACACCTTACGAACCCAATGTGAAACTCTACATTTTCTAAAAAAAAAAAAACAATTGAGTTGCTATGTGGTTGCTAGGGCATTTTGGATCTAAAGTTTTAATGGTTAACTAAAACTAAAACCATTAAAAAAAATTGATACATGAAATAAAATAAGCATTAACTAAAATAAAATATTTTTAAAAAACTAGTTGCAAAGGCAACATTTCTCATTTTCGTTTAGCTGAACTCGATGTGCTAAAATTAATGTTTGACATTTCTATTCATTTTTGTTGCTTTAAATGTCTGTATTTTTGTCATTTTTATTTCAGTATTAGTTTTAGTTATATTAGTAACTTGATGTCCTAAAATAAACTCAAACTGAAATAAAAAATAATCAAAATACAGACAACAGAAAAAAAAGCAACAAAAACTGTCAAAAAACTAAAAAAAAAAAAAAAAAAAAGTCAAACACATAACTAAACTATTTAAACTAACTAAAATGAAAATATTTAATAAATATAAAAACCTTCAAAATATGAATATAAAAATATAATGTCAGTGTTTACTAAACACTGGTTGCTACGGTTTCAGCTTAAGTTTTTTTTTTTTTTCAAGATTGCTACTTTATTCTGCAAAAATTAATAAATAAATAAACGTTATTTAAAAAATGACAATAACATAAAAATTATATAAAAATAAACTGGTAACTAGGGTGTTCTTTTGATCTTTTTTTTTTTTGTCCAGTTATTGTTAAAAAATTTTTTTTTCAAAAGAAAGTCTAAAAACAAAGCAAAACAAAAACAAACAAAAAACGAAACAAAACTGGTCTCAACAGATCCTAAACACTGAAAGGATATTATTTAATGCAATGAAAGGATAAAGACCGAGACAGACAGAGGAACTTTAACAGGACATAAAAAAGATGGGAGAAAGGAAGAGAACAAAAAAAGAAATTAAAAAAGGAAGAAAAAAAAAAAAAAACACAAACATGGTTCAGTATCACTTTCACTTTATTATTGCCTGCATGAAAAGGTGCACTATGCAAAACTAAAGCAATTGACCACACTATAAATATTCGTTTCATGAATGCTAATTATTTCACACGCTTTAAGATCGATGTGTCTGTATGCAGATGAGAATTTCAAGACAGTTTGCAGCCCCATACTTTAGTGATTCTCTGTAGAAGTCCACCCAACAACAACTTTCCATTCTCCTCTCCGCCTACAGATTCATTATTCTCAGGAAAATTCCCAACATCATTTCCATCTGGAGATCTAAATCAGCTAAAATGTGTGCCCTCTTCAATAATATGCCTCACTATCCAATCTTTTAGACTGAATCAAGGGCGTCATGAATCAAAAACTTGTGGCAAAACCTAAAATCATGCGAGTCAACAGTGTCTGCTTGCTCTAACCACTTAATTGTTTTTGTATCATTATTCCTCATATGTATGGTTTGCAAACCCCTAAGTATCACACTTCAGTGATGATAAAACGTGTTCATATGATAAAACAGGTGGAGAAAAAGCATCATTTTACAGTCCCGGCTGGAAAATTCAGTTTAAGGTAGGAACTGTTTGTTGTAGCATGGTGCCATGTTTAAAAAATAAAAATAACAAAAATATAATAATGAAAAATATAATAATACAAGTAATTTAAAAAAGTTTAAACTAAATTACTACCTGAGAGACTAGGTAATCTTACAATGGTATTTGACTTTATATAATAATAATAATAATAATATAAACAAAAATTCACATATTTAAATATTTCTAATTCAAAATAAGAAAAAAAAAAAAAAGAGACTTTTAAAGCAATTTTTACATAATCCAAAAAAGTAACAAGTTACATGATTTGAGGTATTATTCACATTGGTAAACAAACTCTTCAGGATGAGTTACATGCCGAAGTTTAATACTTTAGATAGTGACATACTAAACCCCTAAACCAAGTATGAGCATTAGAACTAGCGATGCTCGTCTTAGCAAGCACCTCTAATAATCACACAAATAAGTGACCCGTAAAACAAAGGCTTACAGTTCCCAACCGACAATCCCACAGTCCTTCAGCCTTATACTCTTCCTCAAAGAAGACCACACAGCAAGGACCCTCGACCTGGACTGTACCATGTTTACCATGTATAGGCAGAGTGGAGGTTTCTAAGAGCATGTTTACGCATAGCTTTTGTACAAGCTTTTATGAGGAATGTGAGGAATGCCTCAGATCAGCGGTGAATTTATCCCTCTGTTCTGGAGCACTGGGACGGCTGGCACACTACTGGAACTGTCTGATGGCCTGCCTCCTCCTCCTCCTGCTTTGCTCTGAAGGCTAAAGCGGAGACGCCGTTGTGAGTTATGTAACTCAAGGCGTCTGCTGGAAGACAGATAGCAGACGGCAACAGACTGCCAAAGTACGAGGTGCTTCACTTGAATGTCAGAGATGCAGCCAACTGCTGCATCACCACACGGGACAGCAAAACTGTTTACACTCAAGAACAAGCGATATCTATATATAAAATAAAACCAGACAAGGTGAACAGGATTCCATTAAACTGACTTACACTGTAAAAAATTACCTGTAGATTTTACAGTAAAATACTGGCAGCAGTGTTGCCAGCCGGTTACTGTAATTATTACAGTAGCGCTGCTGTAATTTAATTTACAGTATTTTTTTATTTAATTTTTTTATTAATTTAATTTCCTGTATTTTCTGATTACAGTGATTTTTACAATTGCTGTATTTTTTTTTTACAGTAAACTACTTTAATGTGTGTATGATATAATATTAATGAAAAATAATGACTGGCAGCTGAATTTTAAATTTAAACTATTAACTGCATAAGCTTTAAACAATATTTAAGTGCTTACAAATACACAAATAAAGACTTTTTTGTTTCTAAATTAAAGGAACATGAGTGATGCTTCCTTTTTCATGCATTAGATGAGAAGTTGCATTAAACAACCTCTCACTGTTTTACTATTTTTACAATCTGTGCAAAAAAGGAAAATGTACTGGTCATTTTCTTCCAGGACATTTTCCAGTAATTTTATGGACATTTCCATTAACCCTAAAACACAACACTATATATGAAGTGCAAAGTTCAAAATACAGGTAAACAGGTACACATGTAAAAAATAAATAAGGAAAAATTCTTTCATATTAATATAGTAGATTGTGCCCTAAATGTTTGTGTTTTTTTTAAACAATGAGAGTGTTTAAAATAAGAAAGTCACATTGTGAGAGATTTTCTTAATATCTCGTCATATTGTGAGAAATAAAGTTACGAGGAACAAAGCTGCAAATATGAGCTAGAGTCACATTGTGAAATATAAAATCAGAAATGTATAATATAATTTTATATAATTAATATATAGACTCAAATTATGAGAACATCACAATTGCAAGAAAAATAATTCTACAAAATTATTTGGAACGGAAATTGGCAATATTTCAAGCTAAATTTTGGTACAATTTTTTTTTTTAAATGAACATTTAACATTTGGTTTTCAACAAAAAGAGAAAAATGGTCAAAATGTAACAAATACAAAAGTACTGTAAGATTCCATATCCTAACGTAATTTTGCATTTGTTAAAAATAAATTCTAGTTTTTTTTCTCCTTTTGCTGAAAACTGAATGTAAAATATGTAATTTTAGTGCACTGTCAACCAAACATTTCCCAAGCTGTTTGTTTGTGTGTGCCTATTTTATTTAGACACTGAACTACATACATTAAGATTTTAAACATTTTGTCTGCTTGAAAAACTAAAAATGCAACATGCACATTTTTATTCATGTCATTGACAGAAAACTGACCATCTTTGACCACACAGACTTCATGCCTCCAGCCATACTGCTTCTTACACATGCAGAGAGGACTTAGGAGGTCACACACTTGAATCCTGAGTACATACAGTAATACGACCAATTTGAAGCTAATCTTACAGCAATGGGCCTCATAAGAGGACTGTATAATCCACTGAGTTTGTGACATTTTCCCATCACCAATACCAACTCAAACACCAAAGTGAGCCACGACCCACCATTATAATACCCCAGACTAATTATGGCATTTGAGAGGACAAGTATGCACTTAGAAATGCAGTACGCTCCTCTTCTCTAGGCCGCAGTGGCCAGAGAGCGGCTCCCAGTAATGGATCGGCCTTAATTAAAGGTCTTATGGATGAAAGAGATCAAAGAGGAGACTCATTGCTGCAGTTTTGCATCTCTGTTTAAGTGTCCCAAATGTTCAGGAAGAAATCTGGGTTGTGTAAGTGACAAACAAATAAAGCACCGAGGACTGAATTATGGGCTAATGAAAAACAGCATCACCATTTACTATATTAACAGAGATAAGGCATGGGCAAGAGTAGTGAAGAACATGGATGTGAAAGCAATGATCGACCATGATAGCACATTTTCAACTTCAAAACACACAAATTCAAGGCAGCAAAAGCATTCAAAGTAAAGAAGAGGTGTGGAAATGTTGAAAAAGAGCGCTACAAAACAGCAGGACACAATGCAATGGCTGAAGACATCCATCTGACGCATGCATATATGAACAAGGGATGCAACGATATTAATATTGTTTAAAAAGTTGATTATTTCTAATATAATTATTAGAATATAATGTAATATAAAATAATATCATGTATAATACAAATTAAAATTCTATACTTTTTTGTCTAAATACAGTATATTAACAATAAAAAGACTAAGCTTTAAATGCTAAAAGTGAATTCAGGCCTCACAAAAAAGTTGATTATTTCTAATATAATTATTAGAATATAATGTAATTTAAAATAATATCATGTATAATACAAATGAAAATTCTATACTTTTTTGTCTAAATATATTAACAATAAAAAGACTAAGCTTTAAATGCTAAAAGTGAATTCAGGCCTCACAACAATAAAATAAACAGTATGAAAAATGGGTATTCATTTCGAGATTGCTTAAGATCACATTTAACAGTGTTATTAATTTATTTGTGTTTTAAAAGAATAGCTTTAAAGGGGTCATATGGTCAACATATTCTGTTACACCAAATACACAAAATAATGATCTTTAAAAAAGCATCATATGACCCCTTTAAGTGACCATTAGATTATATGCAAAGATAAGCTAAATGTACATATTGGGGAAATGAGCATTCAGAATTAGATATACAATATCAACTGAAACATTTCGAATTATAAATTTAATTATTAAAACACACAAACAAAAAGAATACCTGTTGGTATGTTTACATGCACTAATTTTCATCAATTGGACTGAATCAAATCCGATTCTGATTCTGAAAGTTCTGTTTACATGAACCCTAAACAATGCAATTTGATTCACATTCACATCTAAAAAGAGAGCTGACAGAAGAGCATTTTTGCAAATATTTAGTAAATATTCAGCCTCTGCACTCACCAATTTGTAAGACATGAGATTAAACGTACATATGGTCATAAGATGTAAAACATGCAAAATCACGGACCTGAACATAATTTTTGATTCCAATCGAGAAAATAGTCGGATTCAAAGGTTTACATATTTTTTTCCAATTGATTCGATTTCAGGTCTACACCACCCCTTCCAATCAGTCCAAAACTGAATTCGGATTAAGCTCAACTGGAACGATTATGTTGAGGCTTTCCAGTCCACATATTAGTTAACACAAGCATGCACCCAAATATTCGGTTTACTTGTATATTCAGTCTAATCAATAACTAATATGGTACAGAAACAAAAAAAATAGCACAGAAAATTTTGCTTTATGTAACAGTTTAGTGAAAGTGTCACAAAGTCATTTTAAAACAGCATTTTAACTACTGAAATCCTGAATGATAATACCAAAAAGAACAATACATTTAGGACTTTCGGTTCCAAACAATTTCCCAAAGTTGTAGGAACTTTAAGCAAGTACTGTTTGAGATTGGAGTGTACAAACCAAAACTCACTGGTTAGTGACAGAGTATTTTGGGTAAGTGGATCCAGCCTTACCATAAACATCATAGATGACATCCAGAGGGGACGACCAAGAGTACCGTTCCGCCCCCAGTTCTGTCAGAGACGATGGGAGTGTCTCGAGCTCATAAGCTCCCCGTTTCCTCCAGTAAAGGAACATTGTGAAGGACGAGGCTGTAAAAGCTAACTGCAAAAATAAACTGATCTTCTAAAGGCTACTTTAAAAGGAAACAATACCCACTTGCACAATAATCAAACACACAACATCAAACGCGGCATCTTTACGTCCACCTCTGGTGTGCCCTAAACGATATATACTCAATCTCAAACAATTCCCCATAAAGCAGGCACCTGCAGTTACCTCATCTTCCCTAACAATTAAACCTCGCTTTGATCCCACTTCACGAGTTCCAACACATAAAAGTGCGCAACTAGGCATGCCAAAACTGGACCTATGTTCCAAAACAGAGCAAATCCTGGCACCCATTTCCCAGCAAACCCTATGCAACACTTGACAATAAATCTCAATTAAGAATGTATGATGTGTTCCTCGCTTCTCGAATTGTGCATCCCACAATGGGATCTTGCTGTAGGCTAGACACGAACACCTAAAAGTCCTCGTCCTCTACACGTTGGCAAGAACAAACCAAAATAAAGTCTTCCAAAGTTGTTTGATGTCTTGACGAGAGTGTCTCGCCTTCTTTGAGAAGTTGACTGTGCTTCTTCTTCAACTTCATCTCAGAAGTTCTTCGGTTTCTTCACCAAACGATCAGTCTTTTCCAAGTCTGTAAGGAACAGGCACATCGGTGTCAAAGTCTGTGTAAGCAGTTTGGGCAAAGAGGTCTGGTTGTCAGAGGGTGTTCGACCCACACTACCAGACAAATGTTGTATTCATACTGGGCTGAAGTGCATGCTGGGATTGACAGACTAGGCCAATACCTTCCAGTCTTTGAGAAACAAAGATCCCTTGCAAACCCCTCCTACGCAGACAGTGAACTTTGTCTATGATTTGCACAAACAATAAAAGCCAGACATTTTTGCATTGATTAGAGTCCTAGTCCTCCTTTTTCGGAGAGATTTAGTAGTCACGAATGCCGTGTGACTACAACAATGTCAGCTCTTTCCTTGGATGGACACTGGCCAGCAGTGGCTCCTGATAAGATATCCGCTCTACAGAAGTGGATGCGTGTCAAAATGTCAATTCCAAACGTGGCATTTCCCCAATGTCTTGCTGCAGTAAGGTTGCTTCAGTTATCCTGCAGAGATGAATTATTGTGAGAACATACCATGCAAGAGTCGGAGGGGAGGGACGATGTTGCACAGCCATTCAGACGTCCAATTTTGGGATAAGAAATTAGAGGGTATGGCTGGGGCAGACTTACTCTTGGAGTCTGGCTTTGCAGACATATGGTAGTAATCCACAACCTGGCTTTGAACTTGCAGCTTTTTTAAATGAACAGGCCGCTCGGGCAGCTGCAGAACAAGACTCAACAGAGTAGCAGATTTCAGACAATGAATCTAAGATTTTCCCCCTGCAACTTCACTGTCATTTTTAAACAACTAGTGGGCTTGAATATCCTGCATTAGAATAAAAAGTGCACTTACGTAACAGAGTTTGAGTGCAGATGTGTGACAGAGGCAGAATGAGTGTGTGCAACAGGATGAAGTGAAGGAGTGAGTTTTCCCAAGCCTCAATGGTGTTGACAGGTGCAGAGCAGTTTGACTCTCTGGTTGCCAAAGTAGTGGAAAATATATTTAACCCATATTCCGACGGAACGACCCAATCATATGCTATACTTAAACCTTAAATACTAGAAATGCTATTGTAATATTTCAAAACTTACAGCCCAAAACAAACTGAAGACATTAACTGAAGATAATTCAGTGACCTCACTGAGCAATCCCCTTACCCTACAAAGTAAGTTTCATAGTAATCTGTATGTGCCATGGACATGAATGAGACCTCAAATCATGTGTCTTGTTAAGGTGTGCTGTTCCCTTTATAATCGATCGGACAGTTTAGAAAACAGCAGGTGAAAAAAAAAAATCTGACAGCCTTACATTGATGGAGAGAACCAAGCCATAACTAGACACCACAGAATATCACGGAAACTTGAAAGTGGGCTTTTTTTTGGACTTGGGCCAGTAAACAACCACCTAGCAACCACATAGCAACAGACTAAAAAAAACAGTGAGAACACCTTAACTGCTTAGCAACATTACATTCTTGCTAGATTTATCTGTGTAAGATACAAAAAAAAAAAAAACACTTGTCAAACTGACAAATCAGAGAACCAAGCCATAACTAGACACCAGAATATCACGGAAACTTGAAAGTGGGCTTTTTTTTGGACTTGGGCCAGTAAACAACCACCTAGCAACCACATAGCAACAGACTAAAAAAAACAGTGAGAACACCTTAACTGCTTAGCAACATTACATTCTTGCTAGATTTATCTGTGTAAGATACAAAAAAAAAAAAAAAACACTTGTCAAACTGACAAATCAGATTTCAAATTTTACTGTTTAAAATTATCGGTCGGTAAGATTAAAAGTCTCTTATGCTCACCAAGTCTACATTTTTTGGATTAAAAAAATATATATTAAAAAAATAGTATCATTGTGAAAAATTATTACAACTTAAAATAACTTTGGTAACATTATAAATGACACCAAACTTTTACATTTTAAATGTGCATAATATTTAATTATTTATAAAAATTATTTGGAATTACAGTTCAATTTCACATTACACTACAGTTTCAAAGCATGTATAAATAATGTTTTCATCCATAATGCTTAACGCAAAAAAAGAAAGAAAGAAAGAAAATAAAAAAATCTGAAAATCATTCTATTACACAATTTTGTTTATATAGCGTTTTTCCACAATGTATGTTTATTGTGTAGGTGGCATTATTCCAATAATGTTGTAAATTCAGAAAACATAAATGTAATTTTTGGGGAAAATTGGCACAAAATAGTAAAGGAAATAAATGTTGGAGAAGCCACTGTGGCTAAATAATGTAACATCACATAACGCATGAATAAAAACCTGGCTATTGACAACCATCTGCAACGATTTGTCTGTCTGTAACATGCAGTTACTACATTTTTTTTTTTACCTCTCACTAGGTGGACGGCTTTATATATGCCTTTCACTCAAATCCTGTTTTTCAAAATCCCTAAATTGTTACTGTAACAGCACAGGGATATTTAGGAAGTAATGAAAAGCTAGACCGTCTTGCTCTGTACAGAAGCAAATATTACAAAGCTCATCCTTGGCAGAGACGTGGTCATTAACACAAGGCTGAGATCCGCCTAAATGGACTTAAGCTGGGTGGGGGAAGCTCTTCAGCAACAGTCGACGTGGGACAAAGTGATGACATGAACTCAGGCTGAAGGGCCCTTTTAATCTACCGTAATCATCACACCGGTGAGAGGGGTGACAAGCGTTTCATTCCTCTAATGAGCAGAGCACGATCGCTGCTAGTCCATTAGCAAAGCCAAACATTCGGTGCATCCGAAATCGCGTACTGTCTGAGTGGGTAATACATTTGAATTTGAATTTACTTCACGACCGTTAAAAAAGTATGTTCTACAGGTGCATCTCAATAAATTAGAATGTCGTGGAAAAGTTCATTTCAGTAATTCAACTCAAATTGTGAAACTTGTGTGTTAAATAAATTCAATGCACACAGACTGAAGTAGTTTACACCAAAAATTCTGATCACTTATTTCAGTTGTTCAGTACAAATGTCATCCACCCTTAAAATGAAAGGTTCTTTGGCATTGATGGTTCCATGAAGAACCTTTAACATCCACGGAACCTTTCCATTGCACAAATGATTCTATATAGTGGGGAAAAAGTTCTTTAGATTACTCAAATGTTCTTCACACTAAGAAGAAAAACGTCTCTTTTAAGAACTGTTCACTGGAAGATTCTTTGGGGAACCAAAAATGGTGGTTCTGTGGCATCGCTATGAAAGAGTGAAAAATTTAAGGGGGTCTGAATACTTTCCGTACCCACTGTATTTCAGTTGTTCAGTACAAATGTCATCCACCCTTAAAATGAAAGGTTCTTTGGCATTGATGGTTCCATGAAGAACCTTTAACATCCACGGAACCTTTCCATTGCACAAACAATTCTATATAGTGGGGAAAAAGTTCTTTAGATTACTCAAATGTTCTTCACACTAAGAAGAAAAATGTCTCTTTTAAGAACTGTTCACTGGAAGATCCTTTGGGGAACCAAAAATGGTGGTTCTGTGGCATCGCTATGAAAACCACCTTTGAAAGCTTTATTTTTAAGAGTGTAAAGTCAAACAAAGGCACATTTAGCAAAATTAGAAAAGCCTCTTGCATTTAGCTACTTTTAGAAAACCTGACTATCACTGGACAAACCAAATATAGCTAAGAGAATCACAAACTGGTAAATAAATACCCTTAACACTTCAGATAATAAGATTATCTTTAAGCAGAAGGATCTGCCAGTGCTTAAGTCAAAGAGTTAGCGGATGCAAGAGGAACCAACGTAAAACCTGTGATGCAATGACAGTTTTCAGGAAGCATATCAAGCTAAGAGCTTTGAAGGTCAGTCAGTTGACATCATGCATCCAAAATGAGGGGAAAAACACACACTAGGTATACTACTGTTAAGATAAAATGTCTAATCAAACATGAGTGAGCCAGAAGCTCCTCTCAGACCAGCCTTAAACACCAGATGCTCCGAGAATTAACCCATGTATTTCAGGGAGGCTTGAGTGGTCTGGTACACTAAGGGTAACTTGCAGCCCCCACTGAGCTAAGAAGCCTCTGGCGTACACCACACAATAGTTTGGGGTTTCTATAAATAACCATTCAGGCTGGAAGGCTAATCTTATCGTGATTGAAGAGGTCAATAATATAATCAAGCAGGAAAATATTTGGCAACAGCAAGAAGTGTCTGTGCATGTCAGTCTGTGAAAGTAGTAGTACTGAATGGCCAAAGCATCCAAGAATTGGATTTGAATTTGTTCAAATAAAATGTATCTGATTTTTAAAGTCTATTAAAACAACAAAAATTTTGTTGACTTTTCATTACGCATGCTTCTATTTATTTATGAACAGAATATATTATTAAATATTCCAACGAAGTCCAGTCAGCAACCATGCACCTTTCCATCAGAAATGTAAAATGCATGTAAAAATATTGCAATTTATGAATTTAATGAAGAACAGGCCACTTCTGGTCTGATTCTCAACCAATTAAAAATCCCTAATATGCAAATGATCTAAAATGAATTATAATGAACTAAACTGCCAGTTTAAATAATGAGCTGAGGGATTTGCTGTAACTCATTTCTACGACTCCACCGGACAAATACATTACACAAAAAGATGCACTGCAGTAAACAATGTAAAAATGACATTAAATGTTTGTTTAACATTTCCACAGGTATAAACTATGATCAGAGAGTGCTTATGCTACAAATGATTGTATATGATGTTAAGATTTTAGTGCCGAACCATGACTATTGATTTGTTTATGGGATTTGAAGGATCAACATCAATCATTTGTTCAACTTAAAAAGCAATGTAATTCCAAAACATGAATACAAGAGCATCAAGACAGACAAACTCATAGTCATTCACCTTTTTTGCATTATTATTGTTATTCGGATAAAGTTAACTAACATTTCATAAGAGTCAGAAGAGAAAGCAAACTTACTGAGACGTAGCCGGATGCCAAGCCAGCTTCTGGGAGGTGATTTGTGAAGAACTGGATGCATAATCCACTTGTTGGGTACCATGTTGTCTGCTTTTACTCTGCGTCCTCGGTGTTGAGGTAGAAATCCACACTATAACAGCTGGCGGAGGGGTCACCAGCGGTCAGATACGACTCCTGGCATGATGAGTGGGGAATGAACACTAATTTTATTGCCAGGGGAATAGATCCCAGGTGGGACACATCCCACAGATTTGGGTAAGCATCATATTGCCAATGTTATATCCAGAGTATTTATCTCTTTAAACAAACTTGGTACATTTGAAAATCTACAAAACACAATGACTGCTAAAATTATAAATACAAATACACTCAAAAAAAATGGTGCTAAATAGCATTAAAAGTGGTTCATTGGCTCATAATCATAGGGGAACCACTTTAAGTGCTATATAGCACCTATTTTTAAAAGATGTTATACAGCACCTTTGTCAAATTGTGCTAGGAAGAACCATAAGAAGGAACCCCATTCTTAGATTTTAGATCTCTTATTTGTTTACTATGAATGGGAATTTACTATAATGGCAAAAGCTGTTTGTTTTGAATCACTTTTATGCTTTTCTGAGGTCAAAAATTCTTGTGTGGGGGCCCTGGAATATTTCCTTATGGGGGGGGGGGGCTTGGGGGGAAAAGGTTGAGAAGAACCACGTTAACTAAAAGGAAATACATTGAATTTCATTTTTAATACTTTCCCCAACTAAAGAGAGAGTTTGTGAACCCTTAATGAACTATACAGGGGCCTAACGGGTTCTTTGTATGGCAGTGGTGCTATATAGAACCTCAACCGCACCAAAGACCCGGTGAAGAACCACTGAAGAACCTCTGTGTGTGTGTGTGTGTGTGTGTGTGTGTGTGTGTGTGTATAGGCCTATATACTGTATGTGATGCTAAGTTTGTTCTCTCCAGGCCTATTAAGTTATTCATAAAGACATTTAAAATATGAAAAACATGCATTTAATGCGGATATGTTTTGTCTGGCTTAAAGTTAAAAACGTTAACATGGTTAAACTGCCCAGAAATTGTAAGGAATTAAAAATAATAATAATAATAATAATAACCTTGACAAAAGTTGTTTGCCAAAATCTTTCATAATAATTTCATTTTTAAAAATTAATTAAGCAATTATGTTTTAAAATATTACTTGAGAAACATTTTAACTTCTATAAAACAATGATTAATTTGTCAAGCACACATAACATGCATTTAATGCGGATATGTTTTGTCTGGCTTAAAGTTAAAAACGTTAACATGGTTAAACTGCCCAGAAATTGTAAGGAATTAAAAATAATAATAATAATAATAATAACCTTGACAAAAGTTGTTTGCCAAAATCTTTCATAATAATTTCATTTTTAAAAATTAAACAATTAAGCAATTATGTTTTAAAATATTACTTGAGAAACATTTTAACTTCTATAAAACAATGATTAAGTTGTCAAGCACACATTTTAAATATGCAATAAAAGTATTTTAGTACTTTTTATGAGAATGTCACACCACTTGACTTTTTGGAGTTTAACTTTTGTTAAAAATGGTATAAGCAGTGCACAAATGTAAGAAACCAACATAAATTACATTTCTAAGACCTTGTCACGTTTTAAACTAGATTTTAAAAAGTCGTTTTTCTATTTCATTTCAACACATCCTTATGTCACTGATCCACATTTTATTTGCAATGCACGCACATATTAAATGCAGAGCCAGGTTGCACATTTCAAACAGGCCTGATTTGGCTGCATCTCCTTTGATCTCAACAGTATTCTGTTGCATTGTAACTTCAATGGCTCGGTAAGCGTGCACGCTGTTTGCTTTTGCATCTCAGCGATTAACAAAAGAACTACAACATGACCAATGCACCTATTTGATCCAGCGATCGCATTCGATTCTGTGGTGTTTCTATCAATCTATATCGAAACTCACTCTAACCTGTTGCATTGTAAAGCTTCATCATCGACCCGCGGAGGCAAACAAGCTCGTCCTTTCAGCAGCAGCAGGACTTTAAATTCACTCCAATGTCGCTTTCATCCCCTCAGAAAGGTGTTGAATCTACTGCACCGCCGCTGTCTTCTGTAAATCCATGCTTGGTGGGACAGGACTGGCGATTAGCAGCGTGAAAGTTTCTCGCTGCTTTGTCTGGGCTGCTCCCTCTGCTCTGTTTCAGCCGTGGAAAGCGTTTTCCATTCATTCAAACCACCTTTAGTCAAGAGATCCAGCTGCACTACCTGCGTTCAGCCGCTAGAGGCGCCAAAGAGAGCCTTGTGCACAGAATTCATTTTACCGCAATTTCTCATTCTATTTTTTTTACGCACCAGTTAGTTTCTTAATTGAATATTTTATGTCTATGTAATACACATAAATATAAAAATTGTACATGTTTATAAAATCATGCGACTTTTTGTAGGAATCAAGTTCCACACTCTAAAATTGCTTTCATAACTTTGCTTTTACCCTCAGCGGTAGTAGTTCAGAAGTATGGGGGTAGAATTGTTGCATTATTCCAAATAAATAGATTGTGATCCACAAATAAATGTAAAGCGATTAACAAAAACCAAACATATTCACATAATAAATAGAATGACATCCACAAATAAATCTTAGCGTTTCACAAACATGAATTAAATTCACAAATAAAAAAAATGAGACTTGCAAATAAAAAATATATTCACAAATATATTTTTATTCTACAAACACAACTTTGCCTGGCATTTATTTGTGAATCGCGTCCTGTGCATTTATAGATCGCTGCACGCATTTGTGGATTTTGATACATTTCTAGCGTCAAGACCATAGACTGTAAAAACATGGACGTAGTGTCCGTGACGTCACCCGTAGATTTCCGAAGAGCGTTTTTGAAGCTCAAAGTGGGCGGAGCAGACCGTCGCCCTTAATTATGCAGAACTTTAAGGCTTAATATAATTTAAACGGATGAGTTATAAAAAAATTCACCCCCCTCACAGTTGTCATGAAGGGCAAAATTAGCTATATAGACCAAAATCATTTTTTGAACCAGGCTGTAAACATTTTTTTTCTGCTGTAAAGTTGGGCATTTTAACATGGGGAGTCTATGGGATTGACTCCCTTTTGCAGCCAGCCTCTAGCGGCCAGTTGACGAATTACAGTTTAAGTCACTTCCGTGTTGGCTTCACGAGAGAGAGCGGGAGGTCAAGACACACAACAATCCACAAATGTATGGACTTCACCCACCAATAATAGCACGTTCTTGCTATAGCCAATCACGTTTTGCTTTACAATCAGGGCGGTCTCCTCGAAGTAACGTCATTCATCCGCATTGGCTCAAATAGGAAACATAAGGGCCATTAAAATTTGGTACAGTAAAAGATGTTTACAATTGGATTTCGTTAGACCATTAGACTGTGTATCAAGCCAAGCCACAGTATTATATTTGACATGCCTTTGAAAATGCCAGAGAAAGCACTTTTAGGCTAAATCACAGCTATATGGGAACAATGCTATACTGGATACAAACGCGTTATGGAAGTGTCATATTATTCAAGATGGAAAAAAGCATCAACCACTGACTAATAAATAACTGGATTCAACCTCATGATAAACATGCGAGTTTGTGTAATAGGTTAAATTGCTGTCACACAACAGTCAACAGCGTTTGCAGTTTTTCAGTCAAGCCGTTTAATTGATGTATATGAGCAGCTAGCTATGTAGCTATGTATAAAGCATTATAAATTATATTTTCAAAAAGGAATTAAAAAAGTATTACAAAGTTTCCATTGTTTGGGGAGAAAAAAATATACGTGGGTTCTTTTTTAAATGTGGTGCAGGTGTGTTGAATATGAATGCATTTATTTATTGGTTAAAACACTTGATCATGCAAACAGTATTTCATATGAATCAGACTTACTAGTTTTGATTGTAAAATTTACTTAACAGCATCTAAAGTAAATGCATTGTTTTTATTTACATCGTTCACTCACATCTCCCCAGTAGGCTACACGCTGGAGTGATGCTGATCAGGTACCCAGATGGACATTTGGGCCAACTGATATTATATGTGTTATTATGCTCTATATTTGTCACCGCGATTGTGCTTTAAAAGGCCGAATAAGCCATTGTGCCATGTCTACTCTGCTCGCTGCGCTGTGCTGCAACAGCTGCAACTGCAACTGCAACTGCAACTGGACGCATCAAAGCAAATATGCGAATCATTTGTCCTTCATAGTGTCGCGCCTCGTCCAGTGTACACAGTATTGCTGATTATAATGATTTCTATTTGCTTTGGACGCGTGGCGAGGGTATTACTGATGATGCTCGGGATATATGAATGATCATAAATTGTGATCCTGATGGAAATGTAAAGAAGCCTTATACTCCAACAATCTTTTGGAAACAGTTTTTTTTTTTAAAGCTAATTTTGAACGAAGTGTTCACAGAATGCAATTCCTTACAGGGGTGCAAAATGAATATGCTCTCGTCGTGATTGTAAAACAAAACGTGATTGGCTATAGCGAGAACGTGCTACGATTGGTCAGCGAAGTGTGGCTGTTATCTGATTGGCTTGAGCACATGGTGGGTGGAGTCACGCATTTGACAAGAAATGTTTCAAAATCCACAAATGCGCGCACCGATCCACAAAGGCACAGCGATCTACAAATGTACAGGATTCACAAATGAATGCCAGGCAAAGTTATTTTGTGACATAAAAATATATATTTGTGAATATGTTTTTTTATTTGCAAATATCATTTTATTTATTTGTGAGTTTAATTCATGTTTGTGAAACTAAGATTTATTTGTGGATCTCATTCTATTTATTTGTCAATACGTTTAATTTTTGTTAATCTCTTTACATTTATTTGTGAATCATAACCTATTTATTTGGAATTATGCAACAATTCTATCTCCAAACTGAGGTTCATCTGCAGGCTTGTCTGAATACTTGTGAACATTTGGCTCCACTTGCTGGTCATCAGCGGTAGTAGTTCAGAAGTTCAGGCTGTCTGAATAGCCTACTTGTGAATATTTCGCTCCAAATTTTTTTTATTTTTTTTATTGCAGGTAACAACAAGGATTACAGTACGTACAAAACAAACAGTAAAAAAACAGTACGTACAAAACATACAAAAATACCAATCAATAATAAACTACTTGAGGATTAATAGATAAAACATCACAGAAAAAACAATACAATATAAAAATTCTTAAGAAAAGGACAGAAGAAAAAAGAAAAAAAAAGGCACACAAATAGAAATACAAGTATATTAGGGAAAAATCTTAAACATGGCACCAATTCTAGATGTTTTTATAGCTTTCTTGTTAACAGACGTTGAAATTGTATTTAAATACAACTTCAGTTCTCGTCTGAAGATGTTAAAGTGGGGTTTACATTTAGTATATTTACATTTATGGAGAATATTTCGCTCCAAATGCTGTTCATCATGTACATCTGCAAATAACCGTTCAAGCTCCACAAGTGCATTTAGGTGTATTTGGATGACATTATTTCTTTTAAGCAGTGATGAAGCTGGTTGGTAGAGAGACTGTTGTGATGAATTAATTGTTTTATTTGAATTTCTGTTTGCAGCCTGGTGGTAGCCTACTAGTCCTTGATGGTGTGGTAACTGTTAGGCCTACATACAAAACCATAAATGGCTAAATCACGAAGATGCCTACATGTTGAGAATACTCTCAAGATGTATTACTCAAGTGAACACACATAGAACAATTGGAAATAATTATACAATCACTGTAAACAGTGCTACTTATTCTCTAGCTTTGACCGAAGCCCTCTGTGGAAACTGGGAAATCCACATGATGCTGTTTAACGTAACAGAGATCAAAATGTGTTTCCACTCTTGTAAGAATCAGAAGAAAATGAAAGCAAATTCATTGAATTTCTAGGCCAATCAGCTTGCTGCATATTTCGGAGGCCGTGTACAGACTATTAGGTTCCTCTGAGTTATACTTCCGCGAACTAAGGATAGCTTTCATGACGAACGTGTTGCATTTCTTTACGGTTTTATTTCTGGTGTCTAATATAACATTAGCAGCATCAGGTTTGAGTTGGCTGGATGAGGTTTTGAATATTCTGGGTAGAGAAATGGTTGCGTGTTTTCTAGAGACATTAATTTCTATGCTAAATGGATTTTTTGATACGGATTATCTGTCTTTTGATTCTAAGCGTGAGTAAAAGCTTAAACTAATTGATCATATTTATGTTTATAAGTTAAGCTTTATTAGCACATCCAAGCTAAATCTAAATACGTCAACACATAGCCTATAATTTGTTTTAAGGTTAGAGTGTCTTGCCTTATAAAACTGGGCTGTTTTATAAAGTAAATTGCAAGCCCAACACATCTCATGGCAGTAACTTTATTTTACGTTTTCGTGAATTAGTGGTTAACAGTGTTGGGGGTAACGCATTACAAGTAACGCGAGTTACGTAATCAGATTACTTTCTTCAAGTAACTAGTAAAGTAACGCATTACTTTTTAATTTACAAGAGAATATCTGAGTTACTTTTTCAAATAAGTAACGCAAGTTACTTTTTTTTCCAATTTATTGATTGACAGCTCTCCTGTCCCCATGTTGAGAGAAATCAGAAGATGTTACTGTAGTTCAAAATAAATATGAATATGCATTAATTAATCTCACTCACAAAAA
>NW_015639773.1:82713-90009 GCF_001515625.1 Sinocyclocheilus rhinocerous | reverse complement strand
GCTTATTCGTTTCACTTTTGGTGTGAAAAGGCTTTTATATTTTCCAAAAATATAACTTTTTTATTTTAAAAACAAACAAGCAAGCCCTGTCCAGATTTAAAAAGTAACGCAAAAGTAACGTAACGCATTACTTTCCAAAAAAAGTAACTAAGTATCGTAATTAGTTACTTTTTTATGGAGTAACGCAATATTGTAATGCATTACTTTTAAAAGTAACTTTCCCCAACACTGAACAAAACACAGGAACACAAGAGAACAAGCCCCATCTTTTGGTTCATTTTGTTTGCGTTTGTCATTCTTATTTTTCCCTGTTACATTTGCACCTGGGCCACAGTACATTACATATCATGCATACATTTTACATTACACCACTGACTTTACTAATGGTCATTGTTTACATTAGCACTCGTTTGTTTCATTTCCTATTCTGTTAATAAATCTTGAGTTACTTTCAATATGTGTGTCCCTTTCTTCGTTTTGGCCTTTTGGAGCAACAGGTCATAACAAAATGGGGGCTCGTCCATAAAACATTTTTATATAATTTAAGCGTTCATAAAGATCAATATTATTATCTCCCAGGTCATAGTAAGAAGCACATTGTGTAACTTATTCATGTAAAAAATACTGTAGTGGTCATGGTTACAGCTGATGTCAACATAAACAAGGAAAACAAGAAAAGCGGGTTTCTTTCATGTCGTCAGTAAATACGTAGGCTAAGAGCTATAGATACACGCTGTAGAGAGCTAAGTATTTGAGCAGTTTTACTCAACCTCGAAACCAAGACTGAAATATGCCTGGATGATTTGCTTTCACAATGAAAGTGCGGCATTTTGTAATAGTTTTATTGCTGGTGTCCAATATAACATTATCTTCAGGTTTTCTGGATGTATTCGTGGCTGCCGCATCTGTGGTTTACACATATTTTGAACGGGATGATTTGCTGCTTTTTGACTCTAAACGTGAGTAAAACTGCAAAATAACATACACTGTAAAAAAAATAAAAATCTGTGACATTTACGGTAAAATACCGGCAGCTGGTTGCCAGAACTTCACCGTTAAAAATATGGTAGCAACATTTTAGGTTTTACAGACTTAACTTAAATTCACAATAAAAAACTATCAATTGTACTTTGTAACCATAAATGTCATTTCCACCACATGCTGTCATTTCCACCACAGAGGGCAGTGTGGTGGAAATGACATTTCTGTAGTTTTTTGTGAAAAAATGGAAGATAGCTTCACTGATTAGCTTTGAATTAATACTTAGCATTTCATGTATGCAAAATACTCTTATTTAACTTAAAATTTTTAGCTTTTTAAAAACACCCTTGAAGGTACAGCATGTTTGGAAATGACGTAGAATAAATATATTAACTGATCAAGCAATATTTACCTTGATTTTTCTTCATTTGTTGTTGAAAATTTAAATTCCCTCCATGTCCAACATGTGCTCTGATGTCACTGAACATTTCCATAGAAACCACCTAAACAATCTTTCACACAAACTTTTTAAAGGGACATTACAGTGTTGTGGTGGAAATGACACCAATATTGTGCGACAGCTATATTTTGTATAGAAAGTAATATTGATCGTGGTCTCACATTAAATACTATTATGTATTGTTATTATTTTACTAGTGCTTAATTCAGGTACATTAATAGTTACCAGATAAGTCATATTTTTAAACTGTATTTTCATTGTTGAAGTTTAAAAGTCTGGGTGTGCGACAAGGAGAAAACAGTGATTTTGACGCCTATAAGGAGGTTGAAAAGTATGAAAAAATCATAATAGGAAGGTAGTAAAAAATTTTTAAGGTGGTTTTATTGTTAGTTTGACTAAGAAAGAGGAATTTGTCCAAAATTATATGTATTTTTATAAATATGACCAAAGAACATAAAAGTGCCCATAGTCTAAGAATCACCCGTATACTGTTTGAATGGCAGCTTGGTAAATCTGTTGGCAAACAAATATTCAATATCGCTACTCATCATAACTACTAGGTACATTATCAGCGCAGCGGCAGACATTCAAACTAATATCACGTAATTTACGTCTCTGTGATGATTGGTTGATATCAGAAGGAGGCTAGCCTCCCTTGTGAGGGTTCTTTCCTCAACACTACTCAGCGCTGAAAGTGAATACTCGATGCTGATTGGCTAATTTTTTTTACCAACGGCGGCACGAGAGCTCAGCGCTCCCCCGGCCTCCCCCTCCCTTTTCTATAACCTAGCGGTTGTAATTACATCAGCAGATTCGGCACATTCGCGATAGAAAAACGGCGCTTTCACGTTATGGTATTACAACTGTGAAATTACCTCATCACAAACAGCTTTTCTACGAGCTGAGGAGGGCAATACTTATATATAGAAGGTGCACAGTGTCGTTCACACAAACACTAAACCCCATCATGGTGACACACATGAAACTGAAATATTGCAGTAAACATTCATTTAACAACATTAGATGTAAGATAAAACCCTAATGTATACAACTGATAAGTAAAAAAACTAAGAAGAAAGTTATTTCAATGAAAAAACATAAAATATGAAGTGTCATGCAGGGAATTCTGGGAGTGTCAATTTACGGTTTTTCACTGTAAATTATACAATGACTTTTTCTTATTCACTTCCAAAATCCGTGATTTTAACAGTATTTTAATGTAAAATTACGTTAAATGTAATTACAGTTATTCACCGTATATAGTATGGAAAGTTACTGATAACCAATTAACAGGTTTTTACTGTAGCATTTTTACAGTCTTTTACTGTTAAAATCACAATCATTTTTTAGTGTATGTTTTGATGATATATTTATGAGTTGTTTATGGTTCAAATGTCAAATTATTTTCTTTGTTTCCAACAGATAGATTGTCGAATAACTTCCCAACAAGCACAACTACATTGTATTTTTAATTTTGTAATTTTATTTATTTAATTGTAAAAGGGATAACGATAATGTACAAAAGGGTTAAACGCAATATTTTCTCCCAAACTACAGCAATGATGTTGACAGCACATTTCCACGTGATTACGTTCAACCGGGTACCACATATACGCAGTGCTAGGTAGATTACATGACGGAAATTATAATTTGTAACATGATAATCTATTGGATTACACAAATTAGGCAATGTATTAGGTAATGTATTCTGACTACTTTTTGATTACTTTTAGATTACTTTTGACCTAAAAATATATTCCATTCTTTGTTGTTAATATCATGAAGTGTATTTAACATTACATTATGCCAGGGATTCGGGAATGAACTGCAGGGGGTTTGTGAGTTGATGAAAAGCTGGAAGACTCTAAATGTATAAAAGCAGTAGAATTTTAGAAAGGAAAATCTAAGAGAGAGACAGAAAAAAAGATGAATTGGGGCAAATCAAATTATAAATATATAAATAAATGTACTGCCATTGTGTGAATAATATGTAATCATATAATCTATAAATTAGTGTAATCTGATTATGAGCATTTTAAAATGTAATATAATCTAATTAGAAGTACTTAATTTTTGGAATCTGATTATGTAATCCAGATTACATGTAATCAGTTACTACCCAGCATTGCATATATGTTGTCAAATAGTTCTACTACATAAATCCTCTTTTAAAGTAAAGTGTTTAACAGCATTAATGAAAAAGGGAGAGGGTTAGAAATTAAATGAAACTCCAGACTTCATAATAATACCCTTCCTTAATTACAGAAATTATTGTTAATTGTATTTATTTGTATTTGTATTGTGGTGAAAGTGTCTGAATTGGCTGGTTTAACTTTTTTTCAGCCTGCTACACTCTGCTTAAACATAACAACATTGTTATTTGTCGTCTTCACATATCTTCACATCTTTCAGGTTTGGAGGAAGATTTAAGAGAAAACTTCTTTGGACAGCACATTGCGTCTAATGTTATACAAAGAGCTGTGTCATCATTTATGACTGATCCAGATTACATGTAATCAGTTACTACCCAGCATTGCATATATGTTGTCAAATAGTTCTACTACATAAATCCTCTTTTAAAGTAAAGTGTTTAACAGCATTAATGAAAAAGGGAGAGGGTTAGAAATTAAATGAAACTCCAGACTTCATAATACCCTTTCTTAATTACAGAAATTATTGTTAATTGTATTTATTTGTATTTGTATTGTGGTGAAAGTGTCTGAATTGGCTGGTTTAACTTTTTTTCAGCCTGCTACACTCTGCTTAAACATAACAACATTGTTATTTGTCGTCTTCACATATCTTCACATCTTTCAGGTTTGGAGGAAGATTTAAGAGAAAACTTCTTTGGACAGCACATTGCGTCTAATGTTATACAAAGAGCTGTGTCATCATTTATGACTGACAGCAAACCAAACAAACCGCTGGTCCTCTCTTTCCATGGGACATCAGGAACTGGAAAAAATCATGCTGCTAAAATCATCGCAAGAAATGTGTACAAAAAAGGGGAAGACAGCAAGCATGTTCACACATTTATATCTGAGCGTCATTTTCCATACAAACAAAAGTCAGACTTGTACAGTGTAAGTAAATAAATGGTAGTACTTTTAATCTTGGCCTAAGACTCTAGCAATCACATTTATTGCTTCTTTACCATGGTCGGGCTCCAGATTTAAGGTGTAAGATAGCCCACAGGACAGCAGAATAGTTGGGGATTTGGGTCATTACAGTTTCAGTATTTTATACAGTAATGATGCTGCTGTTAAACTGACAGCATTTTTCGCCCAGTATTCATTTATTAAAAATATCATTTTTGTAAAATGAGGGACCTGAGGGAGTGTTGCACATATCAGAAGTAATTTCTTCAAATGGGATTTGCATGTTCTGCATATTCAGGCACAGCTAAAGCAGTGGATTCATGAAAGTGTATCACGTTTTCCCCGCTCCATGTTTATATTTGATCGAATGGACAAGATGCATCCACAGCTGATCTATGCCATAAAACCTTTTCTAGACTACAATGCCCGTGTAGATGGAGTGTCATTCCGCAAGGCAATCTTCGTATTTCTCAGGTGATGCCCTCAAATCGGGTTTGTTTTATGGTTTTCCTTAAATGCAGCTGTAGACATATTAGCTACATAAAATTCAAACACAATGGTAATTAAATGCCCTTCATGCTCCCAAAAGAGTGCCACAACTGATGATAAGCTTGTTTGTTTATAGTAATGCAGGTGGGGATGTAATTACTGGAGTGGCTTTGGATTTCTGGAGAGAAGGCAACATTCGGGAAAACTTATGGATGGACAGCAAGGAACTGGAGATTAAAATCTCTCAAAACATCTTCAATGATAAGAACAGTGTGTATTGAAAGAGCATTGAAATGATTTATATATATTTCAAAATAAACAATAATGCATTTTAATACATTTTATTTACTTATATTTCCTCATATATTATTATTTGCCCATTTTATATACTTTCAAAATATATTTTGTGCTTGAGAAATATGTGTTTTTCAGTGGTTGTTTCCTAAATGAATACATTTGATTTTGACCAAACCTAAATATGTGTTTGCATTTACTCCATAAATAACTTTTTTTTTTTATGTTTATGTCTCTTCTACAGGTGGATTTCTGCACTCTAGTATCATAGATGAGCATCTGGTTGATCATTACATTCCTTTCCTACCTCTGGAGCTGAAGCATGTGCGTCAGTGTGTCATGGTTGAGATGGTCCACCTGAACGTCACCCAAGACTCTGATCTGGCAGATGAAGTGGCCAGAGACATGCCTTACTTCCCTAAAGAAGAGAGAATCTTTGCTGTTAAAGGCTGCAAGTCTGTCAGACAGAAGTTGGCACAGCATATTGATTAATGGCAGCACATGTTGTCCAGTTTACTGTTTAGACACACAGCTGAACAGCAATGACCTTACACTACTCCATTGTTTTTACTTATTAATATTTCAGTCTTGATGAGTTACACTGATATCTGGAGTCTGGACTATTCTGCTTCTTGCGAAGTTAAGATTGTCTCGGTATTAAAAATTTTAATCTAGGCCTATGTGTTGTAGCCTGTTCAATTTTTGGGTCCACATTCTTTAGTCCTACCAGATTTTGGAAGTACCTTGGACTTTTGCATCTGATACATCACATTCAGATGTGTGCAGCGCATTTTACGGAGGACTGTTTACTGAACCTGTGAGAGAAGCCTAGGACTGTCTTCAGCCAATCACAACGCACTGGATAGCTGGCCAATCAGGGTACACCTCCCTTTTCAGACCGATGAGCTTTGTAAAAATCAACGCGTTTTTAAAAGGCGGGTCATAGAGGAGAAACAATAATGTACAGCATTAATGTTATTTTTAGCAGCATCATATGACCCCTTTAACTCAAGAGACGAGACGAGACACGAGATTAGGATCACAAGAACGAGACGAGGCGAGATTTTTACACATTTTTAAAAAATTCTCAATGACCAAATAGGCTACATGACTGTAAAAATAGCCTGCAGGTGCATTTTGAATTGTTTAACTAATCATCTGGTAATAAATGTAATTTCAGTTCTACTTTCTGAGTATGAATTATCATATGCAGTAAAATACAACAACATGTACATGTACAACACTGTATGATTTCTTTTGAAACTCTTCAGACCTTAAAACTGTACATGAATTATGAGCTTCTAGAACTTCTGACCTCCTAACTGAACTCCTTTTCACAAATTGAACATATAAATAAAAACAGTACAAATAACCAAATATAAACAACACAGTTATTTCTTAGCTGTATAAAGTGCAAACAATAAGTGCAGCCATAATCAGATAGGCTACTCTCTCAATATTCAAAGTGCAAATAGAGACCACATTAGAGACAAATAGAGACAACTGCACAACCTATTATAGCCTACATACTAATAACAGCCTATATATGTTATGTAGCCTAATTTGTGCGCATCAGAGAGTCGCTCTCAAAACGCGGGGTATTAGAATCGCTTTTGAATGCGTGCGCGCGTTTTACTTTCGGTTTCGATTTAAGGATTGCACGAACTCTCAGCGGTGCTGGGCGTGCATTCTGCAATACAAGACATTCATTTTGTCAGACACTCTGCAACGAATTCTTATGGACAAGTGAGGGTATTTTTTGTTCACGCTGAAGTAAATTTAAAATAATAATAATAATAAAAAAACAGTCTGGCCAATCCGAGGCCCCTGCAAACGTGGGGCCCCTAGGCTGCAGCCTAAGCAAGCCTGTGCGTTAATCCTTGCCTGCACACCACACACACACACACACACACACACACCACACCACACCACACACACACACACACCACACACACACACACCACACCACACCAC
>NW_015639773.1:63066-82551 GCF_001515625.1 Sinocyclocheilus rhinocerous | reverse complement strand
CACATTGAATTATAAATTGTTCGTAGAATTCTAAAATGTTGATTTGTTCTACTTTTTAAATGTACATACATGCATGTTTTTGTTGCATATAAATCTGTTCTAGATTCAATGTAAACACTATGCTTTGGCAATACATTGTAACAATTGTCATGCCAATAAAGCACATATTGAATTGAATTGAATTGAATTGAGAGAGAGAGAGAGAGAGAGAGAGACTTTTGACTTTTACAAACCCTTTATTCTACACAAAATTAAAAACTTTACAATACATATAATCTCATTCACAATAAACATTACACTGTACATTCCTACTTGTCTGTTATAAAAGACACAATAAGTTGCATTACCAATTAAAAACCAAACTCGTTCACTATAACCAGAGAGAGAGAGAGAGAGAGAGAGAGAGAGAGAGAGAGAGAGAGAGAGAGGAAAGGAGGGAGGGGATCTGTTTGTGCCGCTGTGAATCTCTGCTAATATTAATACGCATGTCTTATGGTTTATGAACGCGTCACTCAGATGGATGGATGAACTTCTGTCACCATTAGTAGCGGTATATTCATAATCCATTCATGTTGTAATGGTCTCCTCTCGTTTTGATGTCATATTCGTGATAAAAGCATGAGCTAGGTTGGCTAACAGACTAGCTAAGGGTGTTTCACAATCGTCAGATGTCATTTTATCTGCATGTCCTGCTTTACTATTGCCCTCAAAGCACGATTTAATGGTTATTTTCTCTTGTCATTGAATGCGCTTTATGTCGGGGTTTTCTGTAATAGTCCAAACGTCACTAGCATGTCACTGACATCCGTTAGAAACTTCTGTATTTTGCATGACAGCTTTCAGCATATGCAATGGACATATTTGATTTTAATATCGTTGAACAGTCAGGATTGTTAGGTTTTATTTTATTTGGCATGTGGCGAAGGCAGTTAGATAATAACACTGAAGACCAAACATGAAATTAAAACCAGACCCATAATTATGAATACTCTTTATTTATAGATATATTCAGTGTTATAATTGAATTATTTATATACTATTATAATTATTATTAATACCTTTAATTTTTATATTTTCATTTTTTTAAATTTTATTTAATAGTTTTAACTTATTTCAGTTAAGGCAACATTTTTACGTTTTTCATCTAATATTTATATTTGAAGTTTTATTTCAAATACCAAAAATGTAGCAATGGATTTGATTCTTTCATTTATGTACACATTTATCTATTTACCCTTCACATTTTTGGTATTTATGGTTATTTATTTTTTATTTATTAAAAAAAAAATTGTTTAATGTTTAGATTTATTTGTTTATTTAGCTATTGTTCCTTCATATTCGTTATATTTATTTTCATTAGAAATTAATTTACTTATATACTTTACATGTATTTTTATAATTAAATATGCATTCGTTTTTTAAGTATTTCCTCCATAATGTCATTACTTTGATAGTCTTCGGGCAGAAGAACACATGGTCATGATGAGGATGGTGGTGGTATTGCTGTCTGTGATGATGGTCTGTGTGCTCCTGATCGATGCTAAGGTGGAAAGCACTGCAGAATTTGATCCATATAAGGTTCTCGGAGTCACCAGAAGTGCAAGCCAAGCAGAAATCAAGAAAGTGTACAAACGCTTGGCCAAAGAATGGTGAGAGTGCTATTTTTGTAAATTGTAATACTACAGTAATTTCATGTTGTCTAAATAAGAATGGTACACCATGGTCATCTTTCATTTCTCCTGTCAGGCATCCTGATAAAAACAAAAATCCTGAAGCAGAAGACATGTTCATCAAGATTACAAAGTCTTATGAGGTACTGCAGCTCATATAGACTCTGAACAGATCACATGTTGCCAGAAGTAACGCTAAAATTAACTTGTTACATGTTACTCCATAGATCTTAACAAACGAGGAGAAGAAAGCCAGCTACGATCGCTATGGACAAACAGATAACGCTCATCCGTATGGACGTGGCCATCATGGTTCCCGCCACTTTCATGACAACTTCTACTTTGATGAGTCTTTCTTCCACTTTCCCTTCAACAATAAGGGTGGCCGGGATTTTGCTAACAGCAAGTACATGTTGCATTTCAAACAGTACGTCAATGAAGTTGTGCCTGACAGCTTCAAGAGGCCTTACTTGATCAAGATCACCTCAGACTGGTGTTTCAGCTGCATCCATTTCGAGCCAGTCTGGAAAGAAACAGTGCAGGAATTGGAAACTCTAGGTGAGTAAGTTCTATTTTCTAGAATTTTTGATTTTCTGATTTTTTTAACTTAACCCAGCATGTTAATTTTCCTACCCATAACAAAGGTCACATACTAGATCTGGTGTGTTCTGTTGGCGTTGACATCAAACAGCTTGATAACCATGAGACTTGTATTAGTGACCATAAGCTTCTTACTTTTAATATACCGGTCTCTTCTACATGATCATCTTCTCAGAAGAGAGTAATTAGGTTTAGGAATGTTAAGAATATTGATCCGGATAGTTTCTCACGTCTGATTTCTGAGCATCCAACAAGTTATACTGTTGATGACTACAGTTCCATTTTATCATCTACCTTGGATATCCTTGCTCCTATGAAGGAACGTGTTGTCTCATTCACGAAATCATCTCCTTGGTATACAAATGAGCTTAGGGCACTCAAGGTTAAAAACAGGCAACTTGAGCGGCAATACAAAAAATCAAGCTTAACAGTTCACAAGCTTATGTATGATGAACATTTAATTCAGTAGTGAGGCCCTTAAGGTGGCAAGAGCTGAATATTATTCACGTATTATAAGTGATGATGCTGCAAATCCAAACAAGATTTTTAAGACTATTAACAAAACTTTAAATCCAAACAAGTCACCCACATGTTCTTCTGTTCAGCAGTGTAGTAAGTTTCTTAATTTTTTTTTAGGATAAAATTGAATCTATTTATAAGTCTATTGGTTCTCTCCCCAGCTCTGTGCTCCCTGAGGTTCTTCCACCAAGTATTCCTATGGTTTTGTTCTCTAGTTTTGCAACAATTACCACTGATGACATCTCAAAATTAGTGTTGACAATGAACTCAACCACTTGTATTCTTGACCCTGTTCCAGCTACTGTTCTAAAGGGGTGTCTGTCGACAATCAGTCCCCTCATATTAAATATTGTTAACACTTCTCTTATTACTGGGATTGTTCCGTGTGAACTTAAGGTTGCAGCTATCACAGCAGTCCCTAAAAAGCCTGGATGTGATACCTCTGATCTAACAAATTACAGGCCCATTTCAAATCTTCCTTTTCTGGCTAAAGTCCTGGAACGTGTTGTTTTGGCGCAATTACATTTTCATTTGTCATTAAACAACCTTTTAGAGCCTTTCTAATCTTGGTTTAGGCCAGGGCACAGTACTGAGACCGCTTTGGTTCGCGTTATGAACGACCTCCTGGTCTCAGCTGACTCTGGTGCCTCTACCATTTTGGTTTTGTTAGACCTGAGTGCAGCATTTGACACAGTATGTCACTCTATATTACTTGATAGACTAAAGAGTTGGCTCGGTATCTCTGGCACTGTGCTTGAATGGTTCAGATCCTATCTTACAAATAGATCGCAGTTTGTTGGTCTGGGAAATAACAAATCAGATATTAGTCAGGTCCAATATGGTGTCCCTCAGGGTTCTGTTTTGGGGCCCATATTATTTAGCATTTATATGCTTCCTCTGGGGCAAATCATTAGAAAACATGGTCTTGGGTATCATTTTTATGCTCAGCTCTGTACAGCCGTCTATACAAGCTCGTAACCTTGGTGTGATATTTGATGTTAATTTGACATTGGAGGCTCACATTAGGAGTGTTACTAAATCAGCATTTTATCATCTCAGAAATATTGCTAGGATTAGGCCTTTCCTTTCTACACCTGATACTGAAAGGCTCATCCATGCTTCAAGAATTGATTACTGCAATTCTCTACATTGGTTTATCAGCAAACTCTATCAAACGGCTACAATATATTCAGAACTCAGCAGCACGTGTTCTCACTCACACAGCCTCACGGCAGCACTTCAGTGGTGTCCTCTGTAACTTGCATTGGCTTCCAGTTCAATCGCGCATTGAGTATAAAACGCTTGTTTTAACCTTTAAAGCTGTGCATGAATAGGCTCCTTCTTATGTTTGTGATTTAGTTACCCCTTACATGCCTTCTCGTCCTCTTCGCTCTGCTGATTCTCTTCTTCTTTATCAGCCCCACTCCAGATTAAAAACTATGGGACAGAGAGCCTTCTCTCGTGCTGCTCTGAGGTTATGGAATGCGCTTCCTTTAATATTCGAAGTGCTCCTACACCAAGTACTTTTAAGAAACTGTTGAAAACCCACCTCTTTAAAATTGCTTATCATGATTAAGCTGTTGATTAGGGTTTTTATTTTATTTATTTTGCTGTTTTATATTGTATCATTGTATTTTGTATTTTAATTGTTTTTTTACATTGTTGTAGTGCTTTGGGTGTGAGAAAAGCGCATTATAAATAAAATGTATTATTATTATTATTAGAAATGCTTACATGTCACGTCCCAGTTAGTGATATGACCTTACCTTACTTGGGTTGAAATGAGTTTGTGAAGTTGACTTCCTCCATGTAAGAAGTTGATTTTCTCATCTCTAGGGATTGGAATTGGTGTGGTTGATGTTGGTTATGAGCGGCGTTTAGCAAATCATTTGGGTGCACATCAGACTCCATCCATTCTTGGTGTCGTCAATGGAAAAGTGGCTTTCTTCCATTACGCTGTTGTTAAGGGCCACCTGATGCAGTTCATAGAACATTTGCTGCCACAGAGACTAGTTGAAAAGGTTAGTGAACGTCATCATGCATTCCCAATGTCTATATTTATATCTTCTGGTCACAGACTTCTCATTTATGGATGTCTATAGGTTACAGACAAGAACAACCAAGAGTTTCTGAAGAGCTGGCATGAGCTGAACAAGCCACATGTCCTCCTGTTTGACCAAGTGCCTTCGGTTCCTCTGCTTTATAAGGTAGAGATTGCTTAGTAACCTCCAGAATTGCCATTGTTCAGCCAATACACCAATGATTGAATTTTTTTGTTTGTTTCTAACAGCTTACAGCATTTGCCTATAAGGATTATGTGCAGTTTGGATACGTTGATCAAGGTCTTTCTGAAACCGCTGACCTGCTGAGAAAATTCAAAATCAATACTTATGCGCCAACCATGCTTGTCTTCAAAGAGGACGTGGAGAAGCCTGCAGATATAATACAGGTAAACCTGTTCCCTTGACTACTGTACTGTAGACCGTATTGATTGGATAAAGTCTGTTTCTGGCAAAAATCAACAAGTATAGTTGATGTTTCACCTATTTATGTTCAGATTAAGTTGTGCTATTTGGAGGATTCTTTGATTCATTTTGTATCCAACTTTTTATTTATGTTATTTGGGATTTTTTTAATAAAGTGTTACATTTTGGTTCCATTTGGATTTTTATTAAATTTTTCTAAATATTTACAAAACATTTTCAGGGTAAGTCATTGTTAATTTTGTAATAAGGCGGGTCCTGGATCCTGCATCAACATCCTTATTGGTCCTGAAACAACAACAACCAATCAGGTTGGGGCTTCAGTGACATCTTGCTTTAGTGGTTAATATTTGTTTTAATATGCGTGTTTGACAGGAATGTTGCTCCAGGACCAACAAATGGTGGAAGAATCTTGCTTGGAAAACCATGGTCATATGAGATGTTTGAGAAGATATAAATATGTTTACCTTTGACTTTCAATTAACCATTTGCTTCCTCAGGCTAAAGGGATGAAGAAGCAGATAATAGATGACTTCATCTCCAATAACAAGTTCCTCCTGGCTCCTCGTCTGGTAAACCAGAAGCTATTTGATGAGCTTTGCCCTGTCAAACAGTTCCATCGTCATAGGAAGTAAGATGGCTGTGTAAAAATCAGTAGAGTTAATCTGATGCAACATGTTAAAGGGTCATTTCCAAAAGTCTGCAATGTCTTTTCCACAGATATTGCGTTCTACTCATCACTGGTGAGGAAGAGTCCTTTGCAACAGGGAATGAAGCCTTCCTCTCACTAGCCTCTGCCAGCACTAATGATGTGCTTCGGTTTGCTTACGTCTACCAGCGACGTCAACAGCCCCTATGTGATGTTCTCTTAAAGAATAAAGACAGCACACCACCTCGGGTAGATGTTATCTTCTCCATGCATTTTTGTTTCACAAGTTCACACTTACATATAATAAATAGAGTAAAGGTTATGCGTAGTTGGCGTGCTGTTCGAGGGGAGGGGTCCGACCTCGGAATTTGGCCAGAACCCATTGTATGTTGTTTATGTTTGTTTAATGATGATATTTGCATATGCAATTATGTGTTTGAATGTGTTTTTATAGAAATGTGTTTTTTTTTATCAGCAACACACTTCCCGACAATGATAAAAATTACTTCAATTGGCTTGTTTTCCCATTGAAGTTATCGAAATTGGCAAAATCCACTATTGGTGGACCTTTAGAGTGTAACCCGATGAGACTTTTGTGTGTATTGAGCAGGTGGTGATTCTGGAGAGGCGTAACGGAGCTGGTAAGATTCTGTATAAGCCAGTTTTGGGAGGATGGAACGGCAGTAAGGAAGACAAACACAAGCTCCTGGAGGAACTCGAAAGACTGCAGAAGGATCCCTCCATCCTTAACTGTGACGCCGTTCTCCCAGAGCTCAACAATGAGTTCACCTCAGTGAGTCTCTCAGGGTTTGCTTTTCACGGGGTGTCTTTAATTGGGAAATTAGCACTGACCTATATGCCTGTTTCAGTAGAGCTCTAGATTGTGTTTCATGTCCAAATAGTGTTTTGAATTTGCCGGAACTAAATTTTGTACATTTGTTTGTTTTTAGATGTTTTTAATAAGATGGATTTACACAGCATATGACTACTTATCTGAAATTATCGATGATCTTCTTCACAATAACTGGTAAGTGAATAAAATGGCAATTGACCCTAAGCTCTATCCCTGTTTGTTACTGATTTTAATTCAGGTAATAAGCTTTACGAAATATCTCTTAGTGGCGAAAGGCAACAGTTGTTAAAGGGGTCATAGGATGCCCATTTTCCACAAGTTGATATGATTCTTTAGGGTCTTGATGAAAAGTCTGTAACATAGTTTGGTTAAAATTTCTCAATGGTAGTGTAAAAAACAAAATTTTTACCCTGTCAAAAACAGCTTTTTTCAGATCAAGCCGTTTTTGTAGCATTTTCCTTTAAATGTTAATGAGCTCTGCTGACCACGCCCCTCTCTTCCGAGCCGCTCTCAGAGAGACTGTTTACTTTAGCCGCATTCATCGTGAAACTTGCTAATTAGCACATTATTAGGAAAGGTGATTTGCAAAGATTCATTACAAAATTATACTACTTCTGTAGAGCTGGATCACGTAACCAGATTAAAAAAAAAACACTGGGTGGATTTTTATCATTATAGGGTGGTTGTGTACACACACTGCCAACACACATTTCAGTCCAAAGAACTTGTAAAAGTGCATGTAGCATCCTATGACCCCTTTAAGGTGGGGTTGGTCAGCAATATTTTTGATATTTAATGCTCTATTAAGTTATTTTTCATTCATTTTGTAGGCGTGAGATGATGCCCCTACTGTCTTTGATATTCTCTGCACTTTTTATTTTATTTGGCACTGTAGTTATTCAGGCTTTCAGGTAAGTTTTATTGCATTCATAATTCTGATGTGTTAGACGGGAAATGCAGAAACATTGAACAATGCGGTTTCCAATTTCAGTGACTCAAGTGAGGAAAAACAGCCCAAAACGAAAGCAAAAGAAGCATCCAAGGCTGAGAACGGTTCGCCACACACCTCCAGCACATCCAGGTTCTTTCGTTATCCATATTACGTTTGGATAAATCCAATAAATGTGACCCTGGTCCACAAAACCAGTCATAAGGGTCAATGTTATGAAATTGAGATTTATACATCATCTGAAAGCTGGATAAATAAGCTTTCCATTGATGTATGGTTTGTTAGGATAAGACAATATTTGGCCGAGATACAACTATTTGAATATCTGGAATCTGAGGGTGCAAAAAAAATCAAAATATTGAGAAAATCGCCCTTTAAAGTTGTCCAAATGAAGTTCTTAGCAATGACTATTACTAAACAAAAATTAAGTTTTTATATTTACGGTAGGAAATTTAAAAAATATCTTCATGGAACATGATCTTTACTTAATATCCCAATGATTTTTGGCATAAAAGAAAAATCTATAATTCTGACCCATACAATGTTTTTTTGGCTATTGCTAAAAATATACCCAAGAGACTTAAGACTGGTTTTGTGGTCCAGGGTCACAAATAAATTCCACAGAACTTCATATCTTTTAATGATGCACAAATGTATCCGTACCATTTTATTTATTGGATATTAGTGGTTTTAAAACAATACTGGATATTTATTTGTGCATGCTCATTTTATGTTGAGATTATTTATATAATTTATTTATAATAAATATACAATAATATTAAATTTGGAATTTTAATAATATCAGTCATTTGTTATCAGCTATAAAAATAGCGTAAAATAATAATAATAAATAAATAACAAATAATTATTTTATATTGATGCATCCCTAATTTATTATAGTATTATATGCTCTCAAAATTTTTTTTTTTTTCCCCAGCAGTCGCCCACCAAAGAAAAACTTTGTGGAGGTGACAGAGTTAACCGACATTACATACACTAGTAACCTGGTGAAGTTGAGGCCGGGTCACATCAATGTAGTTCTGGTACTTACTGATTCCACAAAGAACATCCTGCTCAGCAAATTTGCCAAGGAAGTTTATTCGTTCACTGGGTGAGCCCTCATTGCACGCTGTACCCTGCAGTCACGATGTCTAAAAAAGATATATAATGTTTCCTCTTCCTCGTAGGAGTTTGACGTTGCACTTCTCCTTCCTAAATGTGGATAAACACAGCGAATGGATGGCGGCCGTGTTGGAATATGCTCAGGACGCCATGCAGATCGACACAGATGAGGAAGAAGTGGGCATCCGCAAAGTAGACTACACAGGCTATGTTCTAGCCCTCAATGGCCATAAGAAATACCTGTGCCTTTTCAAGCCAGTCTATACAGGTGAAGACTTGGATAGCAAGCCGGAAGAGGAAGGAGGAGGTTCCCGGTCCAGGAAGGGCATGACACGCTCTTGGTCCACAAGTCTTCAGATCCACCACAAACTGGATCGACTCGGACTCTGGATAGAGCGACTGATGGAAGGGACGCTGCCCCGGTACTACGTCCCATCCTGGCCCGGTCTGGACAAGATCACTGTCAATAAATGAAGCCTCATTGAAGGTAACATGCTTTTGCTAGAGCAGCTGGATTAGAAGCACTGAAGGCCTCAGAGAAACCAGGCTTGATGCTGCTCAGAGCCAGATGCTCACGAGACGATTATATGTAAGACTTTGAAGAAGTTTAGTTTTGCATTGCGGAGGAAAGGAAAGTGTTTGGAGTACTTGAATCGACACTGATGCTGACTTCTTGGAAATGTTTTCTTGAGCTGCTCTAATGGAGGGCTTTACAGTCAGTTTGGGTCTTCGGTATTTATTTCAAAAGGCTCAAAATAGAGCCAAAATATCAATACAGCTAGCCTAGCTTTCGATTTTAAACATTTCCGCTCCACGAATAACATTGCAACATGCTGCAAGTAAAAACATAATGTAGCATAACAAACATGATCACTGTAGACTTTTAGGCTTATGTTTACTCATGACAATGCTGTGAATTGTTTTTTTTTTTCAATTTTAATAGACACTTTTCCCCCTTTAATTTAACCCTCTTGATCTAGAAAGTGCAATATTATAACTTTTTTGCAAACACTTTACAGTAAGGTTATATATGTTAACTTTAGTTAATGCAGTAAATTAAATGCTTTCGCAGCATTTATTAATCATTGGATAATGCATATTTCTACAGTACATATACTACCACATTTTTATTATTTCAAAATTGTGGTTTATTGTTAAACTCATTTTAACTAATGTTAAAGAAATGAACCATTTTATAATATGTTTTACTTGCAATTCCATACCAAAAAAATACATTCTAAAATGTTTAAAAAGAAAAAGAAGAAAACTTGATTAAAATACTTAGGCTAATTTGAGACATTTTAATCAAAAGTTTGTTAGAATTCAAAATTGGCTCTTTAACAGCTCGTTATGAAAAGCTACAATTTGGAAACTACCATTTGTAATTATTTTCAATAATTTGAACATAAACATTTTTTTCTTTCTAAACAATGGTGAAAATATGGATTTTAGCTATATATCTTTGTTCACTTAAACTTTCAACAAATTAAGGACTGTAGCTTTATCAGTTCAGTATCAAAAGAAAACGGTTTAGGTTTAGTCACTTTTTTGTGCATCACTCTTACTTGTGGTACAAACTTTTAACACAACTTGCACAACTTTACAGCAATACCCATCAAACACAAGCTGTGCTTCAGTCCCAAGGTGTAAATAGTTACATAATATTAAATGTATATGTAGTAATGTAATATAGGGTTGTGTCTCTAAAATATAGGAAAGATTCCAGACGTTCTTACCAGATTGATAGTGTAAGTAAAGGGTGTAACAGCTCTTTATTGACATTTACAAGTCACATTCAGCTATATAGTGCAGCTATTAAATGAGCAGGTAAAGCCTTAAAGAATGACAAATAGTGCCAGAGACCTTTATAGTTTCCATTTGTGTTCTATCATTAAATATGTGCTGTGGCATGCAAAACATTCTCAACAGTACAAAGAGAAGAAATAATACATACTTGTACTATGCATTTCATGTTTGCTGTAGAAAACCGTTGGTCTCCTTTATACTGGGATGTTTCATTTTGTTAGCAGGATTTAGTGGTTAATGCATTATTTGATTAGCTATTGCATATGCACACAAAGGTGTGGGTGAGTTAAATCCACTCCTATATGAAGTCTTCCATTGCTGACGCATTTTGAGTGATGAATGATATTACTTTATTCATATGGTGTTCAGTGAACATTCATATACTTTATAACTGATGATGTGGTATTTGTGTCATTGTTCTATATTAGCATTTTATTTGTGTTTTGCAATGCACTGGTAAATATCTTAAATTTAAGATAGCATTAAATCATGCCAAATTGTCATGGCTTATTAACTCTGTATGACTAAATGTATGTATGTCTGTGGTGCAAAATATTAACACTGTATTATGTAATTTAGTTTATTTATTAATCTGTTCAAAAACTAAATGATCAAATACATACTTGTGTGATTTTTTTTTCCGAAAGTTATTTCTACATCCACATGAATTTTCTTTATTGTGTTCATAAACTGTGACAGTATGACACTGTTTTGCTATTCCAAATTAAGTTTTTTTTTTTTTGCTGAAAATAATATTAATACTGAGTTTGTACATAAATCATGAATTAAAGTCACTGTGCAATTATTTAAGATGTTCCACTGATGTAGAAAAATAAAGCAATCAATAATATTTGACTTTCGGAAGGACACACATCATCTCAAAAAGGAGGTTAGCCCCAGTCAAAGCAGTGTTTCCTGAGAAAAAATAGATTCAAAAGATGGGAAATCGAAATATTCTGAATTATTCAAGTCTTTCGCATTAAATGACATATTTTCCCAATGTAAAACAGTACCTGTGGTGTCATAAGGTGGAGAAACCTCAACTAAATCACAACCTACAAGATTAAGACCTCGACAACCTCAAATGATTTCCAGACCCTGAAAGCAAATTTCAAAATACATTATTCTTTAAACGACAGACTGAGGTTTAAATAAGCCACATCCCTGTCTTTAAGTATGCTTTTAACCATCCCCTAAGGTTAAGATTAAACTTTCATGCGCAAAGTCTAACGGCTGCTCTTGGCTGCATCTTAATTACGTATGATCTGTACCGTATAGTACAGTATGCCAGATTAATAGTGTGTCCATTTTCCAAACCATTTGTTCTATATATGGTTGCATATTGTGCAGCAAATCTTATGTTTATATGCATTCTTGTGGAAGTATTACTGGCATCAAGTGAATCAAAAGACCTTCTTTAGTTGGTTCAGTGGTGTTTGGAATTTCAGCTCAACTCTTTGCAGATTTGAGCATCTCTGATGACTGACCTGGACAGGTAAAGCATACCTGAATGGGTGTGAGGCCAGCAATCTCAGGTGTTCCTGTGCCTGGAGCAAATGCAGGGTCCAGACTGTCTATGTCAAAGCTGAGATAGACCGGTACGGTTCCCATCTGTGAGCGAACCTCCTCCATGAGTGGGACAAGAGATTTGTGCCAGCACTCCACAGCTTCCACTACACGGAAACCCTGGAAAGAGCAATAAATAAATGTATAAACAGTATGTTTTATTATATATGCCTAAATACAAATACTGTAAAAATACACATACTAAATTTAATATTTAATTTTTTATATAACATTTTATTAATTGCGTGTCAGCAGAGTGATATGAGAGAAAGAAGCGCCGGCCATATAAGCATTGTGATACCTGTGCTCGGCTCCACTCATAATTATCTGGAGAATAACCCGAGCCTCTGAGCCCGATCTGGACGACCCTTTTGCAGTCCAGGAGCCCCTCATCCACACAGCGCCTGAAAGGGGTCCCATGACCAATTTTCTCACCCAGAATCATGTCACTAGTGTCCGCATGGGCATCCACATGTATTAGGCCCACTGGCCCATGTCTGAACAGCAGAAATAGCAGTATTTCAGACCAAATGTGAGTTAGTATCGCAAAATTGTGTTTGCACCAACCTCTCAGCAACCGCTTGTAGAATTGGGTATGCAATTGTATGATCACCTCCTGGGAATCTAAGACAAGTGGAGAAGTAACATATTAAAAATAGACTCAAAACTGATCCGTGTATTCCTGCATATTGAAAATGTTTTTTTACCCAGTGTAAGTGGGATGCAGCCAGTGGCCACAATTTCGCGGTAAGCCTCGTGTATTTTTTTGCATGTGTCCTTCAGGTCAAAGAGGTTGACGTTAACGTCACCGATATCTGCCACCCTTAAAGATTCGTATGGGGCCTCGTCCAGCCATTGTACAACCTTATCATAGCAGATTCTGCCCTGATGTGCCTCGGACCGAATCTGTATTGAGTACAAGGGACTCAGCAAGTCATTTTTTGTTCATGAACATTTCAACCATACCACAAATTATGTATTATGTTTAGCATTCTGTGCTGGAAATGACATTTTAAAGATTTTACAGCTTGACTGGAAATGACATAAATATTTATATTTACTATTATTAATTATATAAACAGATTGTATCAATAATTTTAAAAAGGACTATATATATATATATATATATATAAACACACACACGTGCGTATATACTACATTCTTATTAAAAACTGAGTTACTATTACTTTTAACTACTACTTTATTGAATTTTTAATATTTGTATTACATTTTGAAAATATATTAAATGTTATAAATATATTTACAAATATATGTATAAATAGCATGTGTCTTATTATAAGCATATGTCTAAATACAAATATTATTAAAAATATTTAAAAATTGAATTACAATTCTTTATTACATTTCATTATTTTAAAAATATTTGTATTAGTTTTTTTGAAAATATATTACGTGTTATAAAATTTATTTTAAAAATACAGAAATGTATAAATATAATGTTTTATTATAAGAATGTGTTTTATTATAAGAATGTATGCCTATAAAATTTCTATTTAAATACAATTTATATCAAATTTATAAAATGTCCATAAAAATAGTTACTTGTATTACTTTTAATTACTACTTTATTGTATTTGTATACAATTTTTGAAAATATATAAAATGTTATATATATTCAAAAATATTTCAACTTTATAGTGTTTATTATAGGCATATGTCTAAATACAAATATTATTAAAAATATTTTTAAAATTATTTACAATTCTTGATTACATTTTTTTTTTTTTTATATTTGTATTTTTAAAATATATTAAATGTTATAAAATTATATATAAAAATAAATAAAATATATAAATATAAATGTTTTATTAAGTATTCTGTCTATAAAATGTATGATACTATACATATAGGCCAATACATAGTAATACAATACACACACAGCAAATAACATTTCTGTTTTTATTATATAGGCCTATTATACAATTATACAACGACCAACTGTCGCAGGCATTTTTGTGACACTCATGACAGTGTGTTATATATGAATGTACAGTAACGTTATCACCTTGCACCGGGACGGTTGGAAGTTCCGGTGTCAATAGGAACCCCGACAAATGCCGCGTCCAGCCCGCCCGCTGTTTTCTGAAACGGTAACTTGCACATAGTCGCAATTCCACTGACTCTCGCCACAAACTCCGCGCTCGGTGGGACATTGAAGCCCTTCGAGGACATTCGCCGCCTGCAAGACACATTGCTCTGATCCCCGTCAAAGTTTCCTTGTTTTATGACTCTCTGAGGAAGCGCACGCTTTAAAAACCTGACATCCACCAAAGACTGCTCGAGAATTATTTACGATTCTGATCGAAGAAAACATGATCAGTTTGGCGTGAAACGAACTCCTGCAGAAATGAGCGAAAAAGCAATGCCTGTGCAAAGTACTGAGTTCAGAGGTCCGATTTAACGGAAAGGTTTCGCAAATGTGTAAACGCAAAGTTTTATCTGTCACTATTATTAGATCAAAATGAACTTTCGCCCCTGGCGTGTTGTTCACAATCATATACTGCCATACTACTCCTAGGAATGAGTATGTAGTATGCATACTACATTCTACATTACATTTTTATGGCCGATATTGATCATTGTAATGTCCAACCAATAACTGATATGCAGAAATTATTTTTAATTTATTCGTTTTATTTCTGCATTTTGAAACAACAAAAGATTACACGAATAAATCATGCATTATTATTATTTTAGTAGTAGTAGTATTGTTTTTAATTACAATAATAATAATGATGTCCTGCAGAGTTTAGCTCCAACACTAATTAAACACACCTGAACCAGCTAATCAAGCTCTCTTACTAGGCATACTAGAAACGTATATATTACAATGATAATACACTGCAGTGTAATCTATCACCAAACTGTTTTATTGTCATATGCAAAAGACAAGAACACATTATTTCAATACTATTCTAATTCTTTATAATTTTTGGCTTTTCAGTCATCTCCAGCCTATATACAATGAAGTCAGCATGCATTCAAAAGTCACCCTGTTTACTTTTAATGCACATGCACAATGACTGGCCTTATTATATAATTCATCTGAACATGTTCTTCCAAAGATTGTCATAGTGAACTTCTCCAAAAAGAATCACTTGCTCTATCTCTGAAATGCCATCACAAATCCCAATTACTTTCCCAGCCTCTCCAACCAACTCTGTTCTGGTAACACACACATTTCATGATGCAATCAGTTACCAAAAGTTAAAATCAAAATTGTATTGAATATCCTGTCAGAAAACATCAACTGCATAATTTATTCTGCATTTATTTTCCTCCTTTTTTAAGCAACATTCAGTAAATTGTGATATACTGTGGATATTAATGCATTACATCATGCATGTATTTGTACTCCGTTTAAACTGTTATTCTAAAGAGTCATTAACAGCATAAAGTATTCTTAGTGTATATAGTGAAAAGTGCAAATGCCATAATATCAAAATGTCAGTGATAGATTAAAGTGCTTCCACAGTCTACTAAAAAATAATTGGTACTGAGCTGTGCTTGTTTCTCCAGTAAACACTCACTCACTCACACACACTATGGCTCAGTGTAGTGCGCTAGCAGGGATTTCCACTGCTCTTGTCCGTACATGAGGAAGCTGACCGCAGTGTGGAGATCCTCCAGGTCTATGTTGGCGAGGAAGCATCTCTGGAGTTCAGCTTCCACGGAGCTCCCGCCGGACCCTCGACCCTTCAGCAGCACCACAGCAGTCTGACACAGCAGCCAGTCCATCAGCTCATCCATCCTGGCCTGGTTCAAGCTGGCCAACACACGCTTTCCCCACAGGCTGATGTGCAGCATGTTAGCAGCCACACGTGCGCTGGGGCGCTGCAAATCATCAGGGACATTATGAGATGTCAGTATCATTTTTATGACCGGTACAGATTATGTTGTATCCAATAACACATGCAGAAATGATTTTTTGCTTAAAAAAAAAAAATGTACAACAATAAAAACATAATTTTTGCTTAAAAAAAAAAAAATTTACAACAATAAAAACATAATAATAAATAAATATTAACTATTTAAAAAAAAAAAACTATTTATGCAAATCGGTTTTGTGATCTGAATGAAGGTCATATTTCATTAGAAAAAAAACATATTTGGCTTAATATTTTAATCTTGACAGCGTTAAAGTACAATTTTATATATATATGATCGTGTTTTAACACTGTCAAGATTAAAATATTAAGCTAAATGTTTTTTTTCTTTTGCATTTTGTTTATGACCTAAATATTTTTTGTGAAATGTATCCATGTTTTGTAAATGTTGTAAAAAAATATAAATATTATTTCAATAATCTAAATATTTAATTTATATATATATAATTGGGTTAAAAATATGTATATAATATAAATTATGTAATTATTTAAAATGACAGTAAACATTTTTGTGCGATTTAGTCATGTTTTGTTAATGTTATAAAACTTCAAACAATCTTAAATGACATGAAACAAAAACAAATATCGTGAACACAATTGCTTTTGCCAGTGTATGAGGTAGTGTTTCTTGGTGAATAATATTATACCTTGCAAGTGTTTCTGCATAGCAGCAGCTTCACTACTAGCTGTACATCCTCAGGTACAGCAGCAGGAAGTGGAGGAAGCTGTTTTTCCTGATAAGTGCGTCCCTCCAGCCCCTGTGAGCTGTAGAAGGGGTTCGGCTGACCGAAGAGCTCATAGGCGATGGCCCCTATAGCCCAGGCATCTGCTTTACTGTAATCAGTCATCACCCCTGGACCTGGAACTGCTGTGGCCACCTAGATGATCAAGAAAGCATAAATATGCTTCATGTTGATAATATAAAATCTCATGCGTCTCATGTTATACACATATGTTTTTAACATGATAATAAGAAGAAATGATTCTCGAGCAGCAAATCAGCATATTAGAATGATTTCTGAAGGATCATGTGACATGCTGAAAATTCAGCTTTGCATCACAGCAATAAATTACATCTTAAATTAAGCTGTAATAAGTTTAAGTTGTAATAATATTTCGCAAATTACTGTTTTTACTGTATTTTAATCAAATAAATGCAGTCTTGGTGAGCACAAGTGACTTCTTTCAAAAATATTTTAAATTCTTGCTGTCCCCAAACATTTGATTGGTAGTGTACAGTACATGCATAAAACGCTTTGAAAACTTATGCAGAATGTGTAAAAATATGAATAAAAAAAAAAATATATATATATATATATATAATTTCCCTTATACATTTTAAAATGTGAACTTTAAAAGTATAAATGGAAATATAACATTTAAATTAAAATGCCAGTAAAAATGTTTGCCGGGCAAGTAGAAATTTGAATTACTGGCCTGAAAAGGCAAGCAGAAAAAATCCTTAATATTGAGCCCTGACACTTCAAGAGTTATTCCAGAAGTTTCTCACCTCAGGTGCCATCAGACAGGTGTTTCCCCCTCTGTTAACCCACCAGCTGTTGAAGGGCAGTTTGAGGCCCAAATCTTCTGCCAGACAACAGCCGAAGTCAGTGATCACCAGTCTGGGACACCCGGCTTTAAAATAAAAACACATTACAGCAATGTTACAATTAAGGTGATTATACAATTACCTAATGCTGGCATAATGCTGCAAGTCTACATTGGCCTAAAATGCTGTCTGCACCGTCTAGGGACCCTTACCTCTGTCAAATTCCAGGAGCACATTGTCTGATTTGAGGTCTCTGTGAGCAATGCCCTGCTTGCACAGGTGATCCACCCCTTCCAGCAGCTGCAGCAGCATGAGAGATGCCTGCATCCGGTTCGGCACACACACCTCCAGGTACTGCCGCAGGGTACCACATGGGTAACTACAGCACAGACACATCAATCATGACTTTAAATCAAATAAATGCAGTCTTGGTGAGCACAAGTGACTTCTTTCAAAAATATTTTAAATTCTTGCTGTCCCCAAACATTTGATTGGTAGTGTACAGTACATGCATAAAACGCTTTGAAAACTTATGCAGAATGTGTAAAAATATGAATAAAAAAAAAAATATATATATATAATTTCCCTTATACATTTTAAAATGTGAACTTTAAAAGTATAAATGGAAATATAACATTTAAATTAAAATGCCAGTAAAAATGTTTGCCGGGCAAGTAGAAATTTGAATTACTGGCCTGAAAAGGCAAGCAGAAAAAATCCTTAATATTGAGCCCTGACACTTCAAGAGTTATTCCAGAAGTTTCTCACCTCAGGTGCCATCAGACAGGTGTTTCCCCCTCTGTTAACCCACCAGCTGTTGAAGGGCAGTTTGAGGCCCAAATCTTCTGCCAGACAACAGCCGAAGTCAGTGATCACCAGTCTGGGACACCCGGCTTTAAAATAAAAACACATTACAGCAATGTTACAATTAAGGTGATTATACAATTACCTAATGCTGGCATAATGCTGCAAGTCTACATTGGCCTAAAATGCTGTCTGCACCGTCTAGGGACCCTTACCTCTGTCAAATTCCAGGAGCACATTGTCTGATTTGAGGTCTCTGTGAGCAATGCCCTGCTTGCACAGGTGATCCACCCCTTCCAGCAGCTGCAGCAGCATGAGAGATGCCTGCATCCGGTTCGGCACACACACCTCCAGGTACTGCCGCAGGGTACCACATGGGTAACTACAGCACAGACACATCAATCATGACTTTACAGATAAAAAAAACAAAAAAAAACACAAGCACCATTCATGAAAATTAGTCTAAAGTCAAAAGTGATGTCAATGAGTCAAAAGTTGTTGTTGTTTTTTTGTGGCATGTAAAAAAATTGATATATTTAACATATTCTAAATTAAACAAAAATAATATATACATATTATTATATAACACAAAATTATAAAATATAATGTATTATATGCATTATAATAATATATTATTTATTATAATTTATTTATGTTATTTTCATAATAAATAAATATTAACAATGATACTGATAATAATTAATAATAAGTATTATTCATTTATTGTTTTTAACAAAGAATGTTTTATTTTCATAATAAATATTGTACTAAATAATGATTTTATTTAATTAGTTTTTATAACAAACACATCAAATACATATTTGTAATAAATATATATAACAATAACTGTTATCATTAATTATTATTTATTTGTATTATTCTTTTTTATTTTAGATATTATAACTATATTATAATATATATAAGAAATTATAACAAATAAATTTTATAATAAATAAATAAAATAAGAATTATTATCATTAATTATTATTTCTATTTCTATTTAATTA
>NW_015639773.1:62199-62778 GCF_001515625.1 Sinocyclocheilus rhinocerous | reverse complement strand
ATATTAAATAATAATTATTTTATTTTATTAATAAAGTGCTTTCATGATTCCTCACTTCTTCATGACCAGGAACAGTGTGCGATTACTGCCCAAACCCTGTGGATTGAGTCGGGCAGGCAGGACATCGGGGTACTCCTCCTGAGCTCCAGGCAGCAGCGGGACCTCAGCAGTGAAGGCCCGGTACACTGTGATCACGTTGGGATGAGCAGTCAGTCTTTTAGGCACCGTTCCAAAGTGGCTGTAAAAATAGTAAAGCCATTGGCAATGATTCAGTCTATTTTAAGGCCATGATGTACAGCTAAAGTCTACAAATGAACTCACCCATCCAAAGCAATCTCTCCTTGCTCTTTTGTTAGGGCCTGTGGACATGCAGGAACCAACTCCATGGACATAGAGCGAAGGATGGCGTCACTTGATGAACCAGCCTATTGAACAGTATCAAATGTTCATTAAAAAAAGCTGTTGATGTATTCTGGAATACTGTATCGTATATGCATTCTACACAAAATCCAAAAGAATTCCTTTATTCCTTAATGCTAAAATGGTCTAAATTCTCACCCCAATGTTCCACATCATTTT
>NW_015639773.1:56243-59669 GCF_001515625.1 Sinocyclocheilus rhinocerous | reverse complement strand
ATTAAATAATAATTATTTTATTTTATTAATAAAGTGCTTTCATGATTCCTCACTTCTTCATGACCAGGAACAGTGTGCGATTGCTGCCCAAACCCAGTGGATTGAGTCGGGCAGGCAGGACATCGGGGTACTCCTCCTGAGCTCCAGGCAGCAGCGGGACCTCAGCAGTGAAGGCCCGGTACACTGTGATCACGTTGGGATGAGCAGTCAGTCTTTTAGGCACCGTTCCAAAGTGGCTGTAAAAATAGTAAAGCCATTGGCAATGATTCAGTCTATTTTAAGGCCATGATGTACAGCTAAAGTCTACAAATGAACTCACCCATCCAAAGCAATCTCTCCTTGCTCTTTTGTTAGGGCCTGTGGACATGCAGGAACCAACTCCATGGACATAGAGCGAAGGATGGCGTCACTTGATGAACCAGCCTATTGAACAGTATCAAATGTTCATTAAAAAAAGCTGTTGATGTATTCTGGAATACTGTATCGTATATGCATTCTACACAAAATCCAAAAGAATTCCTTTATTCCTTAATGCTAAAATGGTCTAAATTCTCACCCCAATGTTCCACATCATTTTTATAGCTAAAGGAAAGCTGGGTGTAGCAGGAAATCCTGCTTTCTTATTGTCATCATCGGTTTCTTTCTGGTTCAGTTCCACCAGTGAATACTTCCCGCTCTCCACAGGGGCCCCGAACGGAGCCGCTGCCTCATGCACTGTTGCATTGCAACCTTTCCCGATCTGTTTCCCAATCACATAGTCCTCCAACTTGTACCCTGATGTAAAAGGCTTCAAAGGGGTCTGGAACGTCTTCTTTCTGAATACAGCCTACATTGAAAAAACATTGTTTTTTTATAATACACATGTAATTGCAGCTGACAATTTTTCATGAGTTTATTTAAATAACTATTAATGGAGACATTGTATTCCTAAGTAATAGCATGCACTTACTGACAAATTATAAATGCATTATGGATACATCTGATAAACTGTAATTTGCACATATTTATAATACCCTCTGCATATCATTTGCATATGGGCTTGTCCAAAATTGACTAGGTCTAATGAAATTTAGAAGTAATTAGTAATCTGATGCAATAGATAATGCCAAACAATGACATGTAAAAACATGAAATGATTACTATGGTACTGTTCAGTAATCAGACTACGTTAACTAATAACCTGTTCCTTTCTTAATTATGTTTCAATGACATTTATGTGAACATAATATTGTAATATTACATGTAATGTGTATTATATATAACAAGTAAAGAATGCAACATTTAAATATTATATTAATATAACAAATTTAATATTAAAAGTTAAATTATAATAATATTTGTATTACGGGTCAAAGTTTGGATTAATTACGTTTTTTAATGTTTTTGAAATAAGTCTCTTATGCTCACAAAGGCTGCATTTTTTAAAAATGAAAAATACAGTAAAAACAGTAATATTGTCAGATATTATTGTAATAAATGTTTTGTATTTTAATGTTACAAAAGGTAACCTATTCCTTGATGGCAAAGTCATTTATATTTAAATTACTTTTACACTTAAGCACTTGGCAGACGATTACCAATGCGAATACATTCTTTCATGCATTATTTGGTAATCAACTACGACCATGCTCTACCATTTAAGTTACAGGAATGCTCAATTATTATTATGCTATATCATTATTATTAGATATACAACTATAGTCATTGTTGTGTTCTTATGTGATGGTGTTTTTCACCTGTATCTCCTGACACAGAGCAGCGCTTGTCCTGTCCTCCTCCAGCTGCTGTTCAATCAGCCCCAAACCCACACCAAAAGCCAGGAAAACAGCCCTGTTTCTGGGTGCACCACCTCCAACCACTCTCCTGAAAGCCCCGGACTGGAGCTGGGCGGCCAGCCCGCTGAGAGACAGGCGGAAGAAGCGGTACCGACCGGGCAGGAAGGTCTGCGGCTGGACGGTGCGGGTCGGCCGGGACACACGCAGCCGCTCACCGCGGAACTTCGCAGCCACACGGCCGGCTGGTTTGAAGAGCCCCAGCTGGATAAGCGACCTCCCCAGCTCCAACCCCCGACTGAGAGCACGCTTCACTGACATTTTGAGCCGAATGAAGAACTAAATTTCACTTTGAGTTTGCAGAAAACCCAACTTCTCCCTACATTAAGGGCAGTGTTTATGTAACGCTGATTGGTCCGTGAGACGTCACTTTTTGTTTACAGCTTTCAAAATAAAAGTCACAGGAAACGTATTTCACAATAAAGGTAAAGATCGCACATCTTTTAAGATAAAAGTATCAATAAAACGTTCAAAGCGGTGAGTCAATTATAAGCACACAACAGTTCAGAATATGTTTTTTTTTTATTCGTTTACATTTATACACATATTTTTTAAATTGGGAAATAATACAACTATACATCCATTCAATACATTTTAAATCTGTATATCCTGCACATCTGGTTTGTAACATGGCTTATAGCTTCATTTTTATTACAGTTTTGAATTGCCAACAGTGTTTTCTCCTGTCCTCGGGTCTTCAGGACCAAATGAACACGGCAGGAGCTCCTCCACTGTCATCAGTTTGTAAGATCCATCAGATTTTGACAGATAAACGTCCCACTGTGAGCCAAACTGCAAGACAGTTGACATAAACAGTCCGTTAAATGACAGTAGCAGTGGAAGCTGAAACATTATTTGTCCATTACTCACTCACATTCGTTTGTAATTGTTCTTTGTTATAAGCAACCCAGGGCCACACCCAAATTTACAGGCATTTCTAGTTTGTCATTTTGGTTCTGACTTGTTTTGACATATCACATTTAAATTGCACATTTGTGTCTTCATAAATAGTAATAATAAAACAATAATAATGATCAGTTTGCATAATTTTATTTTTTGAAGAACTGACCTCTCTCATGAACTGCCTGCAGGCTCCACATGGAGAAATAAAGCGGTCTTCAAGGTCACTGCACAAAAGACAGTTTATACCAGGAATATTACAACAATACTTACTTACACTTTAGTCAATACATACATATAGCTTGTCATGTCATGCATTCGTTTGTTATTTTTTATCACCATCTTGTGGCAGTTTGGTGTAACAACAAAGAACATTAATAATTGTTAGCTATTTTCTTAGTGGTTGATTTAGACCATGTGACTCTTGGGTTAGAGGTTAACCAGGAAATAATCGCAGTGTTCCAGATTTTCTCCATGCGGTTGTCCAAGAAGTTCTTTACTCTATTTCCTTTGCGTTTTGTGCCTTGGAAAGGCTTTGCCTGTAAGTCTATTACTTTTCTTCAGTGTTTGTAAGAATGTATATACACGTATACATGTGAAATTCATAAGTTAGAGTTTAAAACTATTACTCTTCAGTGATAACAATATTAAGCAGAGCATGAATGTAGCCCTTTGTTATGTTTGTTCAGATGAC
>NW_015639773.1:41558-55982 GCF_001515625.1 Sinocyclocheilus rhinocerous | reverse complement strand
GACAAGAACGAATTTTGGTTTAGGACAACTTTGATGAAAGGTTTTGATCCACTTCAAATGTTGACTACTGTATATATATATATTTTTTTTTTTTTTTTAATTTATTATTATTATTTTGTTTTTTTTTGTTTTCTTTTTTTAACTGTGTTTTCATGATTCCTCACTTCTTCATGACCAGGAACAGTGTGCGATTGCTGCCCAAACCCAGTGGATTGAGTCGGGCAGGCAGGACATCGGGGTACTCCTCCTGAGCTCCAGGCAGCAGCGGGACCTCAGCAGTGAAGGCCCGGTACACTGTGATCACGTTGGGATGAGCGGTCAGTCTTTTAGGCACCATTCCAAAGTGGCTGTAAAAATAGCAAAGCCATCGGCAATGATTCAGTCTATTTTAAGGCCATGCTGTACTGCTAAAGTCTACATATGAACTCACCCATCCAAAGCGAACTCTCCTTGCTCTTCCGTTAAGGCCTGTGAACATGCAGGAACCAACTCCATAGACATAGAGCGAAGGATGGCGTCACTTGATGAACCAGCCTATTGAACAGTATCAAATGTTCATTAGAAAAAGCTGTTGAGGGATTATGGAATACTGTATGGTATATGCATTATAAAATCCAAAAGAATATATTTTATTCCACAATAGAATGCTAAAATACTCTAAATTCTCACCCCAATGTTCCACATCATTTTCATAGCTAAAGGAAAGCTGGGTGTAGCTGAGAATCGAAGTGGTCCTGCTTTCTTATTGTCATCATCTGTTTCTTTCTGGCTGAGTTCCAGCAGTGAACACTTCCCGCTCTCCGCAGGGGCCGCAAATGGAGCCGCTGCCTCATACACTGCTGCATTGCAACCTTTCCCGATCTGTTTCCCAATCACATAGTCCTCCAACTTGTACCCCAATGTAAAAGACTTCAGAGGGGTCTGGAACTTCTTCTTTCTGAATACGGCCTACATCGAAAAAACATTGTGGAAAAACATGTAAACAAGCCTGTAAATACACATGTAATTGCAACTGACAATTTTTCTTGAATTTATTTAAATGAAAATGAATAGAGAAGTTGTATTCCAATGTAATAACATGCATTTCTGACTAATGATAAATGCATTATGGGTACAGTTGCTATGTTGTAATTTGCATATATTTATAATACTCTCTGCATATCATTTGCATGTGTGCTTGTGCAAAATTGACTAGATCTAATGAACTTTAGAAGAAAGTAGTAACCTGATGCGATAGATAATGACATGTAAAACATAAAATTATTGTTACTGTTCAGTATTTTGTAATCAGACTAGGTTAACTAATAACCTGTTGTTTTCTTAATTATGTTTCAATTACATTTATGAATTACTGTGAACGTAATATCGCAATGTTACAAGTAATAAGTGTTTTATGCAACAAGGAGTAAAGAATGCAACATTGTAATAATATTATATTAATATAACAAGTGTAATATTATACGTTAAATTATAATAATATATAATATATACATTATTAGTCAAAGTTTGGAACAAGGGCTGCATTTATTTGATAAACAAATACAGTAAAAAACAGTAATATGTAAAATATTATTACAATAACTGTTTTCTATTTAATACATTTTAAAATGTAATTTATTCTTGTGATGGCGAAGCCATATACATTTAAATTACTTAAATATTTTACATTTATGCATTTGGCAGACGTTTATTATTACCAAAGCGAATAAATTTTTTTATGCCTTCTCTGTTAATCAACATGACCATACCACTGTTTGAGCTACAGGAATGCTCAATTATTATTATGCTATATCATTATTATTAGATATACAACTATAGTCATTGTTGTGTTCTTATGTGATGGTGTTTTTCACCTGTATCTCCTGACACAGAGCAGCGCTTGTCCTGTCCTCCTCCAGCTGCTGTTCAATCAGCCCCAAACCCACACCAAAAGCCAGGAAAACAGCCCTGTTTCTGGGTGCACCACCTCCAACCACTCTCCTGAAAGCCCCGGACTGGAGCTGGGCGGCCAGCCCGCTGAGAGACAGGCGGAAGAAGCGGTACCGACCGGGCAGGAAGGTCTGCGGCTGGACGGTGCGGGTCGGCCGGGACACACGCAGCCGCTCACCGCGGAACTTCGCAGCCACACGGCCGGCTGGTTTGAAGAGCCCCAGCTGGATAAGCGACCTCCCCAGCTCCAACCCCCGACTGAGAGCACGCTTCACTGACATTTTGAGCCGAATGAAGAACTAAATTTCACTTTGAGTTTGCAGAAAACCCAACTTCTCCCTACATTAAGGGCAGTGTTTATGTAACGCTGATTGGTCCGTGAGACGTCACTTTTTGTTTACAGCTTTCAAAATAAAAGTCACAGGAAACGTATTTCACAATAAAGGTAAAGATCGCACATCTTTTAAGATAAAAGTATCAATAAAACGTTCAAAGCGGTGAGTCAATTATAAGCACACAACAGTTCAGAATATGTTTTTTTTTTATTCGTTTACATTTATACACATATTTTTTAAATTGGGAAATAATACAACTATACATCCATTCAATACATTTTAAATCTGTATATCCTGCACATCTGGTTTGTAACATGGCTTATAGCTTCATTTTTATTACAGTTTTGAATTGCCAACAGTGTTTTCTCCTGTCCTCGGGTCTTCAGGACCAAATGAACACGGCAGGAGCTCCTCCACTGTCATCAGTTTGTAAGATCCATCAGATTTTGACAGATAAACGTCCCACTGTGAGCCAAACTGCAAGACAGTTGACATAAACAGTCCGTTAAATGACAGTAGCAGTGGAAGCTGAAACATTATTTGTCCATTACTCACTCACATTCGTTTGTAATTGTTCTTTGTTATAAGCAACCCAGGGCCACACCCAAATTTACAGGCATTTCTAGTTTGTCATTTTGGTTCTGACTTGTTTTGACATATCACATTTAAATTGCACATTTGTGTCTTCATAAATAGTAATAATAAAACAATAATAATGATCAGTTTGCATAATTTTATTTTTTGAAGAACTGACCTCTCTCATGAACTGCCTGCAGGCTCCACATGGAGAAATAAAGCGGTCTTCAAGGTCACTGCACAAAAGACAGTTTATACCAGGAATATTACAACAATACTTACTTACACTTTAGTCAATACATACATATAGCTTGTCATGTCATGCATTCGTTTGTTATTTTTTATCACCATCTTGTGGCAGTTTGGTGTAACAACAAAGAACATTAATAATTGTTAGCTATTTTCTTAGTGGTTGATTTAGACCATGTGACTCTTGGGTTAGAGCAGGGGTGCCCAAACTCGGTCCTGGAGGGCCGGTGTCCTGAAGAGTTTAGCTCCAATCCCAATTAAACACACCTGAACCAGGTAATCTTTATACGTTTCAGTTTTACAAAAAAGAAAAGAATAAGAAATGGAAGAGGAAAGAACCTAACAGTAAAACTTTCAACTTTACTCCTGCTTCTGCTCCTTTTCTGACTTCTGACTGTTAGCTATCTGTCAGTGTTGCGTAGATGGAACACGCATCTAGGACAGAATATAGCTATATATGATTTCTCTAAATTATAAACCGGGACATTAAAAAGAAATCTCTAAGGGGAAAAATAATTATAAAATCAAAATAGAGCAGGATTTTGCAAACATGAACACTAAACAGGCTTTTCATCGTGTCAGGACTCTTACTGGACAATCTATTAAAAAGACTACTTGTGTATCAGATCCTTTTGCTACTAATCTTAATAACTTTTATGCCCATTTTGATATCTCTGATTTTTCAGCAGAGTGTGACAGCCTTTTGGATTCTTTGCCCTTTCAAGAGTTGGATTATGAGTCCCTCTTAACCAAGCAGGATGTCTATTTCCAGCTCATTAAGTGCAAACCCAATAAGGCTCCTGGGCCAGATGGAATTCCAGGTCGGGTTTTGAAAAAATGTGCCCTGGAATTAACTTCTATTCTTCATTCTCTCTTTCTTCGATCACTCTGTACTTAAAAAAATACCGGCTATATGGAAATCATCAATTGTCATTCCTATTCCCCAAAAATGACATCCATCAGAGTTTAATTATTATAGGCCGGTATCGTTAACCTCAATCATAATGAAATGTTTCAAGAAAATGGCTAAAAATATCATTCTTCCACATGTGTCGCAATTTTTGGACTGTCTTCAATTTGCATACGAGCAGAAAAGAGGTACAGATGATGCAGTGGCTTGTCTTCTGCACTGTTTACTTCAATACCTGGACATCCCTGGAAATTATGCTAGACTTCTTTTTGTTGATTTTAGTTCTGCCTTTAACTCAATTCAGCGTCATCAGGTAATCAAGAAATTAAAGGGCTTGCAAGTTCCATCACCACTAATTCACTGGATTTATAATTTTCTGTCTAATAGACCGCAAGTGGTAAAAGAAGACAATTCATTATCACCCACTGTTGTTCTTAATACTGGGGCCCCCCAAGGATGTGTATTAAGTCCATTTCTCTATATTCTTTATACGAATCATTGTCAGAGTCCATGTACTACAACTCATTATTTTAAATATGCAGATGACACAGCCATTCTTGCGCTGCTCAATAACAGGGATAATGATTCTTTGTTGGACTATCAACATTCCATAACATACTTTAGTACATGGTGTGATGATAATTTTCTTCACCTTAATATTTCAAAGACTAAAGAACTGGTTTTTAGCTCCTCCAAAACACAGATCCATTCCAGTATTATTATCAATGGAGAGATGGTTGAAAGGGTGGAGCATTTTAAATACCTTGGCATTGCATTGGATGATCATCTCAATTTTAATCAGCATATTCGATGTATCTACAAGGGCTGTCAACAGAAACTTAAGCATTTGTCTGTTCAGTCTCGTCTCCTTCTTCTCCTGTATCTAAGCATTAATTCATTCATTCATTCATTCAACGAACCTTTAAAGATAACTCATTTGGCTAGTAAAATTATTGGTATTCCTACTCCTAAATTATCAGACTGTATCACTTTAGCTACGATTCGGAAAGCACATACAATCCTAAATGATCCAGATCACCCACTCCATCTGTATTTTATTCCCCTTCCATCTGGCCGTAGGTACACCTATGTGCAGGAAGACTAAGTATAGAAAGAGTTTTGTTCCTACAGCTATACGTGTTTTAAACACATAGGAAATCAACCATCGTCTTACACTTATGCATTTGTGTTTTGATGTGATGGGACTGTTTTTGATTGTATTGTGATAATTGTCTTGGTGTTATATACGCACCCTCTGAAAATGTATTTCCTCTCGGAGGACAAATAAATTATCTATCTATATTGAAATACCTGGCAATTGCGATGGCTTTGAAGCTGGTATGTCCCTCAGACACAGCTTTAGAGATAGCAGTCCTCTCAGCACACAGTCCAGCAGTATAGCATGCGTTTTCTACATTACAACCTGTTAAACATTACCATATGCTGAAGCACCATGAAACACGGATACAAAATATAGCTACAAAACAAATATACACACTACCGTTCAAAAGTTTGAGTTCAGTAAGTCTACATTACAACCTGTTAAACATTACCATATGCTGAAGCACAATGAAACACACATTCAAAATATAGCAACAAAACAAATATACACACTACCCTTCAAAAGATTGGGTTCAGTAAGTTTTTTCTTAAAAGACATTAATAATTTCATTCAGTAAGTATGCATTTAATTAATCAAAAGTGACAGTAATGATATTAATAATGATCCAAAGGATTTCTATTCTAAATAAATGCTATACTTTTTAACTTCTCTTCTAAACTTTATATTCATCAAAAAATCGTGAAAAAATTATCATACATAATATGAAGCAGCACAACTGTTTTCAACATTGATAATAATCAGAAATGTTTCTTTAGCAGCAAGTCAGAATATTAGAATGATTTCTGAAGGATCATGTGACACTTAAGACTGTAGTAATGATGCTGAAAATTCAGCTTTTCATCACAGAAATAAATTGCATTTTAAAATATATTCAAATAGAAAACATCTATTTTAAATTGGAATAATATTTCACATTATTACTGTTTTTACTGTATTTTTGATCAAATAAATGCAGCTTTGGTGAGGATAAGAGGATAAGAAATCGTAATGATTCCAAACAATTTAATGTTATATATGTATTTGTCGTGTTCAAATAACAAAGACACATTTTTTTAGAGCGTCCTCACCTGTGAACACGGTTCCATTGCTTGCTAAGACAGCTGCTCCAACTCTGAACTTGCTGTAGGGACAATACGCCTGATTTCTGGCTTCCTGAGACTTCCGAACAAGTGCTTCTGGGCTCCAGCTATTCATAATGCTGCTGTCTATCTAACAGCCAGGCACTATATGGCTTCAAGTCACAAGTTAATGTGTGTGTGTGTGTGTGTGTGACTAAGGAGGAAATTAGTGATGCAATGACTCTTTCACACTTAGCATGGAGTATTTTGATGAAGCAATGTCAAAACTCCCATTTACTTAATAATTCACATAGATGACAAGCTGTGAAATTGCACGAACCGGATTGTGCATCGCACCTTTCTGACAATCATTACACACAGCACCGTCAACATAATGAACAAAACATTTTCACTTACCTAAATGTGGTTTAAACATTTATTCTCATGACTATTAGAAACTATTTAGGCTAATTTGAGGTATCACTGTTAGACATTTCTGTCATTTCTACAGTTATTTACTGTATAGGCTACTACCGCTGATCTATATATTATATAATATATCTGTTATCAATGGACAAATTCCCTTTACAGTAAATAACTAATTCCCTTTGCAACATGGGAATTTTCTGTGAACTCAAACACTACAGAGAGGGTAGGCCTACTGTATTTTTTTAAATATTAGAATGATTTCTGAAGGATCATGTGACACTTAAGACTGTAGTAATGATGCTGAAAATTCAGCTTTTCATCACAGAAATAAATTGCATTTTAAAATATATTCAAATAGAAAACATCTATTTTAAATTGGAATAATATTTCACATTATTACTGTTTTTACTGTATTTTTGATCAAATAAATGCAGCTTTGGTGAGGATAAGAGGATAAGAAATCGTAATGATTCCAAACAATTTAATGTTATATATGTATTTGTCGTGTTCAAATAACAAAGACACATTTTTTTAGAGCGTCCTCACCTGTGAACACGGTTCCATTGCTTGCTAAGACAGCTGCTCCAACTCTGAACTTGCTGTAGGGACAATACGCCTGATTTCTGGCTTCCTGAGACTTCCGAACAAGTGCTTCTGGGCTCCAGCTATTCATAATGCTGCTGTCTATCTAACAGCCAGGCACTATATGGCTTCAAGTCACAAGTTAATGTGTGTGTGTGTGTGTGTGTGACTAAGGAGGAAATTAGTGATGCAATGACTCTTTCACACTTAGCATGGAGTATTTTGATGAAGCAATGTCAAAACTCCCATTTACTTAATAATTCACATAGATGACAAGCTGTGAAATTGCACGAACCGGATTGTGCATCGCACCTTTCTGACAATCATTACACACAGCACCGTCAACATAATGAACAAAACATTTTCACTTACCTAAATGTGGTTTAAACATTTATTCTCATGACTATTAGAAACTATTTAGGCTAATTTGAGGTATCACTGTTAGACATTTCTGTCATTTCTACAGTTATTTACTGTATAGGCTACTACCGCTGATCTATATATTATATAATATATCTGTTATCAATGGACAAATTCCCTTTACAGTAAATAACTAATTCCCTTTGCAACATGGGAATTTTCTGTGAACTCAAACACTACAGAGAGGGTAGGCCTACTGTATTTTTTTAAATTGCTGTATACTACTGTATTTGCTGTAACAGCCTCTTTGGCGCCATTCCATTTAGGTTTTTTATTTTCCTAATTTCTTACATTTGGATTGACAGGATTTGCCTTACAACGTGTCGACAACGCCGCTACAGCTTGACACTGTCTACATTGAAAGTGTTAAATCGCTTGTAATGATTCAATAATAATGATTGGCAAATCCGTTTGTCCTTCGTGTCAGAAACTTCTACTGTACGTCAGAAATACACCGGGGCATCAGTTTACTGTCCGGCATCCATTGTAGATATTATCACTGATTATAATGGGTTCTATTTAGTCTTTTGTCGAGTTGCGCCGCTCGCATCCGAGGTAGACAAGGAACCAGCACGGCAGCGCCGCGGGTTTTGCCCAGGGATTGAACTCGGGAGTGGAAGAGCTCCGAAGAACATCTGCGCTGTGAGTTGATGCACCTTACGAGAGAATAAGACCAGCAAGCAAGGTAAAAATATAATATATGTCTCAATGTCTGAGTATTTTTAAGTGTTATATATGCAATGTTAGAAATAAAGCATTTGATATTTTGTAATAATTGTGTCTGTTTGAACTGAATGTCAGTAGTACCTATGTAGGATAAAAATAAAATGAATTCTATATAAAAATTACAAAATCTATTGAAATCTATATTCAAATTAGGGAATTACAGTAGTATACTGATGACTTGGGTTTTTTTACAGTAATTGCACTGTATTACACGATAGTTACTGTAAAAGTTAAATACAGTTATTGTACACTCTAAAAAATGCTGGGTTGTTTCAACCCAACTTTGGGTCAAATTTTTTATTAAAATTTTTAACCCAAAAGTTGAGTTAGTCCATTTTTGACCCAAAGTTGGGTTGAAACAACCCAGCATTTTTTAGAGTGTACTGTAAATCTGTTGCCAGTAAGTTACTGTAAAAACCCTTTGAAATGTCTAACAGCAGAGCCGGCCCAAGGCATAAGCGAACTAAGCGGCTGCTTAGGGCCCCATGGCCACCAGGGGGCCCCCAAGAGTACATGAGTACATTTTTTTTTGGTAATATAGTGTCAGTGGACAATGGTAATTATACAACAAACATTATATTAAATAATCTATACGTGTCATCTTATTTTCATAGCGACGCATCATGCACACATCAGATCAGAATCAGATCAGAGGTGTTTACTGTAGGTCAGTCAGAATCCGCTCTAAACTAATTGTTTTCATAAGTTTATGGAGTTCTACGCTCTCGCAGATCTTCCCATTATAACAAGAAAAAAAGGTTTCTCACATAAACCATTTAAAATTTGAAGAAAAGTTTTGTTAGTCATACTGTTTCAGGGATGACAAATAACGCAAAAAATTTACGCGAGTGAATCTGCTAAATTGTTCCGCGAGTCATTGCTATGATTGACAGTGATAAATATTGTAGCAATGGACAGAATTAACTATCTGACAAGCCGATGTCAAAACAGAGCTGTGCATTAATTGATGCAGAGTAAATTCAGAGTAACAAACCTACAGCAGCGACAAGTCTGCTGGCTGAATATTTAGCAGCGTCTACCGTTAAAGATAAAATACCTAATGCATTATTATTTAATTATTATACCATTACTAATTAACTTATTCATACTTTAGTACAGTAAAAGTAAAAAAATTTGGTATGATCGTTTTATAATAAATCCAAAAGCAAGATGTCACAAAAACTAGGGAGTGGAAATGACTGAGCCGATGAGTGATCCTCTGCTGCCATCTACTGGTTATAATGGTCATTTCATGTCATTTTCATCTTAAGTCTTTGTTTTCCACCAGGAGACACATTTTTGACAATTTTTTTCATCTTCATGAATGAAAAGTGAATCTTTAAAGTGAATTTTACTGCACAACTGTAGAGTTAAAAAAATAATATAGGCTTTAAAATATTTTAAGTGTTTAAAAAAATGTACACTTTAGACAAACAGTGGGCAAAGGGCAGTGTGTATTTATTTATTTGTTTTATGTTATATATTCATGTATCTCACTCCAGCCAGGCAACCAATGTTGGTAACCCTGATATATTATAATATAACATTTTACTTAGCTAATTTTAGATTAAAGTTTTGATTGTGTAAAAATAACTTTCCTGGGTATATATTTGTGTAATAATAATGTTTCATTAATAATAGGCCTAATAATGTTTCATAAACTTGGTACTAATAACAGCTTAACATTATTTACCTTAGCCTACCTTTGGGGTCTTTGCTATTATATTCCAATATCATTATGCCTCGATTAGTTAGTTATAGATTAAGACTGGTTGTTTTTTATGTACAGATGGCTTGCTGCTGTGTATAATAATTTGTTGTCAAAATCGCATTCTGTTCTGTAAATGCATTGTTTGCTGGTTTATTTAGCTACTTTTCAGTACACCACATCAAGTATGCCACTTAGTACTGTAAGACTTTGAATGTTGGAGTTCAAATTAACACCTGACCACTCTTGTGGGTTTGCTGCTGTTACAATTAAAAATCATAGAAAGGTAAAAACATTGGTATGATGTAAGCAACACAGCTACAACACATAAAACTGATAATGGGTGTGTTACATTTATAGTGTGCGAATAATCAAGAATTGACAATAATCAGTCGTATTGGCGACACCGAGGGGCCCCCAAATAAAATTCTGCTTAGGACCCCATAAAGGCTTGGGCCAGCCATGTCTAACAGTCTAATGCACAGAATTGTAAGTAACCAGACGGATGAGTAAAGATTATCCTGTTTACTCGGTTCAGAGTTCAGAGACTCGTATGAGGATATGACTGCAATAAAGAGGCAAGTAAGAGCTTGTTGTAAACTTTATGTATTTAAAAACGAAACTGTGACAATTCCATCAGTCAGCTAGATTTCTTCCAGGTCATTCTATCAAACAGCTTCGTGAGATGCATCCTGGGATGCTTTTTAAATTATATTGAAGGAGTTTTCTATCTGTTACAACATTTAGAAAAACTAAATAGAATTCAGTTTTCTAAAGAAATTCATATTTTGGCACAGTTTATATTTACCTTCAAAACTAGCATTCATTTTCAAGCATTCATGCAAAAGCCTTATATGGAATATACATATCTATATATATATATATATATAGGATATAGAAATTTGAATGAAAATATGCATTAACATAACATAAAAGATCAAATAAAGTTAATTTAAGTATTCAATGCTTTTTATAGTCCAAAATATGCATGTTAATCTATAATCTTTGAGACTCTGGATGCAATGTGAAAGCATCAGTACTTGAAGTAGGATTTATTGTTAAATTACATACTTAATTCAGATTGAAGGAAAGCCTTCCCACATTCAGTTAAACCTGTGTTTTAGCTGTCAGAGCTGATGATCCAGTCAATCCATCGGTTGTAGTTTCTCACTTTTGTATAGACACCAGGATAGTACGGAAGAGCACAGCCAATTCCCCATGACACAATGCCTTCTAAAATCCCATCACAAATGAGAGGACCGCCTGAATCGCCCTGTGAAGGAAAACAGCATGTGCAGGAAGATTAGTGTATTTGACATTTTTATAATGAAATACTATTTTTGTTAATAAGAAAAATACTCCCGGAGCGAAGGCCACTGAAAAAGACCTGTTGCGTTCTATTCCATTTGCCACCACCAGGGTTGGGGAAGTTCTCATTTGCATTTAAATCTCTTGATTACCTGGCAGGCGTCTTTTCCTCCAAAGCGAGAGCCCGCACAGATCATGTTGTCGTTGACTCTGAAGTAGTAGTAGTATTGGCAGGAGCTGATGATCGCCACATCCACCGCGCGCAGAATCGGTGACAGATAGAAGCTGTATATTCGCGTCACTCCCCATCCGCTCACAGTGCAGCTGGTTCCTCCAATTAAATAAGGGCTGTCTATGGTTGGAAGTGTGGCCGGTTGAATATAAGCATTAATCTGGGCTGGAACACTGAGCTGAGGGAAAAAATAAATATGATGTCTTCATGTAAGGTGTGTAATTTCTGCCGGAATCACGAAAATAAGGACAGTTTCCAAACAGGTTTCCCCAAACACTCTCCCCGTCTTCCACTGGGCAAACAAACAGATAGTCCCGCCCAAAAGCTCACGCCATTGGTTGAGCTAGAACTTGACATCTCATCGCTCAAACAAAAACAGAAATGTTTTGAAAAACTCATCTGTGTTTTGAGTAGAACAAGCCGGAGGGTTTTAAACTGAATATTGATTACTTGTGCGATTTCTGTAATGGTGACAAGGAACCAATTTAATTTATTTATTTTTATTTTTTTAATGCATACAGAAATATATTTGATGTGGAATATTTCACATTTCATTTACTTTAGATCGGTCATGGGCCCTGTGTCTCCCTGCGCCCAGCAAAAAGTTGCCCCGTGCATCATCACCTTAACAAGATTCCTCAGGTATATCTCAAGACAATATGTGACCCTGGACAACAAAACCAGTCATAAGGGTGAATAAATAAGCTTTCCATTGATGTATGGTTTGTTAGGATAGGACAATATTTGGCCAAGATACAACTATTTGAAAATCTGGAATCTGAGGGAGCAAAAAAAATCAAAATACTGAGAAAATCGCCTTTAAAGTTGTCCAAGTGAAAAAGTGAAAGTGACCAAGTATGGTGACCCATACTCGGAATTAGTGCTCTGCATTTATCCCATCCTTAGTGCACACACACAGCAGTGAACACACACCCGGAGCAGTGGGCAGCCATTTATGCTGCGGCGCCCGGGGAGCAGTTTGGGGTTCGGTGTCTTGCTCAAGGGCACCTCAGTCGTGGTATTGAAGGTGGGAGAGAGCACTGTACATTCACTCCCCTCACCTACAATCCCTGCTGGTACGAGATTCAAACCCGCAACCTTTGGGTTACGAGTCCGACTCTCTAACCATTAGGCCACAACTTCCCCCCGGAAGTAATAATTTGGCCCATACAATGTTTTTTTGGCTATTGCTAAAAATATACCCAAGCGGCTTAAGACTGGTTTTGTGGTCCAGGGTCACATATTTAATTATCTGTACCACAGAATCAGACATTCTTAGTATTTGTTAATGTGTTTCTTACCTTAATGAGCAGGATGTCATTGTTAAAAGTTTTTGGATTGTAGGCAAAATGACTGTAGATTCTGGACACGTTAAATACTTGCTCAAATCCCTCTTCTACAGCAAGACTGTGCTCACTCAGCACTACCTGAATCATGGTGGCCCTGTCCATTCAAATACAATATAACATACAGGGCAGGTTTTGAATGAAATAACTTCCTTCAATTTATATACAATTTACCAATAAAGACATTTGATTCAAAGAAAAAAAAAAAAAAAAAGCAAGCTGCAGTACGTACGGTCTCCAGCAGTGGGCAGCAGTCAACACCCATTGTGGCTGAATGAGGGTTCCACCACAGTAATGCTTCCTCTCAACCTGAAGAGACGCCTGGTATTTGACAGAGTAAGGCACGACCTCTTGACCCCCGATGATCCTTTGTGGCAATGTATCTATTCAATAAAAATAAAAAAACATGGAGAAAATTTTATTCACATTTTGCTATATGCATATTTAGGCTATATATTCATCATTTTAGAAAAATATTTATAGATTAGATGTTGAAATGAGCCATTTCTGTTAAGCAATCCCAGCAGCACCCATACCATGATACCATTGTGTTTAAAACTCTATTTTTGCTTAATTATGATTCAGTTTGCGTACATATGCTGTATGTAAATGTGCATAAATGTGCCATTTTTAAAAGAAAAATATGACTTTTTATTGAATGTCACATCCTGAAACTTCTAATCTGATCTGAAACCTCCTCATATTAGACAAATGTTAGTTCTAAGCTCCTTTTTAACGAAGAATTGCATTGCTTACCTCTGACCGTTACAGCGAGCACAAGAAATACCCACAATAACTGAGCCATTCTGTCAGCACTGTAAGAAAATAAGCATCCAAAATACAAGCAAAATATTGTGAAAGCCTGTAATAAATGAAAACGAGTCTCTCAATGCTTATAATGAATCGCTGAAGTCTTAATGTCTGCTTGCATCCTTCAAATCTGTACAATAGCAACCTGATATAGTTCAAGAGTGCAGAAGAAATATCTGATCACAAGATCATGTCACTTAGGCTTGATGACTATTACGAGATGCTCTAATGCCTTTTACACATGCATGTCAAGAATGAAAAAGGAAATAAAATATGTGAAGACTCACCAGTGATAATTCCTCACCTCCCAAGCCTTGAATCACCTCCAACTGCTGATTTCAGAACTCCTCTCCCTTTATACTGACACCCTATCCATGTCCAGTGTTTTTGCGGGCCTGCTGTTGTCCTTTATATAACAAACAGTACATCTATCCCACAGTATAGCAGACACTGACCTAATACCTGACAAAGATGAAGTCCCTCAGTGTCATGCATATCTGATTCAATGCTCTTTATTATGACTTATTGTGTGCTGGAGTTTCAGAACAACACCCTGTTCACTCACTTCAATGGCCGTGTTAAATACAAGTATTGTGGGTGTTGTCCAGAGAACAGCATTTGGGTTACATGATCAGAAATGTTTTTAACAACAAGTTTAAGATTCCACCCCCCCCCACCATCAT
>NW_015639773.1:37441-40161 GCF_001515625.1 Sinocyclocheilus rhinocerous | reverse complement strand
AAAAAAAAAAAAAAAAAAAAAGCAAGCTGCAGTACGTACGGTCTCCAGCAGTGGGCAGCAGTCAACACCCATTGTGGCTGAATGAGGGTTCCACCACAGTAATGCTTCCTCTCAACCTGAAGAGACGCCTGGTATTTGACAGAGTAAGGCACGACCTCTTGACCCCCGATGATCCTTTGTGGCAATGTATCTATTCAATAAAAATAAAAAAACATGGAGAAAATTTTATTCACATTTTGCTATATGCATATTTAGGCTATATATTCATCATTTTAGAAAAATATTTATAGATTAGATGTTGAAATGAGCCATTTCTGTTAAGCAATCCCAGCAGCACCCATACCATGATACCATTGTGTTTAAAACTCTATTTTTGCTTAATTATGATTCAGTTTGCGTACATATGCTGTATGTAAATGTGCATAAATGTGCCATTTTTAAAAGAAAAATATGACTTTTTATTGAATGTCACATCCTGAAACTTCTAATCTGATCTGAAACCTCCTCATATTAGACAAATGTTAGTTCTAAGCTCCTTTTTAACGAAGAATTGCATTGCTTACCTCTGACCGTTACAGCGAGCACAAGAAATACCCACAATAACTGAGCCATTCTGTCAGCACTGTAAGAAAATAAGCATCCAAAATACAAGCAAAATATTGTGAAAGCCTGTAATAAATGAAAACGAGTCTCTCAATGCTTATAATGAATCGCTGAAGTCTTAATGTCTGCTTGCATCCTTCAAATCTGTACAATAGCAACCTGATATAGTTCAAGAGTGCAGAAGAAATATCTGATCACAAGATCATGTCACTTAGGCTTGATGACTATTACGAGATGCTCTAATGCCTTTTACACATGCATGTCAAGAATGAAAAAGGAAATAAAATATGTGAAGACTCACCAGTGATAATTCCTCACCTCCCAAGCCTTGAATCACCTCCAACTGCTGATTTCAGAACTCCTCTCCCTTTATACTGACACCCTATCCATGTCCAGTGTTTTTGCGGGCCTGCTGTTGTCCTTTATATAACAAACAGTACATCTATCCCACAGTATAGCAGACACTGACCTAATACCTGACAAAGATGAAGTCCCTCAGTGTCATGCATATCTGATTCAATGCTCTTTATTATGACTTATTGTGTGCTGGAGTTTCAGAACAACACCCTGTTCACTCACTTCAATGGCCGTGTTAAATACAAGTATTGTGGGTGTTGTCCAGAGAACAGCATTTGGGTTACATGATCAGAAATGTTTTTAACAACAAGTTAAAGATGTTTTTTTTTTTTTTGATTGATTGATTGTATGCCGTCCTGATATATAATGACCTTTAACAAATAGGGCTTTTCAAAACCATAATCTGAAATTTTTCATCATTACAAATATATAAAGTGTGCCATTAAAGCAAGGTAAATTCAATTTGGATCTATTTAGCTCAAGGTAATGTTTGCATTTTAATGAACAATGTATGGATGAAATTACAAGTTTATTTGGTGACGCCTAGCTGATTTAAAGTATTTGATTTCAGTGTGATTAAATACTTTGTTAAAAACAGACTAATATCTATTCATCTGTGGATGCTATTTATGATAGACAATAAATATGGTTCTCAGATTTAAGCTGTTGCGACATTTGTAACTCGAACATACTGAAATGATTCAGTTCCTTTATAATCAGTGCTTTGTTTTCTGATGAATGAGCTCATAATGAACACATTATTTCCTAGATACATATTTATATCTGTGTATGCAACTAAAGAATTGGATTTATTTACCTTTCTTTGTTTAATCTGATGACATGCATTTCCCCACAAACACATCCCTTCACTTCACACCATATTAATGTCTTCAATCCTTCTTTCTCCATCTCACACTCCATCAGACTGGGAGTTTTATCAAAAACAAAGGTTGGTGGCTCACAGAACAGCTTTAGAATCACTTGTGGGGAAAGGCTGACATTATAGGAGTTTGACCGAAAATGAAGATAAAATCAGGTTATCTGGGGAGTGTCTCAAAACTGTCTGATTTTGTTAATTTGATACTACTTCCTTATGCAGTGTTTTTATAACAAATATTGTAATTGGTTTAATTGCGTAATGTGTAATGCTATAATTTTTTTCTCATTTAACACAAAAGCTGAGGTTGGTTTTATATCTCTAATGATTTGTTAATAGCCTAACAATTTTCCTACCATTTTAAAATAAATAGCAAAAATGAATAATTACATTAATTTCAATTAAAGTATTTCAATAATAAGCTGATATATTTTTTAAAAAGGAGAAATGTAGAATCAAATAAATTCAATAAAATAGGTCATCAGCTTTAGTTGTTTGTGAATATCATCTACAGTTATTACACACAATTATGTAGAACTATAAAATAGTCTGCAGTGATAAATTTTTTTTTATAAATAAAATAAATTAAAAGGTCATCAGCTTTAGTCGTTTGTTACCTCCACTGATTGTCATTTACATTTATTTCATTTACATTTAATTGTGTAGAATTGTAAAATGGTTTGGAGTGATTTAAAAATAAAACAAAACAAAACAAAAAACACAACACAACATAACACAAAACACAAAACAAAACACAACACACAAAACACAACACAACACAAAACAACACAACACACAAAACAAAACAACACACAAAACACAACACAACACAACACAAAACAACACAACACACAAAACAACACACAAAACACAACACAACACA
>NW_015639773.1:33136-37316 GCF_001515625.1 Sinocyclocheilus rhinocerous | reverse complement strand
ATTAAATTAAATAAAATTAAATAAAATTAAATAAAATAAAATTAAATTAAATTACCAGTTAATGTTATTGCAAAAATGGCTCAAATGGATCATTTGATTTCAGATGACACTTTTTTTTTTGACATTTCAATTATTTTGAGCCCCTTTTAACTGAAAACTACCAGAAGTTTTCACAATTAAGAAAAAAAAACCTAATCTGCAACCCAGAGAGAAAAGAATAGAGATAAATAAAATTAATAAAATTATATAAAGTAAAATAAAATAAAAGTTAAAAGCAGTGTTATTTCCATATCATTGGGATACTATTTTTTATATTTTCTGCTTTCATAACAACACACAAAACACAACACAACACAACACAACACAAAACACAACACAACACAACACACAAAACACAACACAACACACAACACAACACAACACACAAAACACAACACACAACACAACACAACACAACACAACAAAACACAACACAAAACAGGTCATCAGCTACCTCCAGTGAATGTCACTTAAAATATTCCATATTATTATGTAGAGTTTTAAAATGGTGAAAAAATATAAAATAAAATAAAATAAAACAAAACAAAACAGGACAAAGTTATTCCACATAATTTATACCCTCTCAAACTGCTATAAAAGACTATAAACGTTTATTATATTGTTAACACAACTACAGAGTCTATAAAATAAAAGACTGAATGGTTTTGTTCACACTCCCACCATGTGGAATCTCAGCAGTGCTGTGACATCACTGTTGCCCTAATTACCATGACAACTGTATGGATGGAAGATCCAATTTGAGCGGTCAGTTATTAATGAATGCCAAAGTGATGATTAATAGTCCACTGACAACAGAACGGCCCCCAAACTCTCTATTAAACTGTGGCAGGACCCTGCAGGGCTCTGAGCAGTGAATCTAACACAGAAGCCAGAGACATCATGTCAAGATGATGAGGAGGGTGATGAAGAGGGCTAATCGCTCTGTTGTGGTAGAACCAAGAGAGCAGAACAACAGATCAGGTGTAAAAACGGCAGCGGTCAGCACCCGGGGGAAGCAGCCATGAGAAAGAGACAGAGAGATACACAATAAATGAGACGTAGATTGTGCTGTGTCAGATTGAGAGGAGATCATTAGCTAACACTGGTCACAGAGATCACAACACGCCATTTCATCCGCATCTTCATTTTTAATGATCCGTGCTCCAGATCTGGGGCAATCCCACAATTCTCAGCAGCCGGAACTAATTAGGATTTTTTTTTCTGCTGGTCCATTTGGTCAAGCAGTTCAGATGCATACTTGGACTGGGAATATTTTCATTTCCCCCCAGAATGTTTTATTACAAGAAAAAATTATGATTTTTTTTACTAGTATATAATAGTAATAGTATATATACTGTATATATATCTATATATCTATATTGACACTTTTTTTTTTGACATTTCAATTATTTTGAGCCCCTTTTAACTGAAAACTACCAGAAGTTTTCACAATTAAGAAAAAAAAACCTAATCTGCAACCCAGAGAGAAAAGAATAGAGATAAATAAAATTAATAAAATTATATAAAGTAAAATAAAATAAAAGTTAAAAGCAGTGTTATTTCCATATCATTGGGATACTATTTTTTATATTTTCTGCTTTCATGTTAATTTTAGTTAAAGTTTTAGTAATTTTGTTTTGTTGTTATCATTTTTATTAGTTTTTGTCATTTAAAAACGTCAGTATACTTTTTTATTAATTTTCATTTCAGTTTTAGTTTTGGTTATTTTAGTACATCAAGTTAAACAATGAAAATGACCAATGTTGCCTTGGAAACTAGCTGAAATATTTGTTTTATGTCATTGGATTTTTTTTATTCACTTTTTTTTTTGGTAATTGCAAAATTGCTCAGAATATAGTTAGGAAAAATGATCAAAAGAGCTACTGATTTCAAATTACATAAATTCTTTATTTATTTAAAGTAGATTTAAAAAATGTAAAGCAATGACATACAGTAAATGTGAATTACATACTTTCTACATACAGTCTACATACTTTCTGTAGCCACTAAAAGCATCTACATCAGTAATATGAACCAAAAAGCCTTATTCAAGACAGAATAATAAAAGATACGGTAAATCTGACTGATTCTTCAACTGTAGAATTTAATCTGCGATATGACGCAAATAGCATGTGACGTCAGAATTTGTACTGGTCTTAAATCAAACCCAAAACAAAAGGTCACAGTTTTGGTTAAGAAAGCTTCAATTATATATTGTCCCCGCTCTCAGACGACATTGTGACCATGGAGACGGAAATAGGAACTAGGAAACCCGAGAATGCAGAGGTGATCCTTCCCCAGGTGAGGAATCAGAGTACCTGAAGCAAAGCTCCTCTCAGTCTGGTCTGCACCTGTGGATGTGTCTGTCTCTGTGTCTGCGTCTCCATCAGTATGAACCTGCCGCTGCTTCTGCTCTGTGTTCTCCTGGAGCTCCTCGTGTTGAGCTGTAAGTACAGATTTATACTTCAGTCCTTCAAAATCCTTTCAGTGCATTAACACAGTATAGCGGCGTTGAGTGTTGTGCTTTGGGGAGCAGTCGTATGCTGTACCTTGAGCAAAGCAATGAACTGTAAGTGAGGTTTTGACTTCAAAAAGACACTCTGGATCATTTCTCAAAAAAAGTTTGGGTGACTAATACTTTGAATTTTTATGTGAATAATATCATGACAATTTTAAAATACCAACGATAATTTTACAAAGTCTGTCTTTTAATTTTAGAATGTATTTTATAATATAATAATAATAATAATAATAATAATAATAATAATAATAATAATAATAATAATAATAATAATAATAATAATAATAATAATAATAATAATAATAATAATAATAATAATAATAATAATAATAATAATAATAATAATAATAATAATAATAATAACAACATATTAAAAAAATAAATAAATAAATTGATGGCATATTGCAATGTTGTAGATTCAAGTTGACAACCCGCAGGAATAGAATAGAATAGAATAGAATAGAATAGAAAAAAATAATTGTAATGTTTTAGAATCACAAGAAAAAAAGAGCAAAAATAAATAAATCTTTAATATCTTAATTGTTCATTCTATAACACAAAACGAAATGTTTTTCTGTGCGAAAACTGTATATGTGTGTGTGTGTGTCTGTATAAATATATATAATATACAGTGGGTACGGAAAGTATTCAGACCCCCTTAAATTTTTCACTCTTTGTTATATTGCAGCCATTTGCTAAAATCATTTAAGTTAATTTTTTTTCCTCATTAATGTACACACAGCACCCCATATTGACAGAAAAACACAGAATTGTTGACATCTTTGCAGATTTATTAAAAAAGAAAAACTGAAAAATGCTCAGTATTTAGTAGAAGCACCCTTTTGATCTAATACAGCCTTAATTAATGATAAATTAATGTAGTAATGACTCAAATTTCTTCATATTGTAGTTTTTCATTTTTGGGAACATAAAATGATCAAAAATACTACACAAAAACAATAATATTTTACGTAAAAATGTGTGTGTGTGTGTGTGTGTGTGTGTGTGTGTGTATCTGAACACCATCTGAAACCATATGAACACCAGTTTGACCATCTTAAACCAGCTATAGTGAGCTTAAACTAGCAAAGACCAGCCACCCAGCACAGTTTGGTTTCCAATGTTTTTTTTTCAGCAGGGAAATCCCTGCATGTGTATCTTGTCTGTATTTAGAGCAGAAAAACATACTGAGTTCACTTCAGAAATGACTTAAAAATGATGTTATATTTGTAATGCATTTTAGTATTAAAAAATAGGCAGCTGGGGTTGCCAGAAATTCACAGTATAAATACGATGACAGTGTTTCAGGCATTATGGGATTACATATTGGTACTTATAGGGTATATTTTATAACTCATAACTGTATATTTCAAGTGATATAATGTTCATACACCAAGCTACTTGAGTTATCAAAATCTGCATAATACAGATGGTACACTCTAAAAAATGCTGGGTTAAATACAACCCAGTGCTGGGTAAGATAGGGACAAACCCAGCAATTGGGTTGTTTTGACCCAGTGGTTGGGTTACTACCCAGAAGGTTGGGTTAAACATTTAACCCAACCGCTGGGTCAAAACAGCCCAATTGCTGGGTTTGTCCCTATTTTACCCAGCACTGGG
>NW_015639773.1:17227-32730 GCF_001515625.1 Sinocyclocheilus rhinocerous | reverse complement strand
ATGCTGGGTTAAAAACAGCCCAATTGCTGGGTTTGTCCCTATTTTACCCAGCACTGGGCTGTATTTAACCCAGCATTTTTTGTAAAATAGTGTAAAATAGAACAGAATAGAGTTCAACTAAAGCTCAACTTCTTTAACGAAATAACAGAAAGCATAGAACAAAACACTAATGTACAGTACATTACTGATAACAAACAGTTAAAATATGTGATTTATGGAAATGACAATCGAATACTGCTTCAGATGCACTTAACTTAATGTGAATGGCACAGGACCATGGACTGGATTTATCTTGATGCTGTTGGAAATCTACAATTTATGAATAAAGCGAAGGAGGAAAAGACGCATGTAAGGTGAGACAATCGAATACTGCTTCAGATGCACTTAACTTAATGTGAATGGCACAGGACAATGGACTGGATTTATCTTGATGCTGTTGGAAATCTACAATTTATGAATAAGTGGTAAAAACAATTATTTTTTTTATTTTTTTTGGAATAAACCACTGGGTAAACATTGGTAACTATTAGCACAATTTTAGTGATTTACTGGAGTTTGACTTTGTTGTCAGGAACATGATCATCTTATATTCAGTCATTATTTGGATGTCCCATTGTTTTTGCCAATTATCAAACCATTTAGAAATTTAATTGGTTGCATTACTGAGTCTAATTAAATTTAGAAATGTGTGGCCATTTACTTTAGTTATCAGATGCAAATAATAATACAAATTAAAAATTAAGAAAAATAAGGAAAAGGAAAAAAAGAAAACTTATCAGCAACTCTTTGATTAACTAGCACTGGTAGTCTTGTGAAAATCAAGAAAATAATAAATAAATGTGTGTGATAATCTTTTTCAGTCAGGTTAGAAATATCTGGTATTAATTAGGGACAAAATAAATAAATAAAAATGCACTACTGTTCAAAAGCTTGGTGTTTGTAAGATTTTTAATGTTGTCTCTTATGTGCACCAAGGCTGCATTTCTTACAGTACAAATACAGAACAAATACAGTAAAACAAGTAATATTGTGAAATATTTTTATATATATATGTAAAAATATATATATTTAAAATTTAGAAGAAATTTTTCTATTTAAATATATTTTAAAATGTAATTTATTCCTGTGATGCAAAGCTGAATTTTCAGCATTACTCCAGTCTTCAGTGTCATCCTTCAGAAAAAATTATAATATGCTGATTTAATGCTCAAGAAACATTTTCTTATTATTATTAATGTTGAAAACCGTTGTGCTCCAAAGTTATTCAAACAGCGAATAAATTATACAGAGAAAGCGAGAAAAGAACATTACATTGTCAAGGAACAGTAGGAGCCCCACTTTATAGAAACAGACACCGGCATTGTAGGCTACTCTCACAGGAAACAGTCCTCATCCTCCGCAAAATGACGGAGCAGCAACAATACTACAGCAAGAATAAAAGTTACACCTTCTTTCTTTGCGTGAACATTTGGGCGGCGTTATGCAAATCTTCCCAGATCGTGACGTAGACATGTGGGGGTGTGAGCCGTTGGAATGAATGAGTCGTGTTAGAATGAGCCATTTTAGGAGGGCGTGGTTGACTCTTAACTTTTATAAAGAATATCTCTTTGGATTTGAGACTTTAGTCTTTGCAACTTTACAGATCTTCTTTATGCACCAGGAGCTTGTATTACTCCAAAGAGAAAGGAAAAATTTAAATCGCATCATATGACCCCTTTAATCTAGCGGAAATTTAAGCACTCTCAAAAAAACTCCCCTTATAATCAGTAAAGCTGCTGTCTATACACTTTTTGATGAATGAATCACCTACTTACATCATACGTACATCTGCACTTTGTTATTTATGATGAGAGAATCGCGAGAGAGCAGAATTCAGTCAGCGAGCACTGAACAGCAAAACAACAAAATATGTGTTTCAGCGATGACTCATCTGAACGCCTCTGATTGGCCGATGCATTCATAAACTCAACAGACTCGTGTGTGATTGGTGCACAACACAACACTGTAAAAGCACGGAAAAAGAATCATGGTGCAACATTGAGCAGATCTAAACTTAATGCTGCAGTCAACACTTTTCATTTTTTATTTCCATTTTATTCACGACAACCGTAATGGATTTAGTTTAACTGTACAGCAGCATTTTCATCCACGTGTGTTGCCATCGTTTCTACAACGGAAACCGATAGCGTGGCTATTATGTCATTGACTGCATGAAATATATCACACTGTGCAAGTGGTTTTTGGATATTTTATTACGAAAATCTTACATATTGTGCCTTTAACAAAAAAGTTCAAAAGAATGTCTCAGTTACGTATGTAACCCTCATTCCCTGAAGGATGGAATGGAGACATTACATCAGTGACTGACGAATTGGGACTGACGAACAGCTCACTCATTCCAGTTTTTCCTGAGGAGCCGAGAGAGTGTCCTGGCCGCTCAGTGGCGGTCACAGGAACTGTGGTGACAGGTCGTAATGTCTCCTTTCCCTCCTTCAGGGAACGAGGGTTACATACGTAACCAAGACGTTCCCTATCTGTCAGTCACGTTCGACATTAAGTCAGTGACTTACGAATTGGGATCCCTAAGAAAAATGCCAGTTACTGCGCCTTCCCAGTATGCTGTGTAAGCTGTCCAGTGCCCCCAATTTACTGGGGCATGTACAAGATAGACTTACACAGCCGAAGTTGAGCACTGCCATTCCTTAAACCCTAAAACAGTGACAACTAGATCCATAGGGGGAGCATATGATATTGGACCCACCCACTTTTACTGTCTCTAATTCAGCGAATATGTGTACTTTTCAGAGCGCCGTCAGTCAAATCCATTCCACATGACGAATGCCCTAACAAATTAAACTCCATTTAGCTACAGCCTCGAATTCCAACCTGCTGCTTCCTCAAATCCATTCCACTTGGCTCATTCAGAGTCCATATAAATCAAACTCCATTCCGTGTTTTCACTACTCGTGCCTGCTGCACCCCCCGCCACACAGCAAATTAAACAAAGCATCAGCATCTGCTGCTCAGATACACCTAAGCCTACCTGATACTTTATTTCAACTTTTCAATTATTTCCTTGATTTTTATTTTTATTGAAAACAAAAGCCTTTCCGATGTGATATGAGATGTGAAAAGGGAGAAGAACGATTTCGGCAAAAGGCGGACGCGAACTCAGGTCGCTCACATCAAAAACACTATGCGTTACCACTTACACCACTGGAAATGTTGCTCAACAGCCGTCTTTTGTAATGTTGTCACGTTAGTGGGCAGGGGTGAAGTAAATAGCCGCTGACAACCAGACGGCCTATTTGCACTTTGTGTAAATAGACACGGTTAATTAAAAGGCACCACACTACAGAAAATGGCATATACTCCAGTAATTTTTTTCTGGGGGAGGGCCACCCACATTTATTTTGCTTCCGACGCCCATGACTACATATGAAAGGTCTCTGCAGTATACCCTACCTAACCAGGGAGGAGTCAATACATACAGAGACGGCAGAACTTAACCTGCCAAGGGAAAGTCACAGTCTTGCCAACAGGGAAGCCGTAATGTGGAAATACACATATAAGGTCACCTGAGGGGGAACCACAACATATGGGCACCTAGCCTAAAACGAGGGTTTACCAGCTGGGCATACACACTAGGTAATAGGCCTGGTGTCAGATACCTCCGCCATATCTGACTACCCAAGGGTTCTGGAGGAACTCCATCCAGGGTTTGCCAGATAGGGAACTCACCTGGGGAGCAGGATAAGTGCTGGGGAGTGGCGCTGCAAGCGAGACGCCGAGCTGCTCACCCCAAATACTAGCTATTCACAGCCAGCACTCGTGAAGAGACCAGCTCCACCCGAAAGCTGTAGAACCTCTCAAACATATTAGGTGTTGCCCCGCACCACAGCTCTACCAATGCCTGTCATAGAGATGCCATGTGACAATGCCTAGGAGGAGGCAACACTCCGTGTGGAATGTGCTCTCACTCCAAGGGGGCACAGCTCGCCTTGGGCTTGATATGCCAAGATTATGGCATCCACTATCCAGTGGGCCAACCATTGCTTATAGACAGCCTTTCCCTTCTGCTGGCCTCCGAAACAGACTAAGAACTGTTCTGAGGTCCTGAAGCACTGCGTGTGTTCCACATAAATGCATAAGGCGTGAATGGGACACAGCAGAGTGAGGGCTGGGTTTGCCTCCTCTAGGGGCCTCAGTATTACGTGAGAGTCAGCCGGCCCGAATTCCAGGCATGATGCTTTGACCGAGAATGCCTGCAGGTCCCCTGCCCTATTGATAGAAGTGAGTGCAGTCAGGAGCACTGTCTTAAGAGACAGGGACTTAAGCTCAACTGACTGCAAGGGCTCAAAGGGATGTCTCTGCAAAGCACTCAAGACTAGAGAGAGATCCCAAGAGGGAAAGTGGAGAGGTCGAGGAGGGTTTAACCTCCTCACACCCCTCAGGAACCTGATGATCAGATCGTGTTTCCCCAAAGACCGTCTACTGCATCATGATGTGCGGCAATAGCCGCAACACACACTTTAAGGTTGGAGGGAGACAGCCTTCGCTCCAACCCTTCCTGCAGAAAACAAAGCACGATGCTGATCGGGCATCTGCCAAGTGGCAGGACTTTGCGAGCAAAGCTGCATCACAACTGCATGTTCCACCTGAGGAATCTCCACATAAACCTTGGCCACCCCGTCATCGAGGGTAGTGAGGGTGGAGGAGGCAGATCGGGTTTGGGCAGAAAAAGGTGCCTTCCATGATTTTGTGACCTCCTCATGCACCTCCGGAAAGAAAGGTACTGAGACTGGGCAACGCTGTTCAGCACGACCCGCCCCGAGAAACCAGTCATCCAGTCTTGAGCATTCGAGACATGGTGGGGGATTCCCCTCTAGCCTCAGTGGCCTGTGAAAGCATGGCCGTCAGCTCTGGGTCAGACTTGAACAACGCTACTCTCCCCGAAGCGACTTGAAGTTTTATGTAACAAAGTTCAGGAGGAGCACGTTCAGGTAATCATCCAATCAGCGCAAGAGAAAGCTGGTTTATATAGCAGTCTCTCACCTTTGTCCCAAGAGAAGTTTTACAGCATCCCTCTGCCACCCCATCGCCTCTCTTTTGACAGGTTTCTATCCCAGTCAAAGATGGGGGGAGTGCTCTGGTTTCGGGCCAATTCCAGGCTTGGAGCCCTCCCCCCGGACAGCACGCCAAATACGCCCTGTGTATTAGCCTAAGTAGCCCTCAGATATCTGAGGGAATAGCAAAGGGGACTCCACCTCCATGGAGGAAATTGAGTCTCAATCTTAATGGTCATCGTCCCGCAATGGGTACATGACTCATCCACAAACGCTGCCTCAGCATGCTTAACGCCCAGACACGTGAGACAGCGATCATGACTGTGAGCTGGAGACAGGAAACGACCACATCCAGAAACACACAGTTGGAATGACATCTTTAAAAAGATAAAGCGTCACACCCGTGCTTGCTCTTTTAGTTAGGAAACTAGCTTTTTTAATGCCGAAGTGCTCAGGGAATAGTCAAAAACGACAGGCACTCTGCACTGCTCTCTCTCTCAACGACTACCGCTGATGCGACATCACACCAACACACACAGAGCTCACTCGAAGATGAAAGGAAGAGCATAGTAGTATTAACCGCTAGGCTCCGAAGCAAAAACTTGAATGAGTGAGCTGCAACACTTCCTTATATACTCGTACTAAAAGGAAGTGGTTCGCAATGCAAATCTCACTCGCCAATATTCATTGGCTTGTTTTGTACCACTCGAAGGTGATTGGGGCTCTCAGGCGAGATCCCAATTCGTCAGTTACTGGCGTAACATCGTACGTGACTGACTGATAGGGAACCGCATTTATTGTAACATTATAAATATCTTTACACTGTCATTTTTGAGCAATTGAATGCACCCTTGAATAAAAGCATTACTTCGTCCAAAAGAAAAAAAAAATCATATTGACCCCAAACGTTTGAATGGTAGTGCAAAAGAATAAATAAATAAAATCTAAAATGATATTTCGGATGACAACATGAATTTATATATTTCAACCCCTCTCACCGGCGGCTCCAATCTGCTATGTAATCTGCTCACTTTTTAAGATCCAAATCAATTCTTGAATAAAAATCACATCTAATGTTTCTTGCTGAGAAGGAGCAGATTTGCTGGCATTTTGATGTGTCAAGTTCACCTATGACATGGGAAAAAATGTAATTACATTTTTAGCAGTGGCAATATGTGTGAAAGCACATATTATCATGTCGTTGTGAGTTTCTCCTTCTAGTCTAGTTCTAGTTTGATCACTCTTCTTGCACACCATCTGACCTCCCTGCCCAAAATTGTATTAATATGATTGTCTTTTCTGCAGGGGGATTCTGGAGGGCCGCTGGTGTGTGAGGGCCGTGTCTATGGCATCGTCTCCTGGGGCAATGGCTGTGCTGATGCCCAGTACCCCGGCGTCTACACGTCCGTCTCGAGGTTTCGCCAATGGATCGATGGAACTATATTTGGCTTTTATGGAAGGTGCCTCGAGTATTAGACTGCAGTGTTACCCCAGCACTTCCCTAATCGAACTTGAAAAGGCCTTGAGATATGCCAACACGAATACTGTTGCTACTTTCTTCTGTTTGAAAAGTTAGGACTTTTGATGAGTTCCAGACAAGTACAACGCTGTTCTGAAACAGCACATCTGTTCTTCAACAGCTGGTAGACCTTTTTTTAAACATAGTAGTTTGTGCAAACTGTTCCTTAAATGTGCCATATTGCTGCTTCCCTGCAAAGTCAGTGAAAACTAACAATAGAAAGCTGAAGGAATATTTAAAATAAAAAACACAAATTACAAACACTTTTATATGGAATGGTACATGTGAGAAAGAAATATTAAAATAAACATTAAAATAAATCTAATCAAACAGACTTTCATTTGTAACCAAACCAGTTACACATTTACAGGTGAAATGGATAGTTCACTCAAAAATGAATCTGTCATAATTTACTCACCGTCATGTTTTGTCGACCTGTATAAATTTGCCTTTGTCTTCACAAAATGAATAATATATATATATATATATATATATATATACACTTTTTATATATGAATGCTTTTATTCAGCAAGGATGCATTCAGTTGGTCAAAAGTGACAGTAAACACATTTATAATGTTACAAAAGATTTTTAATAAATGCTGCTTATTCATCAAAGAATCCTGAAAAAAAGTATGGTTTCCACAAAAATATTAAGCAGCACAACTGTTTTCAGCACTGATAATAATCAGAAATGTTTTTTGAGCAGCAAACCAGTTTATTAGAATGATTTCTGAAGGATCATGTGACACTGAAGACTGGAGTAATGATGCTGAAAATTCAGCTTTGCATCAGGAATAAATTACATTTCAAAATATATAGAAAACAGTTACTTTAAATTGTAATAATATTTCACAACATTGCTGTTTTTACTGAGTTTTTGAGCAAATAAATGCAGCCTTAGTGAGCATAAAAAACTTCTTTTAAAAACTTTTTAAAAAATTGTTCTTTTGAACGGTAGTGTATATATATATGACAATTGTTTGACATAATTTGAAAGTATTTAGCTATAAATTGAATGTCCTGCGTAGAACATATTTTAAACCACCCTAAACTGGTTTGCTTGTCTTAAGTAGTTTTAGAGGGGTTTTGGGCACTAAGACCATCAACGTCTGATTTGAACTTTTTTTTTTTTTTTTTAAGCAGGGTGTGGATCATGACTTAGCCTCAAACAAATTTCATGTAAAAGAAATAATATTCTCATTACATTTTTTTATAAATAAATTCATACTGAAATATCTGACTTTTGATGTCAAATCTGAGCAGTTTGAGAAGTTGCTGAGAACTTCGGAAACACATACGAGACAACTGTGGTAAAAAAAAAAAAAAGAGAGAGAGAGGCAGAGGATTTAAAATTAAGTCTCAATTCAATCGCTGCTGTTGGAGACACAGTTGAGATATTCAAAAGATCTCAATTGTCACTTTTTCTATTTAGTTTTAGGAGTCTAGTGTTCAGTCTGTTCCCCATTACCTGCCCTGTTGTGTTGATATTTACCTCTTAAATGACTGTATTTAGGCTATTCTTCTAAGCAGGTGTGAACGTGATTCCAGGAAGGAGTAGCTAAAATCTGGACCGATTAAACTACACCCAATAGGTCATCTGAGGCCATAACAGCATGCCATAAATACTGCACGCCCTACTTTGACAATTCTCAAATTACAAAACTAGGGAGATGTCCTTCAGCTTAAGGGCGTGTTCTTCATCCAGTGATGGATATGAGGCTCCAGCATTACGGATCACATAAAGAGACGTCTCTATTGTGAGATCCATATTGAACACGTCAGAGGGGACTTTGAAGACCTATCGCATGACATATTCAGCCATAGTCTTGTTCATGGAGAATTTCAAAGGGAAAACTGACATTTTTGTTGTGCCGATTTTCACATTGTAGGATTTAGCACGGACCAACAATAGTCTTAAGATTGCAGCTCTCAGGGGAACCTGGCTTTGTTGTCAAATAGACAAAACGTGTCATGTACCATTGAGATTCATCTGAAAATATGCCAGCCTTTTTTCGTTTTTTCCCTGACTGGTCTAGTTTGAGTCTAAATTTATGAGATAGATAGATAGATAGATAGACTCATCTGGGAACTCCTGTTGTATAAAAATCCATACAGAATGTGCTGTTCATTTTGGCAGAAATACAGAAGAACCTTGTGTCTGTCTTTCTTTTCTGCCTTACATTGGCCAGCTGCCGGTGCTGCCCACTGGCTGATGGGAGATCCGCTCAGCTCTGCTCTGCTGGACAGGACAAAATATTCTGACACAAGCTCAGCGTGACATTATGAGCGGCCTCTTCCTGACTGATCTGACTGATCCAGCGTTTCATTCGAAGCTCTGAAAAATAGACACAATTCTAAGAGGAGGATGCGTGCAAAATTGATAAACTCTCTTTTAAGCAATTAAAATGCATTGCATTTAACGTGCTAAAGCATCATTTATGCTCTGCTGTTTGGTTGATGCAGACATTTATTGGCAAATCAGTAGCAAAGCAAACAGTTAACATGTTTTCACAATATAGATGGAAACAGAAATATCCCACATTTGACTTTTGAAACGTGACTGTGGCTCTAGGAGAACTTGGCTCTTAGGAACTTGAATGCAGCTTCATTCGGCTTCACTCAACCATATTGGCACGTGGACTATGTTTTGTTCCACTCTTTCAAATACTTGGTTCAATTAAATACTTACTTTGCCACTAGGGTGAATCTGACCAGGACTTTGCAATACACACAATATAGCCTTACTAGGAAATGGAAACAGCACTAGGTTGACTAAAACCCACTGGCATTAGTGGAGCTATTGTGATTTATGGTGCGTGCTCTCAAATGCTCTCTCAAAGAGAGGATGGGTCAAGACGAGTGGCCTAAATAGGTTTTTTATTTTTTTTGGCATTGCTTGAAACTCTCACATCTGTGTCACAGAAGAGCTCCTCATACACAACGAAAAAGAAGTGTGCTTAATTGTATTGAATTGTAGTGTACTTCAAATCATTATGCTTTTTTTCCTTTATTTTTTTAAATATAGTTCCCTATAATATAGTTTTAATGAAATAAAAGTCCTCTTAAGAGTACTTAAAGTGCACTTAAAGCTGCAGTCCGTAACTTTTTTTGTGTTCAAAATTGACAAAATTTATATAATAAGCGAGTACACCATGAATCCATTTTCCAAACCGTGTTTTGGCTTGTCCTGAATCACTATGGTACACCTATAATAAGTGTTTATATTCGGACTATTTAGACTGGTTCGGGTAGGTACCGCTGCAGAGTAGCCCAGTACCTGCGTGATTCGCCATAGACATAAATAGAGAGAAGTAGCTCCGGCTACAATGTTCTTCCGCAAGATGCACGCAGTTCTGTTTATTAACCGCTAGAGCGCCAAAAGTTACGGACTGCAGCTTTAAGTGTTAAGTGCTTTAAAAAGTGCACTTTGTAATAATGTCAAATTAAAGGTTTTCTTTAGAGTACATTTTAAGTAATTTTCATGTTGACTATGATACAAAAAGTACATGTTAAGTACTTGATTACAATTTTAACTGTTTTATGCAATATTATATTAGTTATATAAAAGTTCATATATTTTAATGTACTAAATTGCAACTTTAAAATTGCAAATGTGCAATTACAAATATATTTAAATACAACTTACAAGTTATATAAATTACATTAAAGTATATAAATGCTCATCACATTTAGCAGTACGCTTGAACCATATTTCAAAGACAATAGAATTATGAAATTACATAAACATTAAGGCTGTCAAATCGATTAATCGTGATTAATCACATCCAAAATAAGTTTGTTTATAAATACACACACATACACGTATATATTTAAGAAATATTACACACACACACACATATATTCATATTTATATATGATTTATATTATATATAAATATATATTACATATATTTCTTAAATATATACATGTATATGTGTGTATTTATATATATATATATATATATATACACACACAGTACACACACATCTATTATATAAACACAAACATTTAATTTGGATCACGATTAATCAATTTGACAGCCCAAATGAATATTAATTATATAGTATAGCATAGTACTTAATTCCTACTTAAGTGGGTAAAAAAAAAGTCATATAATTTAGTGTCCGAAAACATTACATTCATACATTCAGTTTGCACTTTAGTGTATCTCAAGGGTATAAAACGATAATTCACTCAAAAAAATAATGGATTTGTTTCTTACAAACATGCAGCATTTCACTTTATAAGACATTATTTGATTAACTGGAGTTGTGTGGATTACTTGTGAATTATTGTGGTGTTTTTATCAGCTGTTTGGACTCTCATTCTGACGGCACCCATTCACTGCAAAGGATCCATTGGTGAGCAAGTGATGCAATGCTAAATTTCTTCAAATCTGTTCTGATGAAGAAACACACTAAATTTCATATCAGGTAAATGCAACACTCACATCCTGCAGCGGCTAATGAGTCCCATCAGTCAAAGCGGAGTAAAACAAAGCCTTTGCTCCCAATGAATGATGCAATGATTGCTCTAACAGCTTCAGATGTACCCAGCCACTTAGTGTTAGGAACACACATTTGAACATGACGGCATCTATTTTTCACCTTCAGCATGCTGAGAAGCTCAGTTGAGATGAATAGCACTACTGCACAAGCCTGGCACATTTAACAGCTTACCTGAGGATCCTGTGACACGAATTAAAACCTTCTGACTTCAGCAGAACTGTGAAACACTGGGATAAACACTGGGATAAAACTAAGAGAGGAATTAAATATCCGCAATCATGCAGCCGTATGAGACACTATCACTCAATTGCATTTAGTCACTGTGTACATCAACTGTGATGCATATCTAGCAAGCCTTTTAGCTCGTCTGCAGCTTCAACCAAAATGAAAGGAAAAATGTAAGGGAAATAAGAATTAGGAACAGAAATATTCTGATCAAAAGAGCTAAACTCTTTAAGAAATACATACAGTAGACTTGTTTAATGTTTAAAGGAATACTTCACCTAAAAACGGAAACTGTGGCATCATTCACTTTCCTTCTGACGTCATTCAAAACCCATATACTGTAGCTTTCGTTCTTGCATGGAACACAAAATTAGCTTTTTAGCAGAATGTCTGAGTTTTGTTTTATACAATGAGACGCAGGGCATTCTGCTAATCATCTCTTTTTGTCGTCCATGTAAGCTAGTTGCAATCAATGACATAAAAGTATCAGATTTTAATGTTATCATGTTACCTTGAATATTTCAGTAAGTTGATGCTTTAAAAGGGTCATCATTAAAAATAGAAATGATCTTTGCAAATAAAAGTGTTGCACTATATAAATATACTGTAACTTTCAAAATCCCCTCTCCAGTCCAGTACAAGAACATGGCTTGTTCAAACAATTCACGCTTGAAATAGCAGCTAAATTGACAGCAGTTGTTGAGAGCCAGCAAATCTAGATCAGCGTATATAAAAAAATAGCACAGATAGCACAAAACTAGACGGAATACAAGGACATGTCATCTGTAAACAACCTCTACAGATGGACAGATGGTAAACTCAATTCTGAAACGTATTATTAAAATAAATCATTATATGGACTTAAAGTTACTTTTTCTAGTGTATATTCAATGATTTACTGCTGCTTACTGCTAATAAAACGTAATGCATTTAATTAAATCAGCATATCATGCATTTAACAGTGTAATCAATTATCAGTCCTAGTATAAGCTAAATTATGACACTTTTTGGTATTTGCAACCTTGATTAACATTATAAAAGCGGCCATCAGAAGAAGAAGAAAAAAAAAACAGGACCCTTAGATGGCATCAAAAGACTGTATTTAAGGATCACAGTGCAGCCCCCAAAAACGAATTAACTGCAATTTTAAAATGAATGTTTCAATCTTTGCCACTATCCTTCAAACCACTAGGTTTTACCCAAAAAGTTTTTAATCATTTAATATATAAGAAAATTGTATCACTTTTTCTTTTAATAGTTTAGCAAGTATAGGTCAGAATAAGTATGTTGTCTCATTTTTACACAATGGAACATTATTTCACCTATTATTTCATTTTATTTTTGCAAAAGAAATGCAATACACATGAATAAATTACATTTTTTAAATATATTAAAATATAAAACACTTATTTTAAATTGTAATAATATTAATTTATATAATTTAAAAAAAATGCATATACTATACTATAACCCCAAACTTTTGAACAGCAATATTGTATGTTATTTCACTAATGTTAAAAAAATGCTAATGAAAAGCCCCTCTGAGCTGTATAATGCAAACGATTCAGCTCAGTAAACACTCAACTGACCAGACGCACCACACTTCAGAGCTGAAATGATGTGTCAGCGGTAACCTACGGTGAAAATTCAGTGAGTGGGCGAAGTAAAACCACGGTGACGTGCATTTCACCAGCTCTCTTTAATGAATTCTAAGTGCACTTATGTATCTGTCCTCAAGACTTAAAGACAGACGACGATGAATAAGAATCACCATCTCGACCTTTTGTTAAGAAACACTGAAAATACCGTAGGACACGAGTCAGGGGGCAGAATGGAGAATGTTAATTATGAGCCATTAAGTCTTCCACCAGACCACTTCAGCAGTGCATTGCAATGAAACATTATTTATTTCCAACTGATGTCCCATTTTCTCCGTTCACCCACTCAGTTCCTGTCTCGTCTTTATGGGGAGGGGGTCAAACGGATTTATGTGCAAGTCTCTGAGGAACTGTAGAAACTAGAGCACTTTAATCAAAAATCTTAACATAGTAATGCTGTCACAGGAGACAAGGCTCTTTTCTTTCTGACAGGACTTGGAGAAACAGAAAGGATGCTGCCCAACTTCAATATGTTTATGTACAGTATTATTTTGACATTAATCAGAATTTACTGATATTATAATTATAGATGTATCATGTAAATGCACTGCCATAAGCTGATTGAACCACTATTTTGTTATAAGAAATATGAATAAGAAAACTGGAATATACCTGCATTAAATGCAGTTGGTTGTCACGTAAATAAATAAATAAATAAAATAAATAGTTTATTAAGAGCTGCTTTGACGTTTTAGCTGCTGTACAAACATGCAGGAGATATTTATTTCAAATTTTATAGCTTCATTACAGTGTAGAGCTGAAATAACCATATAACTCCGGTATTTCACCAGAATCCATAAAGGTGCTGTGGCAACCAGTATTTGCTACAGTCAATGTTCATTTTTCACTGTACTTATTGCTGAGCCAATCTGCTTTGGGCCATTATATGATTAGCAATTAGCAAAAATGGGTAAATTGATTCAAAAGGTCCCAGTCAGCATTTTCTGGCAATTTGCTGTCAAAAATGAAACAATATACATCTAATACATCCAAAATAACAGCAGGTTGAATCTAAACGTCACCAGTGGATTCCCTGCAGTGAATGGGTGCCGTCACAATGAGAGTCCAAACAGCTGATAAAAACATCACAATAATCCACAAGAAATCCACACCACTCCAGTTCATCAATTAATGTCTTGTAAAGGTCTTGAGAAAAACTGTGCAAGAAACAAATCCATCATTAAGGCATTTTAACTTTAAACCACCGGTTTTGGACAAAATACAAGTCTATAATCCATAATAACGTTTCCTCCAGTAGAAAAGTTTGTTCCCTGTTGTCCTATCACATCAAAATTCACCAACATTTTTGTTTAGAACTGTTTTGGACTGTTTTCATTTGTAAACAATGTTTGATCTTTGCATATTTCTCTCTTAAATCAGACAAGATGACTTCTTCACCGCAAAAAGCAATATTTTAGTTAGACGACTCAACGTTATGTTTAGATATGTTTGTTACAAACATGCAACTTTTCATTGCACAAGATGTTAATTGATGAACTGGAGTGGTGTGGATTACATGTGGATTATGGTGATGTTTTTATCAGCTGTTTGGACTCATTCTGATGGCACCCATTCACTGCACAGGATCCATGTGTGCATTGATGAGGGAGCCGAGAGACGGCCAGATCGATATCGTCAAAGAGTGATGGAATGCTCGGGGCTGATGGGAATCGGGAGGTTATTGTCAGAGTCATTCCTAAAACAAGGAAGAAATTATCTGTAAACCTGAGGGAGTCTCTGGGGCAGCAGTGCACTGGCTCTCACTCTGATGGGTCTCAGACACTCCAGTATTAGCTGAGAATATGTAATACAGAGTGAGTAATGAGAGCTCCTCCACAGAAAAAAGAATCACATCTTTTTAAAATCTCACTTGTTTCTCCAAGATGGCAATAAGGAACAGCTGCACAAGTTTGTCCTGAAAAAAACACACCTCAGGAATCTCTCGTGTCTATAAAAATAAGATTCTGAAAAACTTTTCTCTGAGTTTTGGCATCTCATCTACATGTAAACAACTTTCTTATTAACTACATCCAAGGTCAAATAATCTGAGGTAGACACAGATTATAGACAGATGGGGTTATAGCTTTATAGCTTGCATGCTGGCAAATCGTGAGCGTTTAAGGGGGCGCTTACGCAAAACCGCTTTTAATTAAATACAGAAAACTTTTTATGCGTTTTTGCTGTTCATTTACAAGACAACAGCATTTTGGGGGCATGAAAACGCAAACTTTTGAAAACAGGTTTTAAAAAAGTAACTTATTGTCTCCATGTCATCTACAAAAATGTGAATTTGTGAAAACGGTGATGTCATGTAAAAGTGTATTACATATTCAGTCTTTGGGTATGTGCACAGATGAGTAGTGACATCACCAACTACTGGCCTGGCATGCATAATACAGCGTTTTTAGTCATTTTCGTGCATCTGTGTCAGCGGGGGACGTTTTGACAACTCAAACTCAAACTCAAACTCAAACTTTATTTATAAAGCACTTTCAACACCACGACTGGAACCAAAGTGCTGTAC
>NW_015639773.1:12195-13260 GCF_001515625.1 Sinocyclocheilus rhinocerous | reverse complement strand
TTCATCTGTAAACAATGTTTGATCTTTGCATATTTCTCTCCTAAATCAGACAAGATGACTTCACCGCAAAAAGAGTTAGACGAGTTAGACGACTCAATGTTATGTTTAGATATGTTTGTTACAAACATGCAACTTTTCACTGCTAATTGATGAGAGAGACGGCCAGATCGATATCGTCAAAGAGTGATGGAATGCTCGGGGCTGATGGGAATCGGGAGGTTATTGTCAGAGTCATTCCTAAAACAAGGAAGAAATTATCTGTAAACCTGAGGGAGTCTCTGGGGCAGCAGTGCACTGGCTCTCACTCTGATGGGTCTCAGACACTCCAGTATTAGCTGAGAATATGTAATACAGAGTGAGTAATGAGAGCTCCTCCACAGAAAAAAGAATCACATCTTTTTAAAATCTCACTTGTTTCTCCAAGATGGCAATAAGGAACAGCTGCACAAGTTTGTCCTGAAAAAAACACACCTCAGGAATCTCTCGTGTCTATAAAAATAAGATTCTGAAAAACTTTTCTCTGAGTTTTGGCATCTCATCTACATGTAAACAACTTTCTTATTAACTACATCCAAGGTCAAATAATCTGAGGTAGACACAGATTATAGACAGATGGGGTTATAGCTTTATAGCTTGCATGCTGGCAAATCGTGAGCGTTTAAGGGGGCGCTTACGCAAAACCGCTTTTAATTAAATACAGAAAACTTTTTATGCGTTTTTGCTGTTCATTTACAAGACAACAGCATTTTGGGGGCATGAAAACGCAAACTTTTGAAAACAGGTTTTAAAAAAGTAACTTATTGTCTCCATGTCATCTACAAAAATGTGAATTTGTGAAAACGGTGATGTCATGTAAAAGTGTATTACATATTCAGTCTTTGGGTATGTGCACAGATGAGTAGTGACATCACCAACTACTGGCCTGGCATGCATAATACAGCGTTTTTAGTCATTTTCGTGCATCTGTGTCAGCGGGGGACGTTTTGACAACTCAAACTCAAACTCAAACTCAAACTTTATTTATAAAGCACTTTCAACACCACGACTGGAACCAAAGTGCTGTAC
>NW_015639773.1:4184-11161 GCF_001515625.1 Sinocyclocheilus rhinocerous | reverse complement strand
TGTAATGCATTACAATTCAGAGACAGTAATATTGTAATGTAACTAATTACTTTCAAAAGACAGTAACTAGTAATATATAATGTATTACATTTTGGAAGTAACTTGCCCAACACTGATAAGGAACAGCTGCACAAGTTTGTCCTGAAAAAAACACACCTCAGGAATCTCTCATGTGTCTATAAAAATATGATTCTGAAAAACTTTTCTCTGAGTTTTGGCATCTCATCTACATGTAAACAACTTTCTTATTAACTACATCCAAGGTCAAATAATCTGAGGTAGACACAGATTATAGACAGATGGGGTTATAGCTTTATAGCTTGCATGCTGGCAAATCGTGAGCGTTTAAGGGGGCGCTTACGCAAAACCGCTTTTAATTAAATACAGAAAACTTTTTATGCGTTTTTGCTGTTCATTTACAAGACAACAGCATTTTGGGGGCATGAAAACGCAAACTTTTGAAAACAGGTTTTAAAAAAGTAACTTATTGTCTCCATGTCATCTACAAAAATGTGAATTTGTGAAAACGGTGATGTCATGTAAAAGTGTATTACATATTCAGTCTTTGGGTATGTGCACAGAATAAGTTCAAGTTGAATTAAAAAATAAATGATTTCTTTGAGAATTTGTAATTATTTGTCATGCAATATTTAAAACAAAATGTTAAAATATACTTAACTGGTTCGGTTTTCTTTTCTGGGCTTAAATTTGTTTGCTCAAATGTGTGCTAGGTGATAATGTTCTGGAATGTGGGGGGTTTACGTGCTATTATCATGATAAGTAGAGCACTATAAGCTATCTACATTCATCTTGCCTCGATGCATCTTCTTGGTCTACTTACGTCCTCTTCATCCTTATCAATGTGTGCTCGGCAAGACCGTTTTGTGCTTGAGCACCACCAAGTCGTGTTTTACTGTAACTTCAGCAGCCTCAGGCACGTGAACAAAAAACGCCAATTTCATTGGTCGGCCAGTTTTTACCGCGGCACGTCAAACCAAAAAAAACGAGCCCGAGGCGGTTTGTAAAAAATGACACTTTTACGCCTCGCGTTTTGCGCGGAGATAATCGCACGCGATATTCGTCCTGGTGTGAACAACCCTTTAAGAATTTAACTTTTGTTGGTCACAGAGCTTATTTTCAGCAATAATCCAAAACCCAATGGAAAAATCCTATTGGGATTTTGTCCAGGGAACCGGGACTAACTTATGCTGGCCTACAAAATATATCATCACTGCAGTATTGGAGGAATGGATGAATTTAAACTTCTCCAGCACATCTGTTTGTCATTTTTAAAGTAAACTTGACCTAAATTAGCTCGTTCAGGTGTGTTTGAGTTTGAACATCAGGAGAATAGATCTGCAGGTGCAGCACTCAGCACCCTTGACCTAAAAAGTGCAGAAAACTTGTTTGAATACAGACTGCAGGTGCTTGGCAAAAGCATTTAATTAGACGCTCTACAGAATCTACTAGGTCTATTTGCTGTTATTTTGAATCAGCCCTTGAAAATCGAACATTCAGCATCTATGTCCACCAGAAAAATACAACCACGACCATCCTGTTGAACAACAAGTGGTCAGCAAACCTTTGTATCATCTCTGCCCAACCAATGACAAGTTGATTTATGCAGTTCCCTGGCAACAGAATCTGCGTTGCTCACGGTCTTTCATTTTCTAATCTGGAAGCTATCGGAGAGTCTCAGCATGACTTTTTTAATGCCAGACAAAAACAAGCCCCAAGGAACTCAGCTAGTACAGAGTCTGTGAGGGAAAGGAGAAAAGAAACTGGAAACTGTGAACTGAAAATACTGGGTAATGTGCTTGATTCAAAAAAAGATTCAAATGATTCTTAAGGACTGTTAAATATAGATGAAAAGCATGGATACTGTATGGACAACAATGTCAGCTGGTTGAGATGGTGGTTAGATGCGAAATATCAGCAGGCGATTTTTAAATCAATAAACTAAAAGACATTTGCTAGCATCAAAGATTGCGAACAAGCAAACATCATTATGAATGGAAAAACCGTGAGAATGCGGAGTGCAAAGAATTTCAAAGTTTCCCACACAATCTGTTTTCGGCACAATCTGAACAATTTCTGCACAATCTGAATGCCTGTAATTAGCAAAGTTAAACAAAACGTGTCTGTCCATCTATTTATCTATAGATCTGCTACCAGTCAAAAGTTTGAAGTTTGTATAATTAGGATTTTTTATGTTTTTAAAAAAAGTCTCTTATGCTCACCAAGGCTGCATTTATTTGAGAAAAATACAGTAAAAACTGTAATATTCTAAAATAATAATAATACAAGTTAAAATAACTGTTTTCTATTTTAAAATGCAATTTATTTCTGTGATGCAAAGCTGAATTTTCAGCATCATTACTCCAGTCTTCAGTGTCACGTTTCTTCAGAAATCATTCTAATATGCTGATTTGCAGCTCAAGAATCATTTTTATTAATATCAGTGTTGTTCTGCAAAAACTGTTTTTGCAAAAATGTTTTTTTTTTAATTACATGCAATGATAAATAATAATGAGACCACAACTGTGTATTAAGAAAGTTAATAGGGTCAATACTGCAATACTGCATTCAATACAACAGTACATTGATGTCAACAAGTAACAGAATTAATTTATTTAAACTCTTTGGCTATTTATTCTAAATTTAGAACCAACAAAACTACACGTATGGAGATGGTTTGTGCATGTATTTTGCTAATTACTATTTGTGGGCACATTCACCTTCATTTAGAATAAACTGTATTTGTTAACATTAGAATGAGTGAACGCACCTGCTTTTGCACATAATTATGAGAGAATGCGACCCATTATATGATGACTAGAAAAATCACCAGAAAGTCAACTACAATATAAAAAAAAACAACAACTGCAATGTTACATTTCACTTACAAAAGGAATGACATTCTTTAGTCTAGCACACACTGAATTAGAATCAGTCCGTTTCTACTAACACAAACTATACATATAATTCTCCATCTCAGAGTGTCCCATTACTGCTTAGCATTCCCAATATAGCATCTCCTCCATATAAACAGAGATAGTTATTTATATGAGGGACTCTTCAATCTTAGAGGCGATCGCTCTGATTGTGTCAAGCTGAGAGATAAAATGTTCTCTGTTGCTGAATCAATGAACTTAAAGGAAAAGCTCATCATTTACCAAACCTCATGTTGTCCCAGACCTGTATGACTTTCTTCTGTGGAACATATACTTCTTTTTTTTTTCATTCAATCACAATGAAAAGATTAAAGCTTTCAAAGCTTCAAAAAAGGACACAAAAGCATCAAGAAAGTCATCTATACAACTCATGCACTATATATACGTTATCTGCAGCCATACGATAGCTTTGTGTAAGTAATAGACCAATGCTAAAACGGCCAAACAATGCTTTGTTCCTTTTTGCTTGGGCTTGCAGGAAATTGTGACTTATTTTATTTTCTATCCATGTGTTGATCCCTCTCTTCTCTCACCTTTATTCCATTCACCCTGTGGGCAGAACAGCTCTATCATGTGGCCTATATTACAGGTTTGCACAATGGAAAATTGTCTCTGCGCAGATAACGTAACAAAGCCCGGTCCTGCTCCTTTTCTCCCTTGTAATTGCGGTTTATAAGTACATAAATGCTGTCGACCCAGAAAGCCAATTCCAAAGGCATCTCAAGAACCAAAGGGTTTATTTTGGCACAAAAGCTTAACTTGGCCAACAATCAGGAATCAACACTCAATACTTTCCTCTATAAGAAGCTTTTTATTGACAGACTGATTTTCTGCTCTATTTCAGACAACCAGGATTTAAGTGCATTTCATACTAAACAGAAACGCATTGCGATACCGAACTTTGTGGGTTTGTAAACCACCTAATGCAATAAACTGTAATACCACACATTTTACAGGCCAAACTACTTAACCCCTGTGCAGTGCTGAGAAGTCTTAATCTAATTTAGTGTTCCCGATCAAAAATGACCAGTAAATTTCAAATTTTGTATTCAATCTTTTTGTCCGCTTGTATTCTTCCAATTAGCATAGGTTTTGTATTACTTTTCAGAACTGATTGGTTGTAGGCCTTGGTTGTGCACCTCGTTATTGAGTGAAAAAAGCATTATTTGTGGACAAATTTTGGAAATGTTCACTCAAAAACTGAGGTTCATAAGTTCAGATCACTGAGGCCTACAACCAAAGAGTTCCAAAAAGAAATATAAAACCAGTGCTAATTGAAAGAAAACAAGTTGACAAAAAGATTGAATGCAAAATTTGACAATAATGAAGCATAACAAGAAATGCATAAGCAATTTTTTGAAGGCCGGTCATTTTTGACCAGAAAGCACAAGTGCAAAAAGGTGGAGAAAACCCCCCAAAAAAGGGCTTTAATTAAATAAAAGACAAAAATTAAAATTATCCACAAAAAAAAATAAAAAGTTGTTATACCCTGTGTGAGACAACATTAACATTTTCAGAAAAACAAAAATCAATCAATAAATAAATAAATCCTCTCCAGGTCAAAATGACCAGAACACAACATGAGGGTTAAATTAAAATTAAATAAAAATTAATTTGCTTAATTGTGAAATTGCTTTTTTTATGCTGTAGTTAAACCTGGTTAGTTTAAAGGAGACAAATCCTCCATATTTGCAGCATTTTAAAATTGTATTTTGTCATTTTTATACACCCCCATTCCTTATACTTCCATATTTTTAGACCTCTTATGACTTTCTAACCAATATTTTTTTTTCTTTATGCAGCATCTTAAAAAACAGTGCTTATAGGACATAACACTGAAAAACTGATGTTTTTCTACTTATGTACAGTACATAATGGGAAAATAAAACAAACAATACACAGTATTGGCCTCTTTTTTGTAACATCTATTCAACGATTTACTCAGTAATCAGTATTTTAATTTAATTTTATAATAAAATATTTATTTTTATATTTATAGAATTTACAATAATATTTACAATAATTCAATTTGTATATAATTTTTATTTTTATTTTTAAAACAGCCCCATTTTAAAACTCATTTGCCTAGTTGTGCATTAAAGTGATGTCCAATCGGTCATGAACCTCATTCCTAGATTACCTTTCGGTTCTGGGAGCAGCAGAGTTGCTGAAAAGCTTGGATTTTTGTCGGAGGCAGGAAGCGTTGAATCAATCTATAATTATCTTGAGCACTGCAGAAAAGGAGAGAGAGAGAGAGAGAGAGAGAGAGAGAGAGAGAGAGAGAGAGAGAGAGATTGTACAAACTTGCTATGTCTCGCTGCCAAATTGAAATGTAAATGCGGTCTCTGTTTGCTCCTACTTAAGCAGAGCTCACATACACATTTTCCACACAGTGCCAGACAGGGAGATATGGGCCGACACTGTTCCGCTGAGTATGTCTGAGAATTATATGCATGGATAGATGCACCTACAGCAGTCATGTTTTAAATGAGATTTACACTATTTATGAGTGCAATGAGTGTGCTGCAGGGCAGAAAAATTAATAGCAACTTTAAGAATTTCCAGATCAGAGGGTATCCACATTATTGTACACTTTTAGAAAATGATTACACTCTATCTGATGTTGTGTAAGCCTCGCTTAACAGGGAATTCTTTATCTGGGACTTGCTATGTAATTGGAAATTGGTTTCTTCTTGCAGCCTCACTTCTCAAGCATGTATTTAGTGTTTAGTGACAGTAGATTACAGAACATTTGCTACAGTAATTTGCAGTGCAAAACGTTTATCAAGGAGGAAAACCTATCCGTTAACTCACCATTTTTACCATTTCACAATTTTGGCTCATGCAGCCAGGCTGTTTTGAGCCATCGTAAGTATATTTCATTTTTCAATCAAAAAAAATCAGGCTCTTGTAAAATTACTGTAATTAAATATGGCCATTTTTAAATAACCGTCAATGGAGAAAGACGTTTTTGCAACCAGTTCAGCTACGATATTCTACCAGCAGGTTAAGTTATGAGTAGGTGCAATTTTTCCACATCTTCTGCACTGATTGTGAGGAAGAATGAACGATTTGTTAAATACTGTATGTTAAATACAAAGTTCTGTCATAAACCTCTAGATGGCGCAGATCTGATATAACCACATCATGATTGGAATCATCATTGAAAATACAACTTCCAACAGATCTTTATTACTTTTTTGGTAATAAAAAAAAATTAAAAAAATAAAAAGTGCTGTCCTTCCTCAGAGTTTTCCCCTGTTTTCCAGTGCAAATGTCTAAAGATTATTAAATCAAAATTCATTTGATTTAAAGGGGTCATATGATGCTTTTTTAAAGATCATTATTTTGTGTATTTGGTGTAACAGAATATGTTGGCATGCTTTAATGTTCAAAAAACACATTATTTTTCAAATACTGTACATTATTGTAGGTCCTCTATGCCCCGCCTCTCTCAAACGCTTCGTTTTCTACAAAGCCCCCTCCTTTGACAAGCGCAGTCCGCTCTGATTGGCCAGCTGACCCAGTGCACTGTGATTGGCCGAACACCACAAGCACACGTCGTAAATGTAACGCCCCTTACCATAATCACGAGCTTCATCTTTCAAAATAAATGTAAAAACAGAGCCCGAAAGGGGAACAGAGTCTCATGACAGACACAGTGATGAATATGTGTTTGCAGTACACAAGCCACGGTTAAGACAGCTGAAATCTGTCTTTCGCACTGACATGGCTGCATCAACACTACTGCTGTTCCTGAAACCACGCCTTCTTTCTTTGCGTGCACATTTGGGCGGCATTATGCTAATATTTCCACATAGTGAGGTAGATATGTGGGGGCGTGTTAGAACGAGCCGTTTTAGGGGGGCGTGGCAGAGTCTTAACTTTGATAAAGAATATCTCTTTGGTTTTGAGACTTTAGTCTTTGCAACTTCAGGGATCTCATCTATGCACAATCAGCTTGTAACACTCCAAAGAGAAAGGAAAAAATTAAATTGCATCATATGACCCCTTTAAGTTATT
>NW_015639773.1:0-1477 GCF_001515625.1 Sinocyclocheilus rhinocerous | reverse complement strand
CGATGCGCAAAACTCCGTATTTGAACAGTCAATTGCAAATACTTAAACTAATAACAAAACATACTTACAGTAGCTGATTCAGAAGTGCCAGATTGTCATAGCAAAGTCAGAATTACCTCCTCTCCTAGGTTCACGAAACGGTCGTCCATAAAATGCATTGCTGTTCTGTTGTAAGTAATCTTAATGCATCTACTTTCGGAAGGCCAAATATAGTGCTTTTGCTTTCGCCTAGAAACACACAGCGTCTCTCTGACATGGGCTGCATCAACACTACTGCTGTTCCTGAAACCACGCCTTCTTTCTTTGCATGAACGTTTGGGCGGCATTATTCAAATATTTTCACATAGTGAGGTAGATATGTGGGGGCGTGTTAGAACGAGCCGTTTTAGGGGGGCGTGGCAGAGTCTTAAATTTGATAAAGAATATCTCTTTGGTTCTGAGACTTTAGTCTTTGCAACTTCAGGGATCTTATCTATGCACAATCAGCTTGTAACACTCCAAAGAGAAAGGAAAACTTGAAATCGTATCATATGACCCCTTTAAGAAAAATTACATAAGTTTAAAGTCTTTTTTTTTTTCAGAAAATTTGATCAAAATGAAGTGAGTTTGTTTACATCAAGAACAAATATCTTCCAACGGGCTCAGAAAAATGAATTTATTTTTTATTTGTATTTATTAATTCATTTTCATACCCTAATTGACAGATATTTGTTCTTGTTTCCAGCATAAACTCGATTAATTTTGTTCAGTTTCACAGAAAACAATATTTCCCTTTGCATCTCATGTAAATGCAAGGATGTCTAGATATTTGAACTGAAAAACAAGACAAAAATACTGAGTGTATGCAACATTTAATGCCATGACTTTATGAATTTAAGACTTTCAGCTCAGATTTAAGACTTTCCGAGGCCTTAATTTGTGGAAGGGTGAATTAAGACTTTTTAAGACGTTTTTAAGACCCCCAGTGTTTCATCATTTTGAAACATCACTCAGTGGATACTGAATTTTTTTCTTATGTTTAAATATACATTCTTACCTTTAGGCCGCAGTCGCCCAAAGAGATTTGTTTAGCCCCATTCCACAGTCCTGAACTGAGTTTATCTTCAGAGGCCATATGAATGGGTGAAACTCCCAGCTGCTGGCGTGGGTCTGGATTCAGACATACAGTCTGTGCCTTCATTCTCATGCTGGCAAGCCATTTGGGACAGACGTGTTTGTTCATGGAATACAAAGTGTCCTTTTGAATAAAGAAGTGCAAAAGTTATCAAATCTGGGTCTATTTTGTAAGTTACAATGTGGCATCATTTGATACATTACCAACTGACCAGAACAGAGCTGTTGAAAGTCAACATGAAATCAAAACGGACCTGTTTTTTTTTCTTTTCTTAATACATTATGCATGATTTATCAGTGCAAAATATTCTAATATTGTTTAATACAGTGGTTCCCAACCCTGGTCCTGGAGGCACCCCAACAC
>NW_015639772.1:291266-296821 GCF_001515625.1 Sinocyclocheilus rhinocerous | reverse complement strand
ATGTAAATTGAAATGCTTACAAATGTTAGTAAACTTTCAGTTCATCTTCATTTGTTGATCTTTGTTTGTTGTGTATACCTCTATTTATTCATCTTAACAAATAATCTATGAATTATTTGTTCATGTTTTTGCAGTAGCCAATCTAAAGTTGAAACTATTCATCATTTGTAAATGTTTATAAACTATTACTAATAATTTTGTATCTTTATGGGAATTGGACTTATGTAACAAGGTTTGTGTAAAGGGTGACTGGTTAAGTTTAGCTAAATGCTGGCTAAAGACATAACAGATTGTAATTTTGGTGCAAAAATTTTTTTTTTATTGCCTCAACACTCACATTAGTATACTACTCTTCAGTATATCATAAAACAGGGTATTCCTTGAATCAAAAATATATATAATGATATATATATATATAATTATTGTTAATTATTGAGAAAATACTTGTTAATTTATCAAAACAATATAATAGAAACAGATTGAACTGTGTTCCCTTATAATCAAATTGACCCCTGTACACTGTTGACCCTTTAACCAACCTTTAAACCTACCCATACCACCAAACCTGTATCACACCTCAACAGCAGCTAATGTGTTGTGCATTAACACAAGCTTTTAATCATTTTATAACATCTGTTAAAATCATTTGTAGGGTTTCAATAAGTGTTTGATCATATGGAATTGAAAGTTTAATGACATTTGTAAGCATTTTAACATAAAGGAAATAATGATTTTTGTAAACATTATCTAACGTTTAATACGTTTATTAGCAAACATTAACAAGCACATTATCTCACATTTCTAACTCTTTGAATATATATATTAACTAATGATCCATTAAGCATTGTATAATGTTTGTTAATGATTTATTAATGAAAGTTATTATAAAGTGTTACCTTTTTTTATTTATTTATTTATTTATTTTATGTGCCTTATGTGTATTGTAATGTATGTTCGTATGTCTTTCAGGAGATATTTATTCTCCTGCCAGGCTGTTATTAAAAATAAGAACCTGTTCTTTATGACTTGCCTGGTTAAATAAAGGTTAAATTAAATTGTTCTCTACAGGTTGAATGATTGTGGAGTTACAGATGAAGGTTGTGCTGCTCTGGCTTCAGCTCTGAGATCAAACCCCTCACACCTGAGACAACTGGATCTGACTGGAAATAAATTAAGAGACTCGGATGTGAAGCTGCTCTCTGATCTGAAGGATAATCCACATTATAAACTGGAAACGCTTAAGTGAGTAGTGATGTTGTTTGAATTATAATAGAAAGTTGATAGAGTTTCTTCTTAGGTTACTTTCTTGGTAATAGTTACTTACAGACATGTTTAATAAGAGTTTGATTCTGTTTATATGAATTAAGTATCTTAACATTTTTTATTTCAAACAATACAGTATTTCACTTTCATTACTGACTGTTTACATGCAGACTTATTATGCGATTATAATGAGATTTAGGCAATATAGTGATGAAAACGTATCTCATGTAAACAATACTTTGATCAAATTTATGTTAAGCTCATAACTGTAGTATGAGCTAGTATAATATACACTACCATGTTCATAGTATAATATGTGGCGTATGCCAATTTTAATCGCAAAAAAACAGGCATGTGAACACCTTAATCATGTTCAAATCACTGAACTCTGTCAACAACTTGCTGCCACCAGTCTCTGCTCCTTATCTTCATCCAGAGCTGGCATGAATAATGCAATGGCAACCCCGTTTGCAGTGCCATTATCACATTTCAATTTCATCATCTTGCCGAATATCCATCCAGTACATCCATAGAAATGATATTAGCGTTTGACTTAAGTAGATTAAAACAGCGGCCAGTAACACATCTACTGTATGTGAGTTCATCATTTGTATTATACATTGAGGTATAACAGCAGTAAAACTAACCACACTTCTTAGTGAATGATCACAATAATGAAAACAGCATGTAAACATGAGTGAAGTTGTTTGCTCATGTCATGTAGGTAATAGTTACTTACAGACATGTTTAATAAGAGTTTGATTCTGTTTATATGAATTAAGTATCTTAACATTTTTTATTTCAAACAATACAGTATTTCACTTTCATTACTGACTGTTTACATGCAGACTTATTATGCGATTATAATGAGATTTAGGCAATATAGTGATGAAAACGTATCTCATGTAAACAATACTTTGATCAAATTTATGTTAAGCTCATAACTGTAGTATGAGCTAGTATAATATACACTACCATGTTCATAGTATAATATGTGGCGTATGCCAATTTTAATCGCAAAAAAACAGGCATGTGAACACCTTAATCATGTTCAAATCACTGAACTCTGTCAACAACTTGCTGCCACCAGTCTCTGCTCCTTATCTTCATCCAGAGCTGGCATGAATAATGCAATGGCAACCCCGTTTGCAGTGCCATTATCACATTTCAATTTCATCATCTTGCCGAATATCCATCCAGTACATCCATAGAAATGATATTAGCGTTTGACTTAAGTAGATTAAAACAGCGGCCAGTAACACATCTACTGTATGTGAGTTCATCATTTGTATTATACATTGAGGTATAATAGCAGTAAAACGAACCACACTTCTTAGTGAATGATCACAATAATGAAAACAGCATGTAAACAGGAGTGAAGTTGTTTGCTCATGTCATGTAAAAATCTTACAGTGATTTTATCCTTACATTATTGGTGCACATATAAACATAGTCGTTGTGTTTTTATACCTGAAATTAAGTATTTTGAGAAAATCTCAATTGAAATAGAAGATGATGGTAAATATTTTCATTACTTTTGTTGTCATAAATAAAACTAACCCAAGTACAGAAAAAGGACATTCACACGGCATTGTGGATAAGGGTCAAGGGTCATCATTCATGGTGGTTTGGATGCAAAATCTAAATCTGAATGGTCAAAAGAGCATTATTATCTCTGACAAATAGTGCAAATACTTTGTTTTAGTTCTTCTAAAGTGGACAATGCAGTAATGTCACACACATTTGACTGCCTGTGTTTTACTTTCAGGTTTTAGATGTTAGTCTGATCTTCTCTGGATCAGCTGATGGTGAATAAAGAGTCACTACAGACAGACATCACATTCAACAGAATCAACAAACACAAACCCATAGTGATCATCACACACACCCATGTGTTTGTGTAACTTTCCAGAATCATCCAATTGTTAATTCAAAGTCAAACAATGAAACTTGAAACCTATTTATTCTTATAAACAATTTTGCATTACAATATTATCAGTTGTTTGTGAAATTCATGATGGGCTTGGGCTAGTATAAAAAAATCAAATAACTTAAGGTCTTTCCAGCATTAAGGTAATCCTGCTTTTTTTTAAATCATCTTGTCTCAGTTACAAATTTGACTGGTAAATGATAAAGAATGATAGCCCCTTTGTATTGCATTGCATTGCATATCAGGGATGACAGATTGATAAAAAAGACATGCTATTTATGACTGGATGTAACTTTTCATACTTGGCGGTAAAAGTGGCTCTCCGACTGACTGCCCTATTAGTGCGTCTCCCATGAAAAAAATAGTGAAGACCACTGATGTAGGCTGACACCAACAAACGTAATCGTAATTTATTTTCTCATTGTCACTAAAAGATATCTGAAATAAACATTTTAAAACTTAACATTGTGTATGGCTTGAATTGCAATGAATGTGATGTTCTTTGTCTGACGTTTTAGGCTATTTTGCGTTATCAAAAGTGCAGGGGTCAATTTCTGTCTTTTAAAAAACTGCGGGGGTCAAGACCCCCCTGCAGGCCCGGTGTTCTGTCGATTTGTGCTACCTCCCTTTAAAACAGTGGGTAGTACAATTCGACAACGAAAAATGCTACCTGTAAAATTATGGTTTATTAACGTCTTCACCTACCCCAACCCTAAAACTACCCTTACAGTAATGCAGATACATTAAATATTGTTGTTCAGCGTGAGAAGGACGCAATATTGATGTGCGCATGCGCAGTAAACCCTGGTAGGACAATCTGACGGGTAGGATAAAATATCAGGACACCTGTTCTACGAGCACACTCAAACGAAATCAATAGCACCCTTAGATGAGCGGGGATATTTTGCATCCCCTTCAGGTGAGAGTAGTTCTCAGTGCCGCCGACTTGCATTTCTTTGGTAAAATATAGGTGTGTGTATGTTTTATTTAATCTATAAAACAGTTTCTTAGATGTAAATCATTTTATTTTATGCAAAGCAAACTAAAGAGAGGCAATGTCAGTCACCTAAACGAGTTGCATCGGTCTTTTCGCGACGATTAAATGTTTATTTTTTACTTCTAAAATGCTTGTTTAAACGAGTTTAAATGTAAGAAATATTGTATACATGTGTAAACGGTAAAATATGTTGTATTTAAGAACTGTAACGAAAATTAAGGCAATTAGGCAAAGAAAGAAAGAAAGAATGTCAAAAAAGTCAAAATAAATCAAAAACTAAAACGAAACGAAACTAACAACACTTTTTGAAAACCTTACTGAAATAAAATAATTAATAAATAATCGTTTTCGTAATCATTATGTGTCACAGTGTCTAGTTGGTGTGCCCATGTATAGCCACCAGAGGGCACGCTTCCTTGTTTTGTTTGTTTCTTTGGATTTAATTTCCCATCATCCTTTGCTCTCTCAATCGGATCTCTGTGTGTGATTTATGGTGCGTTCAAGTCATGTCGGATAAATCGTATTTACGAGCACATGAACGCCACCACAAAGTCGTTATTACGAGTGGGAAACTCGAAATTTTCTTTAAGCCCCGAGTTTCCGAGTTGGGGGCGTGTCAATGAGAAACATGGCGGAATCGATGGATGCAACGTCTGTAGTTGACGGTAAATTTTTGTTTAAATTGATAGTTTAGTTGTCCTATAAACTTAAATTGGTCATGTTCTTGTTACGCAGCTGAAATCCAAGTAAAAAAATGCAGACCCTGTTGTATTTTCTTGTAATTTATTAAAAGAAGGTACACCGCCATCTTGTGCCGACTAAACTGACTTGAACGCACCTGACGTCGTAATTACAACTTGTCAACTCGTAAGTACGAACGTCCCAGGAGGACTTGAACGCAGCATTAGTCTTGTTAGCTCCTCTATATATACCGTGTTCTGTGTGTCTTTTGTTGCTGCAGTATTGAGTTCTGTTATCTGGTTTTCTGTTCTCAGTTTTTGCAGTTTCCATTTGTGAATTACCTTTTCTATGTTTTGCATACATTTCTATGTATGCTTTTGTCCCGTAGACTGTAAAAAAAGATGGATGGACCTCTCCTATTCCTTCCACTATAGAAAAGTGAAGCCAAAGCATCTCAGTATGGCCGCTGCCATCTTGAGTAAATGACGTCATTTGGAGCCAGAGTCTGCGCAGTAGAGATTCGTTTGGAGCCAGAGTCTGCGCAGTAGTGTCGTGAGGTTGAGGTATCAAACTCCCGCCCAAACTCCCGCAGACCCAATCAACCATAACGACACGCCCCGTTTTTATAGATTCAATTTTCTAGCTAAAATCAAACTTATCACAAAAACGAACAATTGAACATAT
>NW_015639772.1:284756-289227 GCF_001515625.1 Sinocyclocheilus rhinocerous | reverse complement strand
CAGTAGAGATTCGTTTGGAGCCAGAGTCTGCGCAGTAGTGTCGTGAGGTTGAGGTATCAAACTCCCGCCCAAACTCCCGCAGACCCAATCAACCATAACGACACGCCCCGTTTTTATAGCATCACGTTACTAGCTAAAATCAAACTTATCACAAAAAAAAAAACAATTGAACATATATCAGCGTGATAACAACTACCTTAAATGACCAAAACCATCTTTTGGAAAATTGTATTGGAAGCGTAATTTATTTTTTTATTTTGACTCAAGTCCCATTTGTTTACATGGAGAGGGCGGGGTTTATGACCTGTACTGCAGCCAGCCACCAGGGGGCGATCAAAGAGCCCGCAGCTTCACTTTTCTGGACGTGTGAGGCACACCCGTTTTGTCCCAATGTGGATTACTGTTTTTTGGACCCTTAAATAAAAGCTGCACTTGGATCTTCTTGTTTGAGAGCATTCCGTGACAGAAAGAAACAAACAAAACTAAGAAGCGTGCCCTCTGATGGCTATACATGGGTACACCAACTAGACACTGTGACATTATGTTCTCCGGCGGAATAAGGAATAATAAGGGACGATCGATGCATTGGAGGTTGAGAGGGAAATTTACCTTCCATAGGCTATTTATCGTCTAATAAATCTCAGCATGCTTTAATTTTGTGTTGCTAACTTTAATTACTACAACTAAAACTGAAACGAAACTATATAAAACTAAATAGAAATGTGTTCACAAAATAAAAACTAAACTAAAATTAAGAAAATTATTAATGAAACTAACAAAAACGAAACTGAATTTTATAGCAAAATTAAAAACGACATTAAAATAAAAACTAATTTAAAAATGCAAAACTACAACTAACTTAGCATTGGTGCGTGAGGAGGGGGATCCCCAAATGAGGTGCTGGATTCGGATTCCGGCACAAATTAAGCCCTGATTATAATGTAACTTTGTGAGATCGCGATGAAATAAGATGAGTGACAGCTTTTTAGTGATTATAAATGAATCATGAAATTATTATAATTATAATTATAATATGATTATGAATTATCGCTCTTTGCGCCATAGCAATGGACGGCACTAAAACCCTTATTAAGGTTAGAGCACCCTCACTAATTTAAGAAGCACTCCCAGTGATTTGATTCTGGAGCTGGGCCTGCCCCCCTGTCCCCCATGCCAATGGCGCGCCTGACTAACTGGTACAGTTGTCAAAAATGATATACTAAACGCAAACCTTTTCATCTAATTTCACAGGTTTCAACACAAAGTGTGCAGTGCAGTTATCAGTAATTCTGCTAGGTATTAAAAAAATTACAAATTATTACAGTTTTCTGGGATTTTGTAAATAACTCATTTAGAACAATAACAACATTATATGACTGTTAGCAATCAAATGAAATCAAGTGTCAACAAGATCCATCTTTGCACTGCAGCGGTGAAAACAGAAAACCCCCGGCTCTTAACGCATTGTTTCTCCCTCTGGAGCATCAGTGAGCACGTAAACCTTCTGTATTAGCTGCATATGAGTACCTCAGTTGTCCTCAGTGTGAAAAGATGGATCTCAAAATCATACAGTCATTGTTGGAAAGGGTTCAAATACACAAAAATGCTGGAAAACCAAAGATATTGTGGGATTTGAATGATTTTTCTGAAGAATAGCAGGCAGTTTAACAGTTCAGGACAAACAAGGGACTCATGAATAACTATCACTAAACAAAAAGCACAGCTGTGGATCATTCAGGTAACAACACAACCCATCGAATCAAGTGTACACTGTAAAAAATGACCGTGAATTTAACGGTAAAAGACTGTAAAAATGCTACAGTAAAAACCTGTTAAATGGTTAACGGTAAATTCCCCTACTATATACGGTGAAACACTGTGTTGTGTGTTAGACCTAATGTTGTTAAATGAATGTTTATTGCATTATTTCAGTTTCATGTGTGTTACCATGGTGGTGTTTGGTGTTTGTGTGAATGACACTGTGCACCTTCTATATATATTATTATTTAAAAGCTGCTTGTGATGGGCTTTGGTTCATCATGTGACTTTCTCATCACCACCTGCATTTGGTGGTTATCAGTGTCTCACAAAGGTACAACACAGATTTCAGTACTTCAATAGGTTGGTATATTAACATTATATCAGTTAATGAAAATACGGTATTTAACTGTAAATTTAAGTTAAAACCGTAAAACCTAAAACGTTACTACCGTATTTTTAACGGTAAAATTCCGGCAACCACAGCTGCCGTAAAATTTTTACCGTAAATTCTACGGAATTTATTTTACAGTGTATTTTAACTTTTAAACGGGGCCATTTTTATAAATTCAACTATTATTTTCTCTTGTGGACTATATGTAAACATCTTAAATGTGAAATATCTTATTCAGATCAGTACTAAATAAATAACATGCATTTTGTATGATCATTCTTATTTTGGTAAAATAATTAACATTTTGCAGATTCTGCAAGGTGTATGTAAACTTTTGTCTTCAACTGTATATTCAACAAAAAAAGTGTCATGTAAATGAAAAGGCTGTTTAATCGTCATGAGATTCTTTCCTAAGTGTCTGACATAATTTTACAGTAATCTTTACAGTGAGTATAAACATTAATGGATGATGATTGGTTGAAAGACATTTAATGCTATTTAAATGAACCTGCACCATAGACTGGACCTGTTAATTGTGTCGTGGATTAAGTCTCTCTCTCTGATTGTGAAGTTTCTGTTTATCTGAGCTGTAGATCATGAACTGAGAGACTGAAGAGTGTCATTGTTCTCTACAGGTTGAGTGATTGTGGAGTCACAGATGAAGGTTGTGCTGCTCTGGCTTCAGCTCTGAGATCAAACCCCTCACACCTGAGACAACTAGATCTGTCTGGAAACGAACTAAGATTCTCAGATGTGAAGCTGCTCTCTGATCTGAAGGATGATCCACATTATAAACTGAAGACACTTAAGTGAGTAGTGATAATTAAAAATGTTTGAATTTTTAAATTGAACGTTAATATAGTTTCTACTTAGGGTTTTTCCTTGTAGTTACTTAATCACTATAAACATGTTTAATAAGAGTTTGATTCTGTTCATGGTAAGAATTATCTAATTTAAAGTTTCTTTGTATTTCAAAACAATACAATATTTCGCTTTTATAATTGACTCTGTTTACATGCACCCTCATAATGTGATTTTAAAACGATTTAGGCAATACTGTAATTGAACTTCACCTTATGTATGCACAATACTTGAATCCAATTGGTGTTATTAAGCTTATAATTATAGCAACCATAATCGTAGTAAAATATGTGTTAGATGTATGCTAATTTTAATCATGACAAACAGGCATGTAAACACCTTAATCGCATTACTACCGCTCTGCCCAAAGTGCATCTCATATGTACACAAATATGATGTGAACTCTGTGAATGAACTGTATAAAGATTGCAATGGCATCGTAGTTAACTCCATTTACAGAAGCACTGCTGTCACATTTAGATGTTCATCACAGTGCCATATAACCTTCAGTACGTCCATAGAAATGTGTTTTGCATTTGACTTAAGTCGATTAAAACAGTGGCCAGTAACACACTTAATGTATGTGAGATCATCATTTGTGCAAGGCATTGGGGTATGTGAATAATGGTGGTAAAAATAACCACACTTCTTAGCTAATAATCAGAATAATGAAAATTGCAAATGTAAACGGGAGTGAAGATGTTTGCTCGTGTCATGTAAATATCTTACTGCAATTACGTCCTTAACTCTGATTATTGGAAATAATCACATTATTGGTACACATATAAACATAGTCATGGTCTTCGTACACGTAAAATTCTGCATTTTGAGAGAATGTCAATTACAATAGAAAATAATTGTAAATATGTATCACTAATTTTGTTGTAATAAATAAAACTGACCCAATGACAAGAAGAGGACATTTATCCAGGATTATGGATAAGTGTCCAAGGTCATCATTTACATGTTGGTTTGGATGCAAAATCCAAGTTTAAATTGTTAAAAAGAACTTTAAATATCATGCATCACAGGTTTAGTTTAGTATCTCTGACTAATAATGCAAATGGTTTGTTTTAGTTGTTTAGTCTAAAGTAGATAATGTAGTAGTGTCATACATTTGACTGTTTTACTTACAGGTTTTAGATGTGAATAAAGAGACGCTACAGACAGACATCACATTCAACAGAATCAACAGACACAAACCTTTAGTGATCATCAGACATGGATGTGTTTGTGGAACTTTCCAGAATGATCCAATCCTTGATCAAGAGTCAAACAAGAAAACCTTTTGTTTCTTCTTCAGAAATATTTATTCGTGTACCAAATCAAAATATTACTAATATACATTAAAGGCAGAGTAAGTGATTTCTGGTAGCCAATGTTGATATTTGAAATCACCAAAACAAACACGCCCCTACCCCAAAAGGGTCTTGCCCCTATTTTGATAGCTCCGCCCCA
>NW_015639772.1:279313-284577 GCF_001515625.1 Sinocyclocheilus rhinocerous | reverse complement strand
TCCAGTGTACTAGACAGACTTTAGCTGTTGCGGCGCAGACACTGTGTTACTCACCTATTGAGAAGAAACAAAGCAACCTCGCGTCCGATCGCAGGCCTCCGCTCCTTGAGTTCTCTCCAGCGCTGGAAAGCTGATCCGATATTTTCACGGGTCCTACTTCTTGCCTTATCTTTCCGCAGACGTTTTCCTCTTTTGTTTTTTTATCCGCCATCTCTATCTTTCTGTCGCTCGGCTCGGCTAATGTCCGTCCCATGCACTGAACGCGCTCTCCTCCACATCACGAGTAGACACGCCCCTTATTGCTGATTGGCTACAAGTTTGTTTTGCGATTCGGCCCGAATCAGTTTTCTAAAGTGTTTTTGAAAAATCACATACCCTGCCTTTAATATACAAAATACGTTTTTTGTATATTAATGTATATTCTGGTCAGTTCCTTTATAAAAAAATATTTATACTCAACATAAAAATGTTTTTATATTGAGTTGAAATCTTTATTTTAGCAATTAAAGGAATTCAAAACACAATCTGCATTCTGAATAAGATGTTTTCTTATTCTTATCTTATTGGCCTCAGTATGGATTTGTAGTTTATAACTGTAATGAAACATTATGCTTTTGTTTCTTCAGTCAGGCTTATGATGGATGGTAAATTGTACCTTTTTGTACTGTGGTGACGGTGGACAGGGTCTGAAGTTGTTCATCTTATATATCCGGAAGAGAAGCGGCTGTGTTTTGTTGAATTAGAAAACGTTGCTAGTAAGGAGTTTGAACTGCACTTAAGCCTGCTAAGATACGGTTAGTTACTTTTTGCTAGTTTAGAGCTATCCAGTTGATTTATTTGATACTTTTTAGCCTTTTGGCTGTTAATGAAGGAGGTGAACTCAGCAGTGAAGCAGTCAGTGAGGTAGTACTTAATTAACAAGCAGGGGTCTGCACGAGTCCACCGAGCAAAGACACAGACAGTCAGATGCAAGTGCTGATGATATGTTCTCTTGTCACTCCTTCACCACAGTCTGTCACTCTCTCTGTCACCTTAATCTACTGGGCCTTTTTGCTGCCTTTGCCACTGTAAACCACCAGATCCTCTTGTCCACCCTTTCTGATTAGGACATCAAAGGTACGGTACATTTTTGTTGTGTAATAGCGCCCCATGTGTCATCATCTGACTCCTGCTGCTCTGAGCTTCTCTGATGCTGATAGTGATGTTGTGATGTTTTCTCTTTCTGTACACTCTTAAAAATAAAGGTGCCATAGAACGATGCCATAGAAGAACGTTTTTGTCTAAATGGTTCCATAAAGAACCTTTAACATCTGAGGAACCTTTCTGTTTCACAAAAGGTTCTTTGTGGCGAAAGAAGGTTCTTCAGATTATAAAAAGGTAAGAAAGAGATGGTTCTTTATAGAACCTTTGACTGAATGGTTCTTTGTGGAACCAATAATGGTTCTTCTATGGCATCGCTTGAAGAACCTTTTGAAGCACCTTTATTTTTAAGAGTGTAGATGATGTTTTGTCCCGGGACTCTGGCGAGTGTTCGTGTCTGGATGACTTGCTTCAGGGGGACAGCATCGCTCGACTGCCCTGTCTCTGTGTCTACCACAAAGGGTATGAGAATCATTCACACACACACACACACACATACCTGCTGTCGTCTGTGGAAATCATCTCATCTTTTGCTCCTCCAGGTGTATTGATGAATGGTTTGAGGTCAACAGGTCGGGTCCAGAACATCCCACAGATTAACATTAAAACAGGTCAGATGTTAGACACTTTCCACAAATAGAGTGGATTTAGGACCATTTATCTGAATTTAGATACATTTCATGAAGGCCCTATTTTACTCAGACTATTTTTATACCTTATTCCACTCTGTTTTTTGTGGACTGTTTTTATTTTTTATTTTTATTTTTTTCTCACCTGCAGAGATTTCCAGTTAAGCAAACCAGCAGAAAAGGGCTCAGGCTCAGCTAATATTTTCTCCATGATCTGACTAGCTTTGACACTAGACGATGAATCCACCACCATCTGAGACCTATGTAGAATTAAATCCTGAATGAAATCATGCATATACTTTGCACAGTTCTGTTATCAGATCTGATGGCTGTTTAACAGTAATCTAGCTGTCATCTTTACCCATGAATCTCTTGGTAAATATGGCAGCTGGTGGATTACAGGATTACTACATTTTTGTACAGAAACATAGTGGTTTCATGATCGATAACCACTGGATGGAATACAGTTTCATCATTAAAATATCTGCTGGACAGTGGTTATCAGCATTTTTGACTTGAAGGTCTCCATTGTCCAACACAATATTCAAATGTACCCCATATTGACCTAAGGCTGAAATACACGACTTTTAAAATCTGAACAGATTTTAAAACGCTAGGCATCATACACTTACTGACTTTGTAAATAGTTACAGAGGAAAAACTTGCCATCATACATTGAACGACTGAGGATCACACACTAACAGACTTTAAAGTAATTTCAAGCTCAAGCAGAAACGTTCAAGAAAATGTGTTCTAAAATCGTCTCAAAATATCAAACATGTTTGATATCCTCTGGATGGAATTTTTTTCTTCTTTTTTTTTCCTTTAGGGTGTGTTGATACATTTTGATACATTTGAGTAAGATTTTGTATGTTCTTCACTAAGATTTATTTGTGTTTGTGCATTTTCTTTCTTTTTATTTTTTATTTTTTTGTGATGTACAATGATGTACAACATGGATGTAAAGATCTCTATCCAGCATATATATATCCAACATTAGATATCAATTTGCTAACATTCAATCATAAAATCTTGACATCTTTAAATGACTACTGATATAGTGAGGTAGAAGTCTCGCTCTCTTATAATCGAACTGTTTATGAACTGAACTGGATGTGTTGGATTTTTCACTTCAAACAGGATTAGCTACTTTTGCTGTCAGAAGTGAAAGCATTTTCAGAGTTTTACCGTGTGCCATTTTATACCAGGACATAAAAGTTTCTTTAAATCAGAAGAAACGGCATCAAAGTGTTTAATGGTAATATTGGTCATATCTAGTTGCCTCTATGCAGGAATTTGAGAAACACATGATGGGAACAACAAACAAGTTGGAAGCCTGTTGTAAACTACAGTAATATTTTGATGAAGGTGAGTCGGCATCAGGTGAGCTGCATTCAAGTTACTTCCTCATTGACATGAGTAAAAAACTCAGTAACCGTGAAATGTGTTAAGTATTTTAAAAAAATTAAACATTAAGTATTTAAAGTAACATGAATTTCTTGATCTTATCACATAAACTTTTTATCTGTTTTTTTATTGTACATATTGGTCTATGCTTAAGTTACGGTTTAGTTATTGGTTGGGGAACATTAGCCTAAAAGCCACACACACAAAGGTTTGGGAGATAAGGCTATAAAATATATGTTTCTATATAATATATATATATATATATACATGCATTTATTTTGTTAATAAAATATACTGACATATGATTTGAGAAAATCTCTTCTAAAAAGACTCACCCCCATTTCATTTTAATAAACATTTACATAAAAGGTAAAGAAATAGGAAACATTTAGTCTTTTATTAAACAGGAAACATTGGGAAAATTGTAAAGTAAATTGTCATTTAAAAAGGAATTATATTCTGTTGTATTTTCTGTGCGTCTGAATGAGTGTTTCTATATCGTCACACTTGCGCAGCTCCATGAAAACAGAATGAATCATGGAGGACCAGGAAACATTCAGTGTTGGAGATAGTTCTCCAGGATATAGGTATGTCAAAGTTAATGTGGTTATGTGAGTGGTTGTCTTCATCATATTCTGGTGCTGAGATATAATTAGGACCTTGAGTGTCTAAATTACAAGAGCCCAGATCTGTCATTAAATAGATGGGTGGGTGGGTGGCATCATACTATTTAAAGTATTACAGAAATGAAGTGTTTTTGAACATTTGTGTTTTTCATGTAACACTTTTCATATCCAATGGAAAAACATTCTGTAAGCTCATTCTTTTAAAGGTCTAAACACAAAAAGACAAAAAAAACTGCTTACACTTTACTTGAAGGGGTGTGCATAAGACTGACATGACACCTTCATAATCATGACATGACACATGTCATGAATATGAAGGTTTTTTTATGCATGTTTATGACAACTGTCATTAAGTGTCATTCGCTCAGTTATGTAATTTTTAATGCAAAGATGACATTGTTTGAGATGTCTTTGTTATGGGCTATGGTTAGGGGTAAGGGTAGGGGTTAGGTTAGGTTAGGGTTAGGTCAAATAATGTCATATTTGCATTAAAAATGACATAACTGAGCGAATGACACTTAATGACAGTTGTCATAAACATGCATAAAACCTCCTTCATATTCATGACATGTGTCATGTCATGATTATGAAGGTGTCATGTCAGTCTTATGCACACCCCTTCAAGTAAAGTGTTACCAAAAAACTTATGAAAGCTGCAAGAAAAAATAAATGAGTCTGCATCCTGCCTCCTATGTTGGCTTGGCTCAGGGGTCACCAGACTTGGTCCTGGAGGGTTGGTGTCCTGCAGAGTTTAGCTCCAACCCTAATTAAACATGCCTGAATCAGATAATCAAGGTATTACTAGGTATATTAGAAACTTACAGGCAGATGTGTTGAGGCAAGTTTGAGCTAAACTCTGCAGGAAACCAGCCCTACGGGATCAAGTTTGATGACCCCTGGTCTGGCCACATCAAGTGCTAGATAAGGTGATACTGTACAAGCGATGTTCCGGTCAGCTTGTATGTCCAGAAATGTGATGAGAAGGGTGATGTTGTTGGGATGGAGGCTGGCATGGTGATAGAAGACACCTTGTTGGTTAATGCTGTCCAAAGGCATTCAGGCAGGAAAAATGTTCTGTCCCACTCTGATCTTATTCGAGTCTTTCCTTGTCCTCATCCTCCGAGAAGGGTATAACTGCAGCCCGGAGATCTCACTGACTGCACGGCGGGATTGGCGCTGAATAGCGTGGTAAAGAAACTTGCAGTGCAGGAGATAAGCAGTTAATAAGATTATGCGATATGAGATCGTTCCGTAACTCCCCAACCGGACCTCACCGGACAATGGCACCTTTTTAGTTACACCCAGCGTCACTACCCCCTCCTACCCTGCGAATTTCGAGCCCCGGGACACCCAGTTGCTTAGAACAAAGCGATAGAGTAAAATTGTTCCCCTGCGCTGCGCTGGGACGGCTGGCAGCTCGTGGGTGATTCCCGTTTATATCATGAAGCAGAGGTTCAAACTC
>NW_015639772.1:275447-279226 GCF_001515625.1 Sinocyclocheilus rhinocerous | reverse complement strand
AAATCCAAGTAAAAAAAATGCAGACCCTGTTGTATTTTCTTGTAATTTATTAAAAGAAGGTACACCGCCATCTTGTGCCGACTAAACTGACTTGAACGCACCTGACGTCGTAATTATGACTTGTCAACTCGTAAGTACGAATGTCCCAGGGTCCGCTATGGTATGCGTGACGTAAAAATCGTCATCGGAGAGTGTGCACTGAGGCTCTTCTCCAAGTAGGGCTGCGTTCCAGTCCATTTTTTTATGCCCTTCACTGGCAAACTTCCCTCCGTCTCGTTTACTCGGATGCACGTCATTGATTACGTTGCACGAGTGCCCACTACTGGCAGAACCCTTGGAATGTGCTGAACTGGAACAAGCTAAGCACTTGATCACTTAGAATCCGCTATGGAGTTGGTTTGTTGTTTACATGTTTCCCCTTACAAAACTTGGATTTCATTAACTAGCTGCGTAACAAGAACATGACCAATTAAACTATCAATTTAAACAAAAATTTACCGTCAACTACAGACGTTGCATCCATCGATTCAGCCATGTTTCTCATTGACACGCCCCCAACTCGGAAACTCAGCGCTTAAAGAAAATTTCAAGTTTCCCACTCGTAATAACGATTTTGTGGTGGCGTTCATGTGCGTTCAACTCGTAAATACGATCTATCCGACATGACTTGAACGCACCATTATACCCTTCTCCTCTGCGCAGACATCCGCGTGCCTCCCATTTTGTCACGTTTTATTAGTTGTCATAGCAAGTGATTTTAAAAGTAGGATGGCTCACTTTTTATAAGATGACTGAAAAGTTTACTTGAATTCGTAGTTTATTCTTACCTTTGGAAACCGAATTGTTTTATAATTACTACTATTATTATTATTTCTGTTGTTTCTAGAAGTAGTAATTTTGATAATAGTCAATAGAAAAAATATAACCACACATGCATTGTTTGTCCACAGAATAATTACACATTATTAAATAAAAAGCGTCCCTGCACGAACCTCTACCTCCGCCAGCAGGACCTCAATTTCAGACTCAGTAAAGATTTTTTTTTCTTGTGCTCGTCTCATCATTCTCAAGCATAGAAATTCAGATATTGGCATGTGCTCTTTTATATGGTAATGATATTAATTAGGGGGAGTTTACAAAGCGGAGATCTGACACCATTCAGCTGCGCACAATTTCAAGATAATTTGCGATTTATAAATGTCACATCTGGAAGTTTTTCCTTCTTCCGTTTAAAAAAAAATCTCCGTCCACATGAGAACGCAAACGCATGCTATGAAGCACTGTCAAGAGCATGCCAAACCAACAGGTGGCGATATAATCTCAACCGTAAAGCCATGTTGGCCAATCAGAAGCCTGAAAAAGTTTCCAGTAGGCGGAGATAACAGCGCAGGCTCTGACGTCACAAGCCAAAAACTCCGGTTTCGCTGTCTACAGGATAACACTGCAACCGGAGTTTTTGAAAATCTTCACCTTGGCGACGTTTTCAAAAATGTTCGGTTTCAGTGAACTGGTGCTGCGTTTGCATGTGGACGAATGGCCTAACTGCGTAAAAAGCTGCGGTTTTAAAAATAACCGAGTTTGTGTGGACAGGGCCTGGGAGAGAGGCATATGCACGTGTTTTTGTGCGCACGTTCGTTTTCTCTGAATCGCACTTAGGCACTTTTGAGAAATGATCTTAGAACAAATTTAGAATGGTTTATACGCAACATTTTATAAATGAGGCCCCTGATTTCTAAGTGAACAAATCAAGAACTCTTCTTACGATTTTGCAGACTTGGTTTAAGGATTTGGAGTTTCAACATCTACTGACCCCATCACACTGATAGTGTGGACCAGAACAGTACTGACAAATTCATTAGATGCAAATAAAACACAATTATGTCACATATTGGAAACCTTAAACACAACAACGGAGTAGAAATCAATAGTAAAAGATACATATATGGTTGATTATCTGTTTGAGATCTATCTACAGGTAAAACTCAACTAAATGAATTGTCTCTGTTCTGTTATCTCTTTTCTTTTCTGTTGTCTCTATATTGAAAATAATTTCACAGGCAGAGATCAGACTCATCGGAGTTCACCTGTGTGTCCATGAAGAGTGATTGGTCTATGGAAGGGGCAATAGAATTTAAGGGAAGACACAAATCAACTGATCTGAGGTTCAGCATTTTTCTTTAGACAAGCCCATGTCTAGGATTCGTCTGTGCGTAGTGGCTCTTGATGCGCTGACGCCAGCCTCAGTCCACTCCTTGTGAAGCTCCCCCAAATTCTTGAATGGATTTTGCCTGACAATCCTCTCAAGGCTGCGGTTATCCCTTTTGCTGGTGCACCTTTTCCTACCACACTTTTTCCTTCCACTCACTCTTTCTATGAATATGCTTGGATACAGCACTCTGTGAACAACCAGCTTCTTTAGGAATTAACTTTTGTGGCTTACCCTCCTTGTGGAGGGTGTCAATTACTGTCTTCTGGACATCTGTCAAGTCAGCAGTCTTCCCCATGATTGTGTAGCCTACTGACCCAGACTGAGAGACCATTTAAAGGCTCAGGAAACCTTTGCAGGTGTTTTGAGGTAATTAGCTGATTAGGGTGTGACGCCATGACTTTACAATATTTAACTTTTTCACAATATTCAAATTTTCTGAGAATTTTGGGTTTTCATTATCTGTAAGCCATAATCATCAAAAGTCAAAATTTCAAGAAATAAAGGCTTGAAATATTTCACTCTATGTGTAATGAATCTATATAATATATGGGTTTCACTTTCTGAAATGAGTGACAAAAAATATTTTATCTGAAAGCCATAATCATCAAAAATTCAAGAAATAAAGGCTTGAAATATTTCTCTCTATGTGTAATGAATCTATATAATATATGGGTTTCACTTTCTGAAATGAGTGACAAAAAATATTGACCTTTTTTATGATATTCAAATTTTTTTAGATGTACCTCTATATGCATGCAGGGCATAATTTGGCAAATATCCACTTATCAAAATTAAAAAATGGGGAAATTATGGAAGCATTTAAAACTCTGCCACTATTATAAAGCACAGAAATAGCAAGAGTCAGTCCCGATGTTTCACTTACATCTACTGACCCCCATCATTGATGCTCTGGACTAGAACAATACTGACAAACTAAGATTCAACCAAATTATAGCATGAATAAAACACAACTACATTACTTACTAGGATAATCAAAAACAACAACAACAAATAAAAAATCAATGGTAAAAGATGGATGGATGGATTGTGAGGTTTATCTACTTGCATACCAACAATGAATTATTGTCTCTATTCTTTTGTTTCTATTCTATTAAAGACAAAGCCACAGGGAGAAATCCAACTCCTCAGAGTTCAGCTGTGTGTCCATGAAGGGTGACAGATATTTGGATAGTCCAGTAAGATTTAAAGGGAGAGACACATCAACTGATCTAAGGTATAATATTCTGTCTTGACCGACCACATTCTGGATATGTGATTGCATCTATGCTTTTATAAATAACAAAGTAAATATTAACTAGCTGTCACGCCCCTGGACTCTATCTGTGTGTTTTTCCCTCTCCATGTGCCTGCCCTGACCTATAGTTTTATAGGTTTATTAAATTTATCATGAATAAATGTTACATAAAGTGCATAATATAAAATAGGCCTACAAGAAAACATTTTTATCCATCCTATACAGTCTTGTAAGTCCATTAACTGATCGTCTTTTCCCCGTAATATTTGTATATTATTATTAATAGCCTATTATTATTGGTTATATTTTTATATT
>NW_015639772.1:268676-272827 GCF_001515625.1 Sinocyclocheilus rhinocerous | reverse complement strand
TTTATCATGAATAAATGTTACATAAAGTGCATAATATAAAATAGGCCTACAAGAAAACATTTTTATCCATCCTATACAGTCTTGTAAGTCCATTAACTGATCGTCTTTTCCCCGTAATATTTGTATATTATTATTAATAGCCTATTATTATTGGTTATATTTTTATATTCGTTTATATTAATTTTCCCTTCATTTCGATCTCTAATGAAAACACAACACGCTCATTTATCATCACACATGGGCATAAATACAATCATAAAGTCAAAACTTTATTGGCATAATTGTCAGGTATTTATTTACAAAATATATGGTAGGCTAGCAAATGCTAGCATAATTATACAAAACGTTAACTAGGTAAAGCGATACACAAATTGAAAGGGGAAATAAGCATATATAACAATTAATATAAAAATATAGCCCTAAGTTAATGTAATAATAATAATAATATACAAATATTAAATTTAATGTTTAATGTTAATACAAATGTTTTATCTATTTTTGATACTCCCTGGTTGCTATGGTCATGCAGGTTTGTTTACACATTAAACTCGTGACCACGAGAAAAATATGTCGTTCCCTCAACATAAGAACATAAGGATGTCATTACCTCGACAAAATGAATCATGCAGTGTGAACTCGGCATAAGGGAAACGCAAAAATTATCATGATATTATCTGTCATAAACGTTATCAACTGTCAAAAACAGTAGCATTTAACACTAGTACACACAGATCTGTAGAACAAGTAGGTTACAGAATTAAATGAAATACGCAAAAACTAGCCATGAAGAAGTCTATGCTATGTCATTCAGTATAGTACAATTTTCCCAAATCATGCAATAAACTTTCATAAGAGCAGTAGACAAAGTTATTGTAGTTGTGTATTGTTGCAATAAACAATAAGGGGGAAGAAAGAAAGCTAAAAAAAAGTAAATAATTAAACAACACTGCGTAGTCAAAATCTCATGATATAAACGATTAAGCGCCTATGCACAGGATATTTAAAACGTAGGCCTACAAAAGTATATTTTATATATATGGCTAGACGGCAAATAACCTACTTTTCCGCTCTTCAAACACACACAAACATTAGCCTTTTACAGACATAGTGTTTGAAGAAAACGCTTTACTATTCAAACATCAGTTATTTACCCTTGCATTGCGAAAAAGCGGAGAAGCTGAGAGCTTGAGGATCCAATAGCGTTACGAAGTTTTACTGAGAAGCCCTTTGTAATACTAGCATTGGTTAAATATTTGTAAAACCCTCTGATTTCTATTATTTAATAATAACAAATTATAATAGAGATTCACGGCACACCTGACTGGGTTAGGGTATGGCAACTGCCATACGGAAACGCCGCCCCTGGTTCCCACATCCAGCCTAGAGAAGGTTCCTGTTCCTGTTGCCGTTGGTCGGCCCCCTGGAGTCGGCGGCCATTCCTCCTCCATGGCTCCTCCCTCAGTCGGCTCCACCATGGGCCGTCATCATGGCTGTGGCCTGAGTCCCATTTGGCTCCTCCTGCTCCAAGTCCCTCCGGTTTCCTCTTTGGCTCCTCCCTCCATCGTCCATTGTCACCTCCCTGGACTAATGGCGCTTTTCCACTGCGTGGTACAACTCGGCTCGGTACGGCTCAGTACGGTACGGCACGGCTCGGTTCGGCTCGGTTTGCGTTTCCACTGCAGTTTAGTATCGCTTTAGAATGCTGGCTGTGCTGATTTTAATCTAATGGTTCTGTTGTGTTTGTGGTGCAATTTCAGTGACGCAGGTAGTGACGATTCTCTCCGGCCAATCCGTGATCAGCAGAGTTTATACGTCACGTTTTGGTAACGGTACGGTACGCTTGGAACCCCAACCGAGGTGGTACTAAAAAAAGTACCAGGTACCAGGTACTGTACCCAGTGGAAAACCCCCCAAAAGTGAACCGTACCGTGCCGTACCATGCAGTGGAAAAGCGCCATATGTCTGCCGGCCCCCTCCTGGGTGTCCCTTCTGGGAGGGTGGCGATATGTCACGCCCCTGCACTCTATCTGTGTGTTTTTCCTCTCCATGTGCCTGCCCTGACCTAGTTTTCCCATGTGTTTGATTGCTTATTAGTTCCAGGTGTGTCTCGTCATCCCCTTGTCAAGTCCTGTGTATTTATAGTGAGTCCTGTTCTGAGTTTCTTTGTCTGGTATTGAATGTTCGTCTTTCCCCGCTACGTGTGTGTTCCTGGTTCCTTGGATGTTAATTAAAGTCTGTTTGTTTGAAGTCTACTCCACGTCTCCTTGTTCCTCGCTCCGTGCTTCTCACAGTAGAGCATCGTGACACTAGCAACACTGTGTCTAAAAATAAGTTGTTCAATATTAACTTCTTGTTTATTGAGATTATGTGTTAAAGCAATATAATAACTAAATTATTCAGTTGGTCTGAATATCAGCACAGCTTGTGCAAACAAATCACAGCCATGCTGGTATTCAGACCAACGGCACTGTCATTTATATGGTGTTGTTCATTTATTTGTTTAATTAAGGTTAATTTACTTTTATATAATTTTTTACCTCTTTAATTTATGTTCTGTAATCTGAACATATGTAATTTATTATTTTTAATTATAGTCATGACTCTCAACTGGTCCAGAGCAATTTTAAATCAAATCTGCTGAAAAAGTTTGAGTGTCTGTATGAAGGAACATCAAAGCATGGAAACCCAACACTCCTGAATGAGATCTACACAGAGCTCTACATCACAGAGAGGGAAAGTGGAGAGATCAGTAATGAGCATGAGGTGAGACAGATTGAGACACAGTCCAGGAGAGCAGCAACAGAGGACACACCAATCAAATGCAATGAGATCTTTAGAACTTTACCTGGTCAAGAAAAACCCATCAGAACTGTGCTGACAAAGGGAGTCGCTGGCATTGGAAAAACAGTCTCTGTGCAGAAGTTCATTGTGGACTGGGCTGAAGGGAAAGAGAATCAGGACGTCCAGCTCATATTTCCACTTCCTAGCCATCAAATGCAGTGACATCTTTAGAGCTTGACCTGGTCAAGAAAAACCCATCAGAACTGTGCTGACAAAGGGAGTCGCTGGCATTGGAAAAACAGTCTCTGTGCAGAAGTTCATTGTGGACTGGGCTGAAGGGATAGAGAATCAGGACGTCCAGCTCATATTTCCACTTCCTTTCAGAGAGCTCAACTTGATGAAGGACAAAACACTCAGTCTTTCAGATCTTCTTCATGACTTTTTTCCTGAAACCAAAGAAATAGAAATATCCAGTGATGAATATAAAGTATTGTTCATCTTTGATGGTCTGGATGAGTGTCGTCTGTCTCTGGATTTTCAGAGTGATGTGAGGTTGTGTGATGTAAGTGAATCAGTCTCAGTGGATGTGCTGCTGATGAACCTCATTGTGGGGAGTCTGCTTCCCTCTGCTCTCATCTGGATCACCTCCAGACCAGCAGCAGCTGATCTCATTCCCTCTGAGTATGTCCATCGAGTGACAGAGGTGCGAGGCTTCAATGATCAACAGAAGGAGGAATACTTCAGGAAGAGAATCAGAGTCTGGCTGATACAATCATCTCTCACCTGAAGTCTTCAAGGAGCCTCCACATCATGTGCCACATCCCAGTGTTCTGCTGGATCTCAGCCACTGTTCTAGAGAAGATGTTGAGTCAAGCAGAGAGTGGAGAAATTCCCAAGACTCTCACACAAATGTACACACGCTTCCTGATCTTTCAGACCAACATTAAACATGAGAAGGACTATGAGAAGACAGTCAAAGATGAAGATATGATTGTCAAACTGGGGAAACTGGCTTTTGAGCAGCTTGTGAAAGGCAACCTGATCTTCTATGAGGAAGACCTGAGAGATTGTGGCATTGATGAGACAGAAGCATCAGTGTACTCAGGATTGTGCACTCAGATCTTCAGAGAGGAGTTTGGCTTGTTTCAGGGGAAAGTCTTCTGCTTTGTTCATCTGAGCATCCAGGAACATCTAGCAGGTCTATATGTGCACCTCTCCTTTACGAAGAACAACGTAAATGTGTTTGACCGAACTGAACAAAGTCAGTTTCCTAAAATTTTTAACCAGAACAAATCATTATCTAGCTTGCATCAGAGAGCTGTGGATGAGGCTTTACAAAGAAAGAATGGACATCTAGATCTTTCCTGCGT
>NW_015639772.1:259135-266492 GCF_001515625.1 Sinocyclocheilus rhinocerous | reverse complement strand
AGCAGCTTGTGAAAGGCAACCTGATCTTCTATGAGGAAGACCTGAGAGATTGTGGCATTGATGAGACAGAAGCATCAGTGTACTCAGGATTGTGCACTCAGATCTTCAGAGAGGAGTTTGGCTTGTTTCAGGGGAAAGTCTTCTGCTTTGTTCATCTGAGCATCCAGGAACATCTAGCAGCTCTATATGCACACCACTCCTTTACAGACAAGAATAGAAATGTGTTTGACCAAACCAAACAAAGTGTCTTCTCTACATTTTTAAGATGGATGAGTTCATTATCTGGCCTGCATCAGAGAGCTGTGGATGAGGCTTTACAGAGTAAAAATGGACATCTGGACCTTTTCATGCGTTTTCTTCTGGGTCTCTCATTGGAGTCCAATCAGACTCTTTTACGAGAACTACTGACACAGACAGGAAGCTGCTCCTACTGATATCAATCAGGAAACAGCTGAATACATCAAACAGAAGATCAGGGAGAATCGCGCTCCAGATCCATCAATCTGTTCCACTGTCTGAATGAACTGGGTGATGATTCACTGATGCAGGAGATCCAAGATTATCTGAAATCTGGAGAAATAAGAGAAACCAAACTCTCCTCTTCACAGTGGTCAGCTATGGTTTATGTGTTGCTGACATCAGAGCAGAAGATGGATGTTTTTGTTCTAAAAAAGTTTATTGGATTCCAAAATACAGCAGATGAAGTTCTTCAGAAGCTGCTGCCTGTGGTTAAAGAATCCAGATCAGTTCAGTAAGTCACACTGAAAACATTCACTACACTGATAAAATATGATCACATTTATCATTTTAGCATGTGCTTTCTTAAAACTGGCAGACCTGCTTATAGGGGCTGTTTTCTTCCAAAGTTCTCCACTATTTGCTGATGTAGATTTGATCACTTGTGTCTGCACTATTGCCCTTTGTCTTGCTCAGTTGGGCCTTAAAGGGTTACTCTACCCCAAAATGAAAATTTTGTCAATCACTTTACCCCCATGTTGTTCCAAACCCGTAAAAGCTTCGTTCGTCTTTGGAACACAATTTAAGATATTTTGGGTGAAAACCGGGAGACTTGTGACTGTCCCATTGACTGCATAGTAAATTACACTGTCAAGGTCCAGAAAAGTATGAAATTAGTCATCAAAATAGTCCATCTGCCATCAGTGGTTCAATCTGAATTTTATGAAGCGACGAGAATACTTTTTGTACACAAAGAAAACAAAAATAATGACTTTATTCAACAATTCGTCTCCTCCGTGTCACCGTAGCGCCATGCGTACGCTCTTCTGTGTCAGCTGCACCACACGGATGCGTTTTCTACGTTTATGTATGCCTTGATTTGAACGAAAACAGCTTCTAGTGTTGTCAAAAGACCCGGTACTTCGGTACCAAGTCAGTACTAAAAAAATTAAAACGTTACAGTACCAGGTTTTTTTAAGTACAGGTGGTACCGAGTACCCGGTTCTTGATGCGCTATCCGAAAGGTGCACAGATGCGCTCTCTTTATAAAAGGCAGATGGACTATTTTGACGATGTCTTTCATACTTTTATGGACCTTGACAGTGCAATTTACTTGGCAGTCAATGGGACAGTCACAAGCCTCCCGGTTTTCATCCAAAATATCTTAAACTGTTTTCCGAAGACGAACGAAGCTTTTACGGTGTTTGGAACGACATGGGGGTAAGTGATTAATGACAACATTTTTGGGGTGGAGTAACCCTTTAAAGGTTTTATATGGAACATTTGAGAATCTATTATTAATGACTCCCAGTGGTCGTTATGTGCACTGCAGCCAAATTTTTTTGAGTGAGCGCTGTCCAAAATGGATCATGTGAACAGATGAAGTAATTAAAATTTATAGCATATAGAAAGTTTATATTTGACTCTTCAGAGTTGGCATAAATGTCACATCCATTGACATGATGATGTTTATGTGTATGCTATAATGTCTTTTTGAATTACATTTGTAGTTCTCACATTTTTTATTTAATTTCAGCTGGTGTCTGTTCATTATGTATGTTCTTTATGCTCTACAGGTTGAGGGATTGTGGTGGATAACACTGCAACCGGAGTTTTTGAAAATCTTCACCCTGGCAGGAGTTTTAAAAAATTTTCAGTTTCAGTGACCTGGTGCAGCGTTTGCGTGTGGACGAATGGCCAAACATTTTTTCTTCCCGTAAGAGTGGGTGCAGCCATTTGTAAATTTTATGGGTATGACTTCCGGTCTCATCCGCATCCAGCTATTTTTAGCTGTACAAAACAGCTCGTTTTGCTGCTTGATATTGCAAATTGATGTGTCTTACCATATTATTTTAATGTATTACCTTAATTATGAGCACACTGGTTTGTAGAGCAAACAGTGTTACTGTTTACTGCACGTTGTTATTCTTCTCGTTATTTCCCTATAGCGGATAATGATCCGGAAGTCTCACCCATAGGCTTACTTCTGTGTTGAGGAAAAAGGTGGATAGACAGTGTTATATCCATTAAATAAAGCAGATAGTGACCCCAATGCAAATTTGTGATTGACTGTACATTTTCGCTTATTATATGCCTACTTACCAAATAAATAACAAATGGACATAAAACTTATTTTATAAATGGGAAGAAATATGAGATAAAAGTAGAACAGCTATGTAGAAAATATTGTAGCCTGAGTTAATGGTTAATAAAAAAATAACGTTTACAAATAATAATCAATAATAATGATCAACTATATAATAATGTTTGGTTCATATCTTTAAAAAAAAAAGTCAGTGCAAATCTTCAAGCCTTCAAACTTTCAGGCTAGGCTTTCACAAGCCAACCTAAAGTTAATTGCATTTCATCCAGCAATTATTCATTTACAAATTAAGCACTGAACATAATGATAAGCAACATGTAGAAGCGGATCTGAACCTTAGACTGGAGCTGTTGATCGTGTCGTGGATTAAGTCTCTCTCTCTGATTGTGAAGTTCCTGTTTATCTGAGCTGTAGATCCTGAACTGAGAGACTGAAGAGTGTCATTGTTCTCTACAGGTTGAGGGATTGTGGTGTGACATATAAAGGTTGTGCTGCTCTGGCCTCAGCTCTGAGATCAAACCCCTCACACCTAAGAGAACTGAATCTGTCTGGAAATGAACTAAGATTCTCAGATGTGAAGCTGCTCTCTGATCTGAAGGATGATCCACATTATAAACTGAAGACACTTAAGTGAGTAGTTATGATTAAAAATGTTAATTTTAATTGGTTGCTATTTAGTGCTATTAACCCTTTCCCTGGTGAGTTTAAAATATTCTAGCGGTCCCCCCAGACTGAGTTTTTTTAAGGCGACCATTATTTTAGAACCTTTCCCCTTACTGTTTCCATGGCGACGCATCATGCTTGTCAGGTGACACACTGCGGCCACAATAACACTGTTTGACAGATGGATTGCTTTTATTTCCTTTTTTATTTAAAATATTCACAAACTTGCTTACCATGTCATGAACAATCTGATATTCCGATTCACAAATATGTGTAAATGTGTATTTTTTTTGTTGTTTAAAAACCTTTATAAATTATCTTGATCGTGATCTGTAACGTGAGATGGGCGCAGCCATGTTTGTTCGCGCCGCAGTTCAGAGAGTCCTGTCAGTGGATTTACGGCACGTTAAAGGTGGGGTAAGTGATTTCTGGTAGCCAAAAGCCCTATTCGGACGGGACTAGTTTTACAGGGGGTCGTAAGAGAAATTTGTGTTTCACAGACGTACTTGGTGATTTGAATCCTATCCGAATCTGCCACGTCTGTGTTTTTCTCACACAACCTCTGTAATAATTCCAGAGCAAATTACCTACTGTTCCCTCGCGAGAACAGTCTCTCGACATGGCATTAACGCCTTGGGGACTCCCTTCCTTCCTAACCTACCTGAAATCTTGGCCCGGAGGAACATCACCCTCGGTGATTTCTCTCGGCAATGTCCCACCGCCGCCAGCGAGCTGCTGGTGGGATGATAGTTGCACGTGGGCGACCGCGCAGAAAGGCGCGATTCACCCCACCCCCCTCCCCCCGCTCTCCGTTGAGCTTTGGAGAAGATCTCGTTCGGTGCGGCGGGGGATGACGACGATCTTGATGAGGCGATGTCCCTAACAGCGTCCGAAAAGGACTGGGCCCTGAAGTGGAGGGACACGCCGCGTTCCAGGATGAGCTCGTCCGGATTCTCACCAGGGCCGTGAGCGATCTCGGTCTAGAGTGGGAATCCCCCGACGAACCAGCTAAGAGCAAGCTGGATTCGTGGTTCCTTCACTCAGGCCGCCGAGCTGCCGCTCCGAGGAAGCGAGCCCCATTCCTCCCCGACTTGCACGACGAGGTTGCTAAGGCGTGGGCTGCGCCCCAATCGGCTCGCACTCACGCTGGCGGGTCGGAGATTTTCACTAAAGTTGACGGGGCGGAAGCTGAGGATATACGCGCAATTCCACCCGTCGAGGAATCCATCGCCGCGCACATCTGCCCCTCCTCTGCCTTCCTGAAGGCGGGTGCTACGCTGCCATCAAGGCCCTGCTGTCTGACTGCACACGTCGCGGACAGAGCGTACGAGGTTGCTAAGGCGTGGGCTGCGCCCCAATCGGCTCGCACTCACGCTGGCGGGTCGGAGATTTTCACTAAAGTTGACGGGGCGGAAGCTGAGGATATACGCGCAATTCCACCCGTCGAGGAATCCATCGCCGCGCACATCTGCCCCTCCTCTGCCTTCCTGAAGGCGGGTGCTACGCTGCCATCAAGGCCCTGCGGTCTGACTGCACACGTCGCGGACAGAGCGTACGCCGCCTCGGGAGAAGCGATTTCGGCGCTTCATACGATGGCAGTGCTCCAAGTTTTTCAGGCACAGCTGCTGAAATCCCTGGACGAGGGTGGGGCGGATCCCGAGGTGTTTAAGGATCTATGCGCGGCGATGGATTTTGCACTTAGAGCCACAAAGAAGATGGCCCAGGCGATCGGACAGAGCATGGGCTTACATGGTGGTGCTCCACCGGCATCTGTGGCTGACACTCACTGAGCTTAAGGACGTGGACAGGAAGGCGCTGCTCAACTCTCCTGTATCTCCATCCGGCCTCTTTGGAGACGCAGTGGAGGCTATCGTGGAGCGCATCTCAGAGGCACAGAAACGCTCCAAGGCGATGAGTCCCTTCCTGCCACGCCGGGCTGAAGCGCAGCCCCCAGCACGTAATAGATCCTCATCTGCTTCCAACCAGCCGTCAAAGCGGCCCCCCTCTGCTTCCGCTTCATCGGCGCCGGACCCAGAGCCTTCTGTTCGCGCCAAAACTCCGTGGCAGAGGACACCAAAGAGGCGTCACAGCTTCAAGAAGGGCGGCCGGGCCCGCCGTGAAGCGTCCGAGATGTTCTCGCAAAGTCCCCTTGGCGGTTGCAGGCGACTACGAGAATGTCTGTGTTGTGCATGTTCAAAATGCAATAAAATCTGTGACATCCTCACAAAAAGAGCTTTTTTGTCCTCCTCCAGCGATAGCAGCTTCACACTCGGCCGTGAAACCATCAATAGAGTCGGGCTTGCAGCTTCCCCGTGTATCTGGCAATGCTCATGCCCCTGTGTCAGGTGTCGGATCCCCGCAGCTCACTCTTGACACCTCGCACATACGCACATACGCACATACGCTCATCCGTGTCGCTCACACATTCAGCTAGTGCTGGCCGGTATGACCAAAAATTTATATCACGGTATTTTTCAAAATTATACCGGTTTCACGGTACATGACGGTATTTTTTTTTCATGCATGACCGGGTCATACGAGATTTAATGTCCGCTCTGAATGCATTCAGGCTGGGCCGTCCCGTGGCACTGAAGGAATATCAGAGGCTCTTGGGACAGATGGCGGCGGCCGCGACGGTGTCACCTCAGTCTGCTCTATATGCGCCCCCTCCAGATATGGCTGAAAACACAAGTACCGAGAAGGGCTTGGAAAACGGGCTGTGCCCACGTTGTGGTCACTCGCAGATGCTTGAACGCGCTGAAACCATGGCACAGTGAAAAGGGACCCCTTTCAAACAGTGTCGCGTTCCGAACGTTGTTTAAGTGACATATACCGGTATTGCGGTATTTAAAAAATTCATATCATAACAAAAATAAACACCGGTATTCGGTATGAACCGGTATACCGCCCAGCACTACATTCAGCAGAAGACTCGCGCTCCCCGTTAATCGGCGAGGCACGGCCCTCGCTAACAAACAGCGCTCCCACTCGTCCCGTGAGCTTTCTGAACATGACCCCGGTATACAGCGGCGTTGCTCAGAATTCAGAGGGTGAGGCGCTCCACCCTCTGTGTCTTTTTGCGAGCGCATGGCGGTCCATTCCGGATTGGTTGCGGAACGTAATAGAGCACGACTACACGCTTCAGTTTCGGCGCAGACCTCCCCGGTTCAATGGTGTGGTCATGTCGACAGTTCTGGCACACAACGTGCCAGTGCTGAGGCAAGACATTCTCAATCTCCTCGCGAAACACGCGATAGAAGTGGTCCCGCCAAGCGAGAGAGAGAGCGGGTTTTACAGCCGGTACTTTGTCATCCCAAAAAAAGATGGTGGTCTCCTTCCAATCTTAGACCTGAGACCCATCATTTTCAAAATGACAACGCTAAAGCTGATACTCGCGCAGATTCAACCCGGAGATTAGTTTATTTCGGTGGACCTGAAGGACGCATATTTTCATATCCAGATCGCCCCTCTTCACAGGCGCTTTCTGAGATTTGCGTTCGAAGGCATAGCATATCAGTTCACGGTGATGCCGTTCGGGCTAGCGCTGGCGCCGCGTACATTTAACAGTGAGGCTGATCTGGGAACGGTTCGGGAAAGCGGAGGTAGACTTGTTCGCGACAGAGGAGAACACGCATTGCCCTCTGTTCTTCTCTCTGTCACGCTCTCCCTAGGCGGGTACGCATTCACGATGCCGTGGCCGAATACCTGTCTGTATGCGTTCCCCCCGCTGAAGATTTTGTCACAAGTGCTGCACAAAATCAGAGAGGAGAAGGCGTCAGTGTTATTAGTCGCTCCGTACTGGCCGAACAGGCCTTGGTTTCCCGATCTGCTGGAAATACTAATGGCTCCCCCGTGGCCGATCCCGCTGAGATGGGATCTCCTGTCTCAGGCGGACGGCTCGGTATGGCACCCCAACCCCGAATGGTGGAAACTTCAGGTGTGGATGGTGTGCGGGAACTGGTAAACCCGGACTAGTTGTCTCGCCGCATGATGGACACGATTACGGAGGCGCGAGCCCCTTCTACGAGACGCCTGTACGCTTGTAAATGGGCAGTGTTTGAGAGATGGTGTGAATCGAATGGTCGGGACCCAGAAAACTGCCCCATGTCTGACATTCTGAATTTTTTGCAACAA